>NW_024371260.1:3716824-3905722 GCF_014805655.1 Passer montanus | reverse complement strand
CGCGCCGAGACAAGCACCCCGCAGCCGGCGGCCAGCGCAGGCAGCGGCGTCCCGAGCGGAGGGCCAGGCAGCGGCCGGGAGTCGGCGGCCGCCCCGGTCACCCCGGGCGCGCCCACGGAGCCATGGCCGCGCCCGACACCGTCTCACACCAAGTCCCGGCCGGCCGGCACCTGGCCCGGGGCACTTCGCAAGGGGGAGCGCCGAGACCGCGCCGCAGGGCGCCCCGGCTGCCCGGGCGGAGAGCAGCGGCGCTGGGTCCCGCCGCCGCCCTCAGCCCACGGCGGGGCCCCGCGCTGCGGGCGGGCGGCGGCTGCCGCCGCCTCCCATTGTCTGTCCCGCTCCGCTCCGCTCCGCGCCCGCCGCCGGGCCCGCCCCGCCCTGACGTCACCGGGCCCCACTGGCGGCCGCCGCCGTGTTTACAGCGGGCCCGCACCGGGCACCGAGCGCCCGCCGCCCCCGCCGGCACGAGCGAGTCAGCCCCGCGACGCGCCGTCCCCGGGTCACCTTCCCGCTCATAGCACGGCTCCCCTCGTTTCGCTACGCACACAGGATTTGTGCTTTCACTTATTGCTCTAATAAGGCAAATCTGCGGGGCGGTAAAACCGGACAGTTTGGGAGACTCTGCGGTCCCACGATCCACGGAGGAAGCACGGGCCCCCGGGCAGACTCCTCGGGGCAGCAGGGCACGTTAAATCATCGGCCTGAGAACAGACACGGCTTCCCAGAGGAATCTGATGTCTGACCATGAAGTCAGGCTGGCTCAGAAGACAACACTCAGCATAGGAAATGAAATACTCCTTGCCTCAATTCAATCACATTATGATCAAAATGGAAAAGGACAGTCTGGGAAATGCAGTCAGAGCAGTAGGAGACTGGTTTCCTGAAACAGTGTTCTTGATGATAGTGTGTGAAAGGAAAAACACCACCAAACACATCTCAGCAGGAATATAAACAAACCCAACAACGGCTCCACACTACACATGAGTCAGTACAGAGGAGCATGAATAGAAACTTAAGGAGTTTACTGGATAGACAAGGTATCTGTATCCTCTACCAATGCTCACGCATCCCTGCAAGCTACCACAGCCTGTCAACATGGTACAAAACATTCATCCCTCTTCCCAGAGAACCCAAACAGATAATCTTTTATGGTAACATCCAAGATGTAAACACCAGTCACCTTTACCCAGATGGAAAGAGAAGTGAAAACTGTGAATACTGTTTATAACACAGACTTTTTTTCCTATGGAAAGTCTCTTACAGCTGCATATCATTCACGGGTACTGAACACATCTCTCCTACCCCACTCTGGTGTCCTGCATCTCACCACAGGCTAAGAAGGGCATCTGGTCCCACTAAATAGAACATGCTATGGATTTTGGTGATAAACATTACCACTGTACAGGAATCATGTACGTGTCAACCTGTGGAATGCCACAGGTAGCACACACAGGCTGTTTGCCCACAGATGATTCCATGCTGAAAGAGAGTTTGGATACCACTGGTATGGCCTCATCATGCTAACACAAGTGAGCCACCAAGCCCCACCTCCCCGAATCTTTTTATGTTTTCCAGCTGGGAAAGACAGCCAGATCATGCACTGAGAGCCCAGCAGTAGCTGAAGTGCTGCCTGTCAGGTGCTCCTGCGTCAGTGCCATTTGCACTCAGTGCCAGTCACACCCCTGTCCAGCCCGTACACACTTGACTCATCAGTACACACATGGCCTGCCCCTATTTTTAGGTTCTGTCCTCTTTCCTGCAGATGCATAAGTGTAATGCCAACAGCACTCACAGCCATTTCTCCGGAATTTCTGATCACATCCTGTGCCAAGGAAACACCATTTCTACAGACACTTTATGAAACAAGCAAAGGCTTCTGCAAGAGGGCAAACACAACATGCTTTCCATTGGGAATCTGTATTGAAATGCCTTTATAATTTGTTATGCATTTGCCATGAGATCATCTCTGCCCTTCAGTTCAGCCTTCAGCTCTCCAAGCCTCATTTGCTTTTTGTTTATTTTCTTAAAAGAACCTTTCTACAGACAGTGAATGGGAAGTGAGATCAAATGGCTATAAAAGCACACAATGGCTTCTGAGAACTGAGTTTTACATAGAAGACAGAAAAGGCTGCCAAGTTTATCAGCAGAGATCAGGATCACATGAGAGTGCTTCCTTTATGAGAAAAAGGTTTGCTTTGAAAATAAAGAATACCACTATTCAAATTAAGTAGAAAAAAATGCAAGAACATCAGCTGGTGTCAGCTGTCCATTTGTAAAAGACCTAACTCACCCATGGTGTGAAGTAAGAAAAACTCAGAATAAAACAAGTATCTCTGTATAGTTCAGAAGAGGGTTCACAATCCTTCATGGCACAGCAGATACTGATGAAGGAAGGAGCCCTTCAGAGGATGGCACAGAACAGGCTGCCTTCAGACTCCTTCTCTGCCCATTCCTACACTTGGCTCAATTCCTAGAAGCAGAAGTGTGGTGAGAGATGGTCTCACAACCCTTCCCAGTCATTAGCAGGACTGTTCCCTGATCCCAAAGGCCAGTACTTGTGCTGTGCTTAAAAAATAGTGATTTTTGTCTTAATGTAACTGAAAACATAGAGTTCACATACAGAGCGATTTTGACTTTATTTTAAAGAAATTTGTGGAAGGGAATTGTTTATCTAAACTTAGATGAGATGGAAATTGCTTGGTTTTTTCCTAGGGTGTTCCTGGGGTATGGCTGTTAGCTCTATTCTCTCTGGCAGTGGTCATTCCATCTGGAATCATGAACTGTTTTAACAATGCGGTGCGAAGGAACTCAGAGTGTTCCACTGAGTTAATTAAAAAGGATTTTTAAATTCTTGTCAATATTTTGTGACTACAAATATTCCTCGAAAATCTTCCCTCAAGACTACGTAACAATCAGTAGGGCAAGGATTTTAAGCAGGGAAATTAAAGCAAACAGAGAAGTCAGGGATTTGTGTATTTATTCAATTGATAGAATCAACTCACATTAGTTTTCACCTTGGCTAGCTAAGCTAACATTTGTTCTCCAGCAGTAAATGAGAAGATGCAGCTGGTCCTTTAAATAACAGTGTAATTTGCTCCCTTTGGAGCACTGTGCATCAAGGCAGAGGCTTCTGATAAATCATGGTTAGTATAATTATTCAGTCTTTTTCCCTGAAGGGCCTCTGCAATGCAGCGGTCCTCTTACTTTTTTTTTCCCCTCCCTTAGCAATGCCCTAGTTTGTTCACTGCTGCAGTCCCCCTCCCTTCCACCATCACCACAGCATAACAACCTCTAATTGAGAGCTGGGCTGCTAACCAAGAGCACCCAGAGAAACTGCAGGGACACCAGAGGCAGCACTCACAGCCACCTTCTCAGCTCCTCCGAGTTCAGCAGCACTGGGGAACCGTCAAACAAGGGATTCAAAACCTACCCACTTGGCATGCCAGCCCTGGAGAGATTGCTGAGTATCAATCACCATCACACCTATCAGCTGCACTCCACAGGCAGCAGGAGGCCCTAGCAGCAGATGAAAAGCACCTACAGACTCTCACAATCCTCTCAAGTCAAGCAAATTCGATTCTGATGCTGAACAGACGTAGTGCCCCTCCTCCTAGAGCCAGTTCTATTGTTAAGAGCCAGTTCTATTTCTGTTTGCAACCCTGCCTCTGCAGCCACACCACAAACCCCTCTTCACTCTGCAATACCCACAGGGCTCTGTCTCCATGCTGCTCTTTGGAAGTAGAACCATCCCAACTTCTTTAGCATGTCTCTCCTGTGCCTTTATATCTCCCCATTTTCTGCTTAAATAAACACACATTTTTCTAGGCAAGCTCAAGTTTCAGAGTTCTCAGGAAAGACAATTCCAGGGTAAATGCTTCTCTCCTAGAAACTGGGCAGTATGATCAGCTTTCTATTCAGACAAAAAACCCCACTTCTTCGTCACCCTGTATAAAAGACAGCAACATTTTGTTCACACCAACAGAGCTAATAAATCTTTTCAATGAGAGGATTTTGATTAACATTGCCACAGCCCTTCCCATCAGGACAAACTTGCCCCTCTGCATCCCTCCCCACCAGGAGCTGCTCTGTCACTCACAGTTCTACATTGGGTCTGCTTTCTTAAGGAATATCCCACACTTCTTACCATCCAAGGACAGCCAGTCATGCTGGGAGGAAGGCAGGGTTGGCAGAGCTCTGGCTTTATATTCAAACACCACAGAATTGGAGATGATCTGATTGTTGAAGGCAACTTGCAAAGTCACAAGCCCAGTGTCATGAGCTACAAGGAAAGTACATGTTGTAAGACAGAGAACTTCCTGCAGAAACCCCCAGCTAGGAATTACCCCATGTGCTAAATATTGGGCTAGGAGAAGGTGAAGAGACGGGGTGCTGAATTTTTGTGACTAGACAATTCAAAAGTCCAAAATACCAGTTGGTATATTCAAACATGGAGATTTTAAGCTTAAGAGTCATCTAACGGGTTATTCTGGCAAAAGGCAGAATCACGTGTTTCTAAAGACTGAGTGGCCTCACAGCATTTCCAGTGGAAAGCTGGGGCCTAGCAATGAAACCAAGTTATTCTGCATCCACTTGAAGTCATATACTGAGGGCCATCACTGAAAATCCCTGTGGGGAGGTTAGAGGTGTGCTCCAGTAAGTAGCAAAGTGCAAAACGTAGGCAAATTGAGCCAGCAGAGCAGTGAGTGCACCCTGAGTAATAGCTACTCTTTACTCTGCTCTTTCAAAACAGAAGGAATGCTTAGAATTATTTTAAATTACTTCAAATAATTATTTTAAAGTTAATTCAGAGATTCTAAATAGTATTTGTTGTGATGTATCAAGATGCCAAATTGTTGTTCTCTAAATTGGTGAAAGAAAAAGGAAAATCTTCTCGATGCCAATGCACTTTTGTACAAGTATATGACATGATGAGGCTCCAAAACCCCCAGCTGTAGGAGAGCCCTTACCTGGGCAGTAGCAGCGCAGTACCCCTGGCTGAATTAAAGATGCAGGCACTGAGATCTGATCAAACAGACAGCTGTAATTATTGCTGGCTTCCTGCCACGGGCCGGTTATCAGGACTTTTACTCCTCCCTGTGATTTAAAAAACGGAGAGACCCAAGCGTGACAGGAGAGGCCAGGGCGGGGAGCAGCGCGGCCGGACGAGCCCGAGCCCCTTCCCCGCGGCCGTGCTGCCCTCGGGCGGCCGCCGCCGGCAGCGACACGGCCGGGCACGGGCGCGGCAGCCCGGGGGCACGGGGCAGCCCGGGGCCGCTGCCTGCCCGGGGCTGCCCCAGCCGGTGCTGCCCCAGCTCGGTGCCGCCTCAGCCCGGTGCCGCCTCAGCCCCGAGACGCCTCAGCCGGTGCCGCTCCCTGCCCCGTAGCGCCTCAGCCGGTGCTGCCCCAACCCGGTGTCGCTCTCAGCACCATGCCGCCTCAGCCGGTGCTGCTCCCTGCTCGATGCAGCCCCAGCCCGGTGCCGCCTCAGCCCCGTGCCTCACCCTGCCCGGTGCCGCTCCCTGCCCCGTGCCGCCTCAGCCGATGCTGCCCCAACCCGGTGCCGCCTCAGCCTCGTGCCGCTCTCTCAGCCGGTGCTGCTCCCTGCCCGGTGCCGCCTCAGCCCGGTTCCGCTCCCAGCCCGGTGCCGCCTCAGCCCGCTGCGGCCCCTCCCGGTACCGGCCCGGGCCTGCCGAGCTCGCCCCGCCGGCAGCCCCTCGGCGAAGGCCGGGAATGTTCGGGCCGGCCCCATCACCCTCGTGGGGCCGCATCCCCCCGGGAACCGGCCAGCGCTGCCGGGACACGGAGACCGGCCCGGAGCGGCTGTTGCACACCCCTACAGACACAACAGTGCTCGAAGGCCGGGCCTATGGAAACAAACACCCCCTACCACTTTTTTTTTTTTTTTTTTAAATTCAAAATAACCTTCTCTTCCCATTAGTGGCTCAAACAGCCTCATTCCCTCACAGCAGCAAGGTCTGTGCTGCTGCCATTTTCAACTTATGGGGCATGTGACTGATTGTGGAAGTCAGTGAGATGGAGGGAAATGCTGAACTCATTAAGGCTGTGCAGGCCTTGAATTACTCTCCTGGGAACATCAGTGACAAATGTCACTAACAGCTTAGTTAGTTAGTGACATTTGTTAGTGACAAATGTCACTAACAGCTCCAGTTTGCAAATACTACTGCTCTACTGGGCCTAGGTAGCACCATGAAGCCATCACGTGGAGAAGACTTGGCTTTCAATGAAACAATACCTTTCTGTTCAGATGCTTCCTAAGTGAAGAAAGGGCTCTGTCAGGATAATGAAGTGCTTAATTAAAAGTACACCTCAGACATGCAGGTGGCCTTGAATGCTCTGACTTGGAGAGAAATATTTTAAAAGGCCTTTAACAAAACAGTTCCCTTATTAACAAAGCAACACAAGATAAAGCAGCAAACATGAGTGAGTAAAAGCCCTGGACTTACCTCAGGGTAAGACCATTCTGGTGAATAATCCGTCACCATGAACAAGCGCCCACTCTGCTGCAGCAAGCCCAAAGTGCCTTGTGCCGCAGCTGCCGAGACCACCTCAGCCACGTGCATGTACGCCATGGTGCTGGCTCCGTTCTCCGTGCTGCTGAGCTGCATGTTGGCTTGCTGAGGGCTGCAGCAAGGAATGCACATCTCGGCCTGGTTGTACGTCGCTCTGTTACTGTCTTCAGGCTGAGACAGTCCAGCACTGTCACCTGACACCAGCTGGTGTCCGTACAGAGCATTGCTCCCACCTTCCACCGATATGAAATCGTTAATTAGATCAGAAAACTGGTTGCTGAAGGAGATGTCAAAGTGGTCTAAATTAAGCTCCATGTTGGAGGAGTTATTTAAGCTGGCATGGGCCACAGGATAGAGTCCTTGTACCATGTTTCCTTGGAGAATAGGGAGGTTGTTTCCATTCCTGATACCCCCGTTGGCCTCAGGCTGCAAGTAGTGTTCTGTGTTGCAGGCTTGAAGATCCCCTGATTTAAGTAGATTTTCATTTCCTTCTGCCTGCTGGGAGGTCTCCATGGGAACTTCAGCTTCTGCAGTCATAGCCTGGAAGTTTGCTTGGAACTGCATGAGCTGGAGAGAAGAGGTGGACTCTATTCTGGTTTCCACTGTGCCGTTACAGTTGGACGTGGTTTGGGACGAGGACTCTGTTTTCACATTGGAGATTCCTAACGTGTTCACAAATGAGCTACCTGTGTCATTCAAATTGTTGTGAGTGTTTTGTTCAAGGGGAAGAGGTTTGCTGGCATCCTGCAGAAAGAAGCTGGGGGAAGGGGTCTGATGGACGTGAGGGCTCTGGACGGTCTGATTGAAGCTGGAAGAATAGTCCTTGTTGGAGTCAATGGCACTGAAGTCCATCTGCTCCAGGGTGGTACTTGGGCTCAGACCTCCTCCAGATGGAAGTAAACCTGAACCAGTACTGAGCGTGAGAGTGTTAGATGCAGAAGTGGAGGAAAATGCTTCTTTGGACATCTGTTGTTCGAAAGATGTGTCCTCAGTTTTAATTTCTTTTGTGAGGGTTGTATTGAAGTTGAAGCTACGTTCTGTTGTGGGTGACTGCCTTATGTTGGTATTGATGCTGTCACTTTTCATACCTCCTCCACCATACGTCTGCCCTTGCTTGGGATTGTTAAGAAAACAGTCTGGGTCAAAATTCATGGTGGTTTCTGGAATTTTCCTATTTCCTTCTAAAGTTGTGGAGAGCACAAGTTCCTCAGAGACAGTGCTGGGTAGCATCGACAAGCTCTCTGAACTGCCAGTTGTTGGAAAAGCAAACTTGTGTCCATCTGAACTCACAGCAAGTACCAGTCCTTGTGCAGCTGCATCTGAGGACAGAAGGTGCTGATTTGGGCCAGATGTGGGTGACATTGTGTACACAGCTTCACTGGTGACTTCTGACATAAATACGGTGGCACTTTGTGACAAACTTCCCATAACTGACGCTACAGCCATACTGGACACACCAGTGACAGCTGGGCTATCTGCCATATCTGGGTCGCTGTTTAACCCGCTGCTGATGGACACAGGAGAATTCTGGGTTGTGTCAGGGACCTCCACCTGGTTGGTGGAAGAAACCTCAGTGCTGTTTTGATGGAGCAACACTGGTTTTGCCACTTTGCCGTTCCTCTTCTCTCGGCTGGAGGCTTTGCCATGGCTGTGCTCGTTCTTGCCTTCAGAGACATCGTTATTTTGTACCTCTGAATGAGTGCTGTACCCACCTGTCCTTGGTTCAACCTTTGGTGATATGATGCGGTGTTTGGCACTGTTACACTTGTGATGCACACTGCTTCCTGCCCCTGTGCCAGAAAACAACAGTATTTGCTGTTCAGTAAATACAAAATTAGATCAATGCTAGTTGTGTATCTCGTGCCTGTAGCAAGGGACAGCTGTGCTTGTGCATACACGTGAGATAGTAAGTGAGTACACACATGAGAGAGCAGGAGAGATCTTGGAAATAAAACTAATTTTTCATCAGTGCTGGAAGTACAGGTTCTGTCTAATGCACAGATCCACTACATGGAATAACAGCAACCTCACAACAAGCACACAGGGACCCCTACCCTCACCCCATGTAGCACCTGCCCCCTTCCTCCCTGCCCCAATCAGGCAGAGGGGAATTGGCATCTGTGACAAGTCTCAGAGTTATTTAAATGTGCCTAATCTCAGTGCAAAGTCTGTAGAGCAAGTGCTGCTGCTGTCAGCTGTGGCACAGGGCCCTGTTCCCTCTGCCCCATGGGCAACTCCTCAGCCCCTGAACACAGATCCTCAGGTGGTGCTGGAAAGTTTGACAGCCACTCTTGGGGCATGGATGCTGAGCAGTAAACTGGAGGTGACAGATGCCACATCATGCCCCTGTCCCTGGCATCACCCTGCTGCCCAGACTGTAGTCCACATCTTCCTGTCATCACCGTGTCTTACAGTTGCCAGTCAAATTATTAATAAGTAACCAATTATCCATACAAAGCATTCTTGCCCTCCCAAAAGGCTGGTGATATGTTTGTCTGACTCTCAGCCATTCCTGTGCTGACAGACACTCTGCGCTCTGAGAGGAGCACACAGAGCACACAGTCAGCACTGGAGCTGCTGAAGAATGTTCAAGCAAAGGCCACCAGAAGAAAATCCTCCATGAATTAAACCAGCCAGCACATTACTGGTCTGTAAAGGTAACATCACCTGCATTCCTGAGAGCTTGTAATCAGGCAGGATGAAGTAAACAATTCTGTCTGCAAAGGCACCTTAGTCACAAACTCTGGTGCAGGGACTGCTTTTGCTGTTTAAAGAACAGCAGCCCATGAATTTTTGATGTTTTTTTTTCCTTAATTGATTAATTTTCCCTGGAATGAGGTAAGAAGATTAATTACAGAACTGTAGAATGACTGAAGGGGGAAGAAGCCTCATCACTATAGCTCATGGCTACAATTATAAATGCCATCTTCTGGGCAACATAAAACATCTTTGTAGCCACCACAATTTGCTGAATCTTTTGTTGCTTGCCCTTGAAGAGGAACTTCTCTATTATGCGTTCAAGATTTGAATGAGGTCACTTAAAGTAGTTCAAGACAGTGCTTTTGAGACTAAATACAATATTAAATCTCTCTATTCTCCTAGGTATAGAAATGAACAGGAACAAGAGAAAGACTTTCATGCTGCTGTATTTGTGGATGACAGTAAGGGATTGGGAATGTGTGTGTCAATGTGCAAGCCAGTTACAAAACAAAGCAATACTGTTGTGTTAAAAAGCACTGAGCAGACTTAGCACAAGACAAAATATCAAAGAGAAGAATAAAAGGATTCATGTTCAGATCTGCAAGCCTGGATCAAATGCTGAGCCTTAAGGGGTGAATTTTAATCCAAACTCAGGTATTTCAGAGGTCATCATTCTTTTTTAAGCCTTGATTGTATAATACAACTGCTCAAGAAAAGAAGAAAAAAATAACCCTTTGAAGCATTGACAACTTTCCTTTCTAAGCTTTGCTAAAGACTAGTTAATGTGTCATATACTTTATTTGACCAAAGTGCTAGAAAGAAGCAGCTATATAGCAGATGAGCTGGAAAGTGAATCACTTAGCTTTCCACTGTCTGTGGGAAATGCTAACACTAAGGATGCTGTTTCTTGCTGCTGTAGTGTCATCCAAAACAAGGTCATCTCCTTTAACAAGAAAGAGATCTGTATTTTCATGCTACCTAAATAAGAACTGTCTTATCTCAGTGATACCTTGCAGTTAACCACCTGAGCACTCTTCCAAAAAAGTGAGCTGCAGGGCAAGGAATTCAGAGGGTGAAGCTGGAAGAACATTAGATTTTGAGGCTTTGGTAACAGAATTTGCAGATGTAGAAGAGAATGCACCTTTTTGAGCAGCTCATGTATGGACTGCGTTTATTAGAAAGCACTGACATTTTCCCCAGAAGTTCCAGCTGCATCATTTTATGCTCGAGACTTCTCCTGGCAACTCTTGAGTTCATTGTGTCCCAGTGTTTCATGAGACAGTATTTTTGCCAGCTCAGTACTAAAAGCCTTGCTCCCAGCCTGGCTGAAGCTGAGTCACTCTGTGCCCTCCCGAGGTACTCACCCAAGGTACCAGTGCAGAGACAGTTGTGTGTCCGAGGCTGGGGCTTGGTCTGGTGGCTGTCGAGGATTTGCTGCACGAGCTGCTCCACTGAGAACCCTGAACTGCTGTTGCCATTGCTGCATGTCCACTTGATGCCATGAACTGCAAAGAGAGCAGTAAAATTCCCATCAGAAAGTGCGATATCATCCCAAAACCATCAAAAGCCACTCCAAATTACCAGCAAAAATCCATTCCTGCTGCTTTCTGTCAGAACTGAAGGGAGACCTATAAAAAGCAACAGTAATGGATACTGGCTTACTATTCTCTGCTCCTTGGTATCAACAGGCATCCAAAGGCAATTCCTGAATTAGGTATATATAGAGGAAAAATTCCTCAGCAGAGTATCTGGCTCTATTTCAATCTGCTGCTAACGGGGACTCTGCACCTGCAACAACTCTCTGTAGTGCTGACAACCTTCACTGAAAACCCAAAACCAACAAAAGACTTGGTTCCATTGAAGTAAAGCAGTATAATCCCAAAGAGTGTTTTGGAATCTTTTTCTGTCTAATATGAAAACAAAATCAGCCTTGTAGTAAAATCAGCAGCCAAAAATACACCAGAGTAACAGCAAATGCAAACCTTCTGCCAGGTCTTCATTGTCAGATCCTGGGTGGCAGCAGTGAAGGCTGATTCATTTTTTGGGAGTGACTAACAGACACTGTGTGAGTTCCTCCTCAGACTTGGATGACCTTTCAGTAATTTGGGAAAATGGACAGGTGGGTGATATTACAGAACAGGTTGCAAACTGAAGCTCTTTTCTTGGGAACTCTCTGGGCCTGTTAGCTATTTAAATAAGAATGCTAGGCTGCATGCAGATACATGATTTGAATAAAGAATATTTTAGTTACAGAATTTCCTATAACAGTGATATTTGCAACCTGACTTACAATGGAAATGGCACTTATAAAATATTTTATCCATAATAACTGACTCAAAGCATCTTCTGTCTCTTTTAATGTCTCTCTGAGCAATTTATATGTGCATATTATTTATTTATCCTTTAAATGCACCACAGCTCATGTGCAGATTTTGGAAAGTGCTGATAAGTGACAACATAATTTCCAAGGTGTCCTCATGTCTGGCAGCTTCTTTCAGCAGAGTCTTTGCCATAGTCTATCAAGGCACATTCCTTGCATGTTGTGTTCTAAAATCCTTAAACCAGAATACACAAAATTAAAGCTGAAAGTCCCATGGACTTAGGCTTTGTAGTAAAGACACAGATCCCTGCTTGGTGAAGGTCCCTGATGTGAAGGGGGGAGATCCTGGCAACAGCAGGTTGGGCTGATGCTCCTGTACAGCCACAGGCTGGGGCACAAGCCAAAAGCAGCACCATGCAAGAGATCAGAAGCAAATGGAGGGATTTTTGTGACATCTAATGACTGTGGTCACAGGGGCAGCATATCCTGTGAGCAGTCTTCTGTTCTTGTCTCTGATGCTGCTCACTGCGTGTGTCACACACAGCTGGTGGAACAGAGCTCCTGGATCTGCTCTGTGAAGCAGTTTTATTGCTTTTTTGTTACCTGTTGCTGTATTGCCTCCTCACCCACTAATGTCATTTTGCCTAACAGCATGTCATCTTGATCTAGTTCTATACTGCAGAATTCACATTGCTATTGGCCAGGCTGGGTAACCTGCAGGAATACTGTAAATCAGGTTTACAAGGATTCTTCCCCATATCACTATTTAAAGTGCTGCAGATAGTTTTGTAATAAGTCCCTCTATGTTTGTTTGATGACCACATTTATTGTTATCGTACCCAACAGAATTTGCTTCCTAGTATATTCACAGTTTTGGATTTCCTCTTAACACTCAGTCTCTGTTATTACATCTAAGTTAGACACGCTTGCCACTTCACTACCTCTGCTCACATTCACTTTATTATTGAAGATACATTGTTCTGTCACCAGTGATATTATGTCTAATAAGTGATGTACAAATAGCAATTTTACAAAAAATACATTGTCAGTGAGATCAGAATGCAGTCAATCATTCTGGATGCTTTCAGCTATACAACACAAAGTCACTGAACTGCAATTGTTATTGAGAAACTTTGCATTAGGTAATTTCTGGTTACTTCAGAAATACTTTGCTGAAGAAATGAGCTGGTGTCCGTGTGGCTGGGTACAGAAAGTCTGTTTTACAGCAGGATGGCAGCACTGCTCCCCACTGCTGCTAAATCCTGGGATGAGCAGAGCATCAAGGGGGCAAGTTTGGGAAGTGAATCACAGCTCTGGTTTGTGTATTCATGATGATGGTTCTTAAGTCTGAATCAAGCTGTGAGCCAGGAACTAAGGCATAATGGACAGCTTTATAGCTGGGTACTTAGAGAACCATGCCTATTATTTTCAGGTCCTTCCAGCATTGCAAAGTCCCATTGAGGATCAATTGCTGCTGAGGAAAGGTCCTTCTCTAGCCTTGCTCCAGCTGATCCTAAAGGGCTCCGGCTCCAGCTTCTGTCCATGTGGTGCCACTTTTTTTTGGTACTTATGTTCCCCATATGCTATGAAGGTTATAAAATAAAAAGCCAGTGAAGGGTGACAGATTGCAAAAAAAGAATGTCTGGATGCTTAATGCAAATTATCCACTATCTTGGCACATCCAATATGCAGATTTTCTTCCTCCCTCTTTTAAAGAAAGACTCCTGTGCCTGGTGAATTGTTAGTACTGAATACCAAACACTATCAAGATGGCTTTTAACATGTCACGCTTGGCTTCCTGACACATAATGAATCAGCAGGAAAGGAGATTTCTATAGGGAGGAAAGTGCATTATGAAAGGAAGGCTAATAAAAAGCATACACACATACTCTTCCTGCTTCTTAGTGGTTCAAGAAGTGAAACCACTGTAGAACTATGTTTGATTAAATATAGCCATAATATAGGAACACAAAAGGGAAAAAAAAAAGTCTGAAGCTTAGCAGAAATTCTGGAAAGGATTTTAATCCGGATTCCTGTTCAGACTTCTACTGCATTTCTTGATAATTTAAAATGAAAACTGTGAATTGCTTCAACACTTCCCCTTTCAGTGATAGCATGGAGGGTTCTAACAGCTGCTGCATTACAGCAGCAACACATTCCTCCTGGCACACACCCTCTGCACAGCGCCTGCAGCACCAGGCAGCACAGCCAGGCAGAGTTACTGGTGCTGCACTGGGTGCTCAAAGGAGAGAAGTGGGGCTGGGGAAGGTCCACAACTCAGAGTGCTAATGCTGCTGCAATCTTCTTTTACAAACTTGGGCTCTCACCTTTCTTCTCTTTCTTCCTTTTTGAAGAAAAAGCAATAAAAATGACCTTCTGATAGTGCCCAGCAGCTCCTGTTCATTAGCACTGCCATGAGCAAAAGAATGAAAGATGATCTGAATTGCCAACAAAAAGGCTGCTCAGAATCCAAGGGAAACTTGCACACAGAAACATACGACTGTCCAAGTTTCTTACACCACCTTGGCTATTTCTGCCTTCTGCTGCTGCTGGTGGCACTCAGTCCTCCACAATTTCCAGGCCTGCAGTCCTGCTCTCTTGCAGATATCTTCCTCCTCCCATCACCTGAACTCTACCTTACTGTCTCATCATCACTCTAGACCCAACACCATCAACAGATGTTTCCCTGTTTCTCTGCCTGTGGTTTCTCTCCCTTAACCAAAACTTGTCCCTAATGTACCCTCCCACATTTAAATCCGATCATTTCACCCTTTCTGAGTGCTCTTAGACATTTCTCTTCGCCACTTCAAGCATTTTACACTTCCTGGTTTTATTCCAATGACCTTGCTCTTCCATACCACCCCCTCAGAACACAGCTTACACATACATGTACACGTACAGAACATTATGAAGCCATTCCCTATACCCTCCCTGTGGCTCCTCTGCCGCAATTTGGTAAGACTTTTGTCACTTCAGTAACAACAATGCGATCTCCCCCATGACATTGGTATGTTGGATAGACTGATAGAACTGGAATATCTAGAATCATCAAGGTTAGTTTTCTGTTTGCCTCTGCCTCCCGGCATACCTTGACAGCCTACTGCAAGCCCTGGTGTCAGCAGTCCTGCCCTCAGCCCCTCCTGACCCACACAAAGTGCTTTAAAAATCCCCAAAGTGCTGCTGGGAGCAGGTCCTTTGTCCAGCTGCCCATTCCTGCCTTGTGCCCACATCCTGCTCCTCCACGCGCTGACACCAGAGGTGTTTCCATGGCGATGGGCAATTGGAAATGGCAGCCTTGTCCCTTCCATTTCCACTGCCTTTCTGTTGACAGAAGCAAAGGCCCTGCTCTGATTTCTCACTTTGGCTGAAGGATATTTCCATTAGATTTATCCTTTCGTACTCAGACGCCCACACACAGTTTAGCTTTGATTTTCCAGCCTTGCATTTGCACTCGTTACTGGCTGTGAAGGACGGGTTTACCTGAGCCTCACTGCTGGGGACAGCAGTGCCACCCCTGAATGCTGATGTCCTGCACGCACTCACAGCGGCGTTTGGCTCGGAGCTGCTCTTTAAAGACACGTCTGCCTTCCAAAACAACCCTTTTCACTCAAGGTTTACTCAGACGCAGTGGGATGCTCCCAGGGGCTGGGCAGACCTGGTGGCCAGCGTCCCTGGGATGGGGCCAGCAGCCCCGGGCACGGCTCTTCCCAAGCCGCTGGGCGCGGTTGCAGCCCGGGGAGTGCGAGGCACATGGAGCAGCAGAGAGGCAGCCGCCTCTGCCGCTCGTCCTGGGTGGTCCTCGCCCTCCTCCGCTGCGGCTCAAGGGCACCATCACCATCCTCCCCCTCCTCCTCCTCCTCCTCCGGCTGCTGCTGCCAAGAGCGGCGGGAGCGGCGCCCGGCGGCCGCCAGGTGGCGCCAGCGGATAAGGAACGGGAACGGGATAAGGAACGGGATAAGGAACGGCATAAGGAACGGGATAAGGAACGGGATAAGGGACGGGATAAGGAACGGGATAAGGAACGGGATAAGGAACGGGATAAGGGACGGGATCAGAATCGGGATAAGGACCGGGATCAGCACCGGGACTGGGAATAAGGAACGGGATCAGGGCCGGGATTGGGACCGGGATCAGCACCGGGATAAGGACCAGGATCAGCACCGGGACTGGGAATAAGGAACGGGATCAGGGCCGGACCGGGATAAGGAACGGGATAAGGAACGGGATCAGGGCCGGGATAAGGAACGGGATAAGGAACGGGATAAGGAACGGGATAAGGAACGGGATACGGGATAAGGACCGGGATCAGCGCCGGGACTGGGAATAAGGAACGGGATCAGGGCCGGGATTGGGACCGGGATCAGCACCGGGATAAGGACCAGGATCAGCACCGGGACTGGGAATAAGGAACGGGATCAGGGCCGGACCGGGATAAGGAACGGGATAAGGAACGGGATCAGGGCCGGGATTGGGACCGGGATAAGGAACAGGATCAGGGCCGGGATAGGGACCAGGATCAGCACCGGGACTGGGAATAAGGAACGGGATCAGGGCCGGGATTGGGACCAGGATAAGGAACGGGATAAGGAACGGGATTGGGACCGGGATAAGGAACGGGAACGGGATAAGGAACGGGATCAGGGCCGGGATTGGGACCAGGATAAGGAACGGGATAAGGAACGGGATTGGGACCGGGATAAGGAACGGGAACGGGATAAGGAACGGGATCAGGGCCGGGATTGGGACCGGGATAAGGGACGGGATCAGAACCGGGACCGGGACTGGGATAAGGACCGGGATCAGCACCGGGACTGGGAATAAGGAACGGGATCAGGGCCGGGATTGGGACCGGGATAAGGAACGGGATCAGGGCCGGGATTGGGACCGGGATAAGGAACGGGATCAGGGCCGGGATTGGGACCGGGATAAGGAACGGGATCAGGGCCGGGATTGGGACCGGGATAAGGGACGGGATCAGCACCGGGACCGGGACCGGGATAAGGAGCTCAAACAAACTGCTTGGGGAATTGTGAAATTCATCCCATGTAACATTTTTGTACAAATGATCTTTTAAGATGAAATATAACCCCAACCCTTAAATAGAGTTACTGAAATCGAATATAAATTCAAGCCAAGGTAAAACTCCCAACAACTCAGTTCTTCAAACTGCATTAATTCCAATTGCTGCTGAGTTTTGTTCTGAGCTGCAGGCGTTGGATGCCTTCTCCAGTGATGACAACGCAGGGATGCAGGTTGAGGTCACCTCCAGGAGGCCTGGTGGCTCCACTGACACAGAATTAGGGACTCTGGGAAAAGGCAAGAGCAGCCCTTGCCCATGGACTGATGAGCACACATGGAATTTCCAGCTTGCCCAGCTGTGGCTGTGTGCAGGCAGCACAAACAGGAGCCCTCAGTTCCTATGCAGCAGAGAAATGCAAAAAGCTTTTCCTCTGAAAGGAAGATAGCTCTTAATTACAGTGGACCTGGAACAAGGATTGCAACGTAGCACCAGCTGTGAGCTTTTAAGTCATACTTTGCCAGCTGAAGGATGAGAGAGCCAAAAGGGGATGATTTGGAGAAACCCCCAACATGAGCTGGCCCACAATTTGCTGATCATATGGAGTTTATATACAGAATTCTGCTGTGATGGATTCTGCCACTGAATTTGCTTTTACCACCAGATGCCTCTAAGGACATCTGCTAATCTATTCAGAGAAATCTCAAAGCAAGACTGTAATGGGGCACAAGGGGGGGAGGAAATTGAAAGTTATGCCAAATTGAGGCTCATTCTTCACACCAGGCATCCTGAAATGACTTACAGGTGTCTCGGACCACATTCCTGCAGAATTTTCAGGGATTATAGCTATTTACTTTACACAAATGTACCCAAAAGCTGCATTCATACCAAAGCAACACACACACACGACAACCCTTTTGCTTGAGACACCCAGCTGAGATGCTCCCAACAGCTGGATTATCCCAGCTCTGGCATCAGTGGAGGTGTCACAGCCTTCCCTGGGCTCCCTGACCTTGCTGACACTCTGAGACAAGGGGCCTCCTCTCCAAGCCTGCAAGGAGAAAGGAATCATCCTGTGGGAGGTCAGGAATGTGTGTGAGGCCTTCCAGGCTCACGTGCTTCAGTCTTGAGGACTGCCAATTGAGGTCTGACAAGCCATCAGTGAAGGCAGTCAGGAGGTCATGGACAGTGTGAAGGCAGTTGACAAATAGATTACAACTCCAAAGCCATGAAAGCTGAAGTCAGGCTGATTAATTAATTATTTACAGTCTCAACTCAGCTGGAGGTGTTGAGAAAACCTCAAATCCTTAGAGCATCTGCAGCATTTACCTTTCATGGATGTTCAGATGGGTTCATTTCAGTCTCTTAATTAGTTCACACACCAGCTATGTTAGAACAAGTTAATGCTCTTTCCACAAAGCCCTCAGAGCTCTATGGCCACTCCATAAAGGTGGGAGTTTAATCCATAACCACCAGTGCAAGCACAGTGACAGGATGAGCAAACACCACCCCTGCAGCCAGCCAAGAAGCTCTCTCTGGGTTCAGGAGTCTCCCTCAGGAGCAGGGCAGAAGCCACCTCTCAGCAGCCAGACTTCACACCCTGCTCTGCTCAGGGGGTGGCAAGGCTGGCACCAGGAGCTGGACCCTGTCCCTGATGCTGCTGCAGACTTGCTGAAGCCTGGACTGACTTTGGGATGATGCAGCAGGGAAGGAAAAGGGAGCTGAGCAAATTACGGATGCAAGAAATGTAAACAAACTCCCTGATCATCCCAGCCAGGGTCTCTCTGCATTTCAGGAAAACCATTTTGATGTATTTGTCTAGCTTGGACTCCAGGACTGATGCTGCTCACCCTGCCAGCCATCTGCCACATTGCTTTTAGTCCTGCAGGCCAAGAGAACATGCTCCCACACCACTGACTGTCTGCCACCCTCCATTCTGACAGAAAAGCTTTAATACCTGACAGAGGTCAACAGCTTTAACACCTGACTTCAGCCCAGGCTGAGTAGGACTTAAACAGCACTTGTCAGTGAGTCAGGAGCTGGACCCTGCCACCAACCTCTGACCAGGAGGAAGCATTTTCCCCAAAGAACCAGTATCAGCCTCTCTCCCTTAATCCTGAATGACATCAGTGGTCTGAAATGGGAACCTACCTGCAGGTACAGAGGCCTTGGACCTCTGCACACACCCTGGCTGTAATCACCACTAACGTGCCTTAAATGAGAAATTCTCATGGAAAACAGCAACCAAGAATACAAAATAATCAACAAAACCCCCACGCAGCTTCCAAGCCCAGAGGAACAGAACACAACAAACCCCAACACAGAGCAGGTAAAAGGGTGAGGCTGTCACTGCACCAGTGACACCATGCACCACACTTTGATTAAGCCATTGACAAATCTGCTTTAGGGCAGAGAAATTTGGAAACATCAGGCAATCAAACTGTGAAGTCTGTGAAAGAATGTGATTAATGCAAAAATGTGATGAAACTAATGTGCTTGGCTCCAGAATTTCATGGCACACCCTACACTGGAACCAAATCTGATGGCTTCTTGGCGAGCAGTGCCCCTCTGTGTTCCCCAAACACGGTTATCCGTGTCCTCTTTGTTTTCTAGGTCTGATCAGAATACAAAGCTTTTATTGTAGCTACATTTCTAAGGATGTGTTTCCCAGGATATGTACCCATAAAAGGAGACGTGTACATGCATATATACTCTGAATAATTGCGCAGAATTTCACTCTTCCCTCCTGAGACATAAAAGAGCCAAGTGTTATTAAATTTACGGCGAGTTCGTTGTAGTTTTCACATAATTTTCTTGATGCACTGCAGATTTTTTAACAGGCTGCTGCTTCCTTTCCTGTTTAATGCTAAGGTACTTGTCCAGTCTCAGCTATACCAACATCCTGGATTTCTGTCTAAGTTTATCAGCCCCAGGGGCAAATTTTCTCTCCTCCTCTGCCCTTCAGCTTTGTGTGGAAAAGGAATACAGGGGCCTGCAGAGCTCAGGATGCAACAAAGAACTGCAACTCAGATTACCAACACTGTGGTCAGCACAAGGCTGATCTTTCATGGATGGCAGAGACACATCAGGATTCACTCCATGGCTGTGACCTCTAATTACAGGAGGCTGGGCATGACACCAGCATCCAGGCAGGGGCAGGGGGCAGGAACAGAAGCAGACCTGGTATTTGTTGACTCACATTTGGTATTGTGTCTTTTGCAGTTGTTTTTCTCTTGGTTATGGGCCCACTTTATGTTTAATTTTTCTTTCATTGCAAAAAGATGTTCATGTGCACATTGGAATGTGCTCTCCAGGGGAAGACACACAATGTAACTGTGATGCAAAGGAAAATATTATACACCAAGGCAGATGCAGAGGGGTTCAAAGAACTGCCTGTCTGAGGGCAAACTTCCCCATCACTCTGCACACCTTCTCTAAGCAGCCTTCTCTTTAGGCTGCAAAGTTCAAAACTGTAGGAAATGATGCTCAGTTCAACACACTCAGTTCCACTGTAAGCTACAGCACCCCACTGTGACCTGACAATGACCACCAAACAGGGATTCCCTTGGGGGAATCCACCTGCCAGTACCACACAGGCTCTTTGCGAGTGAGCAGGAGCCTACAAACAACCCTAAAACATGTAAGAACGTAGGTACAATTTTCCCCCAGTGTGCAGAGGAGACCTCTTTGGGGACAGTCAGGGCAGCTCTCATGCCATGCATCCCAGAAGTGTTTAATATTGGGAAGAAAGTGTGTGCAGATGCAAGCTGAGTTGGATGGACAAATGACTCCTTCACAGGATGGTTGCTGGCTGTGAGACACACAGGACTCAAAATACACAGCAAAGAAGCAAAACCAGCTGCAGATACTCACACATTGGTTTGAGCTGCCCGATGAGCTCCTCTTTTGTCCACTTTGCCCACTCCTTCTTGTCGGTGTTGATGGAGCACAGGATGGGGCCGCACGGTTTCCCGCAGTCCTCGATGGCCGGCACGTTCAGGTAGTGCACCAACACAATGTCTGGGTTCTGCAGGGACACCAGAGCAAGAGTTATGTTGCTGGGGCCAGCACACTCTGCATCTACTTCCTAATTAAAACTGGGCCAGCAAGCATCATGAGCAGACCCCACATTGTATGGGATTTCCTTGAATCCTTTAAAAGAGGAGTGGCTGACACATGTTTGCACAAGTTTGCACATGGCTTCCCCCATCCTAAGGGCTCTCTGCTTGCAACTCTCCTGCTCCACTGGTATGTTCAGCATGAATCTCCTTTCCAACCCTTGCAACAACAAATACCTGGAATATTCCTATGAACATCACTGACAATGAACACCAGGTAATATGCTTTGGTTTAAAGGACCTTTTGTTAGTTTGAGACAATGCTTCCCTCAGTTCTGGTCCACATCAGTCTTTTTTTGAATACACAGAAAGTTACCTGAGAACATAAGGAACAGCCACACTCTCCATACAGCGACAGAAAGCAGGAGGGAAGAGCCAAGGAGGCTCACAAAGTGTTACAGAGCACCCCAAACACGGGCTCTTTACAGACAAGCCCGTAATTCCTTCTCTTTTGAAGATGTTTGCAAACTGCAGAGGGTTGGGACGAGAAAAGCCCCTTGCAGGACAGCTGCAGGAGGACAGAGCTGCCTGCTCCTGCAGGCTGATCCCACAGCTGATCCCATATCGGATCCCACAGCTGACCCCATATCTGACCCCACAGCTGATCCCATATCTGATCCCACAGCTGACCCCACAGCTGATCCCATATCTGACCCCACAGCTGACCCCACAGCTGATCCCATATCTGATCCCACAGCTGACCCCACAGCTGATCCCACAGCTGACCCCTCAGCTGACCCCACAGCTGATCCCATATCTGATCCCACAGCTGACCTCTCAGCTGACCCCGCTCCCCTCTCCCTTCCCGGGGCTGCAGGGACAGACCCTGCTCTGGTGCCTGCAGTGCTGTCCCACACGTGGAGCAGGAGCTGAGCTCTGTTACCACCCTGTGAGTAAATGAATCATCCTAACAGCAGCAGCAACAACTCCACCAGTTCCCCAACAGCATCCCAGGGAGATTGTTCAATAGATAATAACAAGATTGAGGAGATGATTTCTTTCCCTTAAGTCATTTACTCCTAAGTTCGCAAACTTTAATGACTGCTTTGGAATTATTTATAAAAATAAATAGGATAATGGTGTAATTAAAACTCTAATGTTTCGTTAATGCTGTTAGAGCCCTGTTCCGAGGGGGAGTGGGAACACAACCCATCATCCATTGCACAGGTTGTGCTGATGGGAGCACTTGCTCATGAAACCAGGAGAGAGCTGGAGCAGGGCAGGGACACCTTCACCAAGGAGACCTGAGGAGGGACATTCTGGTGGGCACTGAAGCCCAGCATGCTGGAGCTGCCCCCAGAGCAGCCCAGGGCAGGGGCAGGGTGGCACAGCACTGCTGTGTGTGGGGTGGCCATGATTCTCTCCCTGCACTCAGGGAGCATCCTGCACATCCCCAGGACCAGGGGGGCTGGCCACAGCTCCCAGCTCCTCCAGGCTGGCAGTGGGGAGGCCACTGGTGCCTGTGCACAGCAAGATGAAAAGCAGAGCAGCCCCACAGAGCATCCCCTTGGTGACCAGATACATCCCTCTGTCTGGAGGACAAGCTCAAAAGAGCTTAGGAAAAAATTCCTTAGGTTAGGAAAATATGCAAGCAGGAACTTGCATTTTCCCCCTCGATGGACAGAACTGCAAGCAGGGGATTCTCAGTGAAGATTCTGTGAGAAGGCAGTATCAAATTCTTGCAGCCAGGGCTAAAAGAGCTGTACTGCACAGGAAAGAGGCAGTGCTGGTTTGTCACCAAGCAGGTCAGGATTTTGGGGCCTCCTGGCTTCAGTGCAGCACAAGCAAGTGGCCCTCAGCAGTGGACTGGAACTGGAATTTATACTTTTTGTACATAAAAGCATATAAAACAAGCACAAACCAAGCAGGTTTGTTCCTTATGCCTACATCTAAAAGCTGACCTCAGAATGACAAACTCGTGATGCCAATCTATTTGGTGAACTGAAATGTTTTGACATGAATGAACAGCATACATATGTTTTGGAAAACTCATAATTAGCAGCAAATCACTATTTGTGGTGACCTACCAGGAGAGCAAGAGAGATGTGAAAGACTGAAAGAAAAACTACAAATGTAACTTCCACACAGGAAAGGCATCAGGACAGTGACACAGCAGGGCAGAAGCCCTTCCCCGGGGTGGCAGGGAGTGAGGGGAGCCTGCACTGGGCTGCAGATGGCTCTGGAAATATTCCTGCTAGAAATCTGCCCATTATCCCAGCGCCTGCAGCCTCAGCAGAGTTGCTCTGCTTCTCCAAACCCGAGTGGAAGGTGCTGCTATCTGTCCCTGACCTGGACAAGGCTCCTGGGCTTCTCCTGCCTCCTTGGTGTGGCAGAGGAACTGCCTCCACTGCTGCTGGGGAAAGCAGGAGATGGTGCAGCAAGTGGTTAAACACAACAAGGCGTTGGTTTTGATGAAGAAAAATGCAACTGCAACATCTGTCTGACTCTTGTTTGAAGCTTCATCAGCACTAAGTGGTCAATAAATCAGACTGGCATGGCGTTACATTTCTTCCATGGCTTAGCCATTAATCTAGTGCCAGTTCTCATGAAAAAATGAAGGAGAAAACCTTTGTGATGGTGAAAGTGTACACATTATTCAGAAAGTGATAATGGCACACAATGGTGCTTGCAGCCCTCCATCCCAGTGGCTGCAGTGGCCTGGCAGCCTCCTCTGCTGCCACCACACACCATGGAAATTATCTGACTAAAACAGGGATTGTTTGTTCCACCAGCCTGCTCCACGTGGGGATTTTTCACAGAAACACCAAACTGGAACAGTTCCAGCAGGTCAGGGCTGTGGGCAGCCAGCACAGGGCTGACCAATGCTGGGCTGAAGGAATGGTCAGCTCCTCCAGAGCTCCACGATGGCTCAGCACAGGGGAAACTCTCATTTCAGCAACCACCTTTTGCTTCTCCTTCTTCACTTCCCAGAGTCAGTCCCCTCCAAGGGGAAGTCTCCCTTCTCAGGGAGAATAATCACAAAAACCTTCTGCCTTACCAAAGCATGCTGGTTCGGTTCTTTTCTCCTATTTCTTTTTCTTTTAAAAGCAAAAATCAAAAGCCATTTCTGGCCACCTTCCAGCTGCTCTTCAGTTGCTCAGCCAAGGCAATCAGCTCAAGGCAAAATCTCACTGGCAGGGGCTCCCAAATCACCGATGACCACAGCTGAAGATAATTTTCTTTGGAAAAAATACCTCTGAGCTGAAAGTTTTGCATTTGTACTCCCTGCTGGAAGGATGAAAGAAAGTAAATCATCCCCAGGTGTGAAGAGATCAGTGAATTTAATCTCAGCCAAGGAATTACCCCCAAATGCAGCCACCTGCCCTGGATGGCACTGGACATTTGTGGCAGTTCTGTTGTGTCAAAGCCCCACACATGGTGAAACCAGCCAGTTCCAGCTCTCCACCACAAAGCAGAAGGGTGGGAGGAGGGGAGCATGGCAGCTCCTGTGCCCCACTCCCTCCCTGTTCACCCCCAAAATTAAAACAGTTTTTATTTTTATTTTTTGGCATCTATTCATTCATGAGGTTTACTTTGTATTTCTCGAACAATCTGAAAGGCTGAAAAGGAAATCTCAGCTTTCTGGGAAGATAATTCACATCCATTGCTGTGGGGTGACAGGATTAATATTTGACAGATTATCACCTCCAAAAAAGCTAATATAAAGAGGTCCCATAAAAGCTAATATAAAGAGTTTTCTGTGGTTTTGAGGAGCTACCATTACATGGTGCTTTAGCACCCACAGGTGACTCAGGCACAGGTACTGGGAGTGCCTGTGTATCATCTGTATGTTGTCTAAAAATCAAACCAGTGAATGAAACTATTCCCAGACACATGGATGACAGAATCTTCTACTATTTATAGCAGTGTCTTTCTCAATGTTTATTTTTTCCTGGATTTTCAAAGGTTTGAGAGCAGAATCTGAGATACCTGAAGAAAAAGGCACAAATACATAACACGGACACTGAGGTAATGGAATTTTTTTCAGAGACCAAATGCTAGCTTTGGGCAGATTATTGGTTTGAATCCCAGCAATTTCTTTATCCTTGAACTAATTTCTAATTGAGGTCATGCTATGGAAGGCAACCTGGTGGCTGATGCCTTAGAATATATTAATCTTCCACACTAACTGTGAAAACAAGAAAAAAATAAAAAAATCCACTGCCTTTGAGCACACAACCGACTGCCTTAATTTATCCAGAGCTGGGCATGTTTAATTAGGGAGAACGAGACAATTACCAGAGACACAGCACAGCCCTGGCACCTGAGCTGAGGCACTGGAGCACAGGGAGGAGAGGGGGACCCCAGAGCCAGACACAGCAGCAGTTGTGCTGCAGAGCAGGACTCCTCCTGCTGGAAAATCCCTTCTAGCCAGCACAGCACCAAGAATTAACCTTGTCCCCCGTGGCTCCAGCTGACAAAAGAGCTGCTGGAACTTCTGGCCCTTCAATGGGAAGAGAAGAAGCTTGGAGTCAACCAGGCAGGGAGACATCGGTGCACGTGTGGCTTTAACTGCAGTTAAATCAGCATCCTGACACGCACTCACTCAGGATCTTGTGCCACTTGTCACTGTCCTGCCTGGGTTCAGGAGCTCTGGGTCCCCTCTGGGGTGGTGCCCATCCCCAGCATCCCCACATCCCAGCCATGGCTGGGGTCTCAACATTTATACTCTATGGATACAGTGCTTGTCTCAAAGGTCAGCCAGCCCACAACCCTGACACAGTCATTTTCCCAGTTTTTCAGCACAAATTCTTTTGAGGTTTTTTTCTTTGTTTAAGTTCAAGAATTTCTGAGACAAGAGACTGGCTACAGGACAATACAGCTCCACGTACTGCAGTATTGAAAGGCTTGGAAAGCAAAAAATTGTTTAGAGATGATGAGATTTCCTGCAATTGTTTTAAAGAGAATCAAGATTTCATCTGGCTGTATACTTTATAATGTGCTCCCCAGTTCCTCTTCAACACCTTGGTAAGGGCACAGCACACAGAGCAGGCAGCATTTAAACAGTGTGAGCAGAAAAGAAAGAGAGTCTTAATACAGAACAAATACCAAACACTCACTAATACATCGTCAAATGTGATACATTTGAAGGTGTTTTATATAGAAAGAGCTGCCTCTAAATACTCCTGAGGATCATGTTTACTTAATGTACACTTTGAAAGACACAGAGAAATAACATGCAGTAATTCCTGGCCTCCGAAGTTCCAAAAGAAATTGATTTCTGAGATGTTTTTTATCTATCATAGCAATACCTCCAGTGCTAGTAAAAGGTGTAACAGGAAGATGATGCTACACAACCAGAAACATGCAGCAAAATAAAACAAAAGGCACTTCTCTTCTCACACAGGTATTATTCTTCTGGACAATGGAAATCTCTTTTCATCTGTGTCACCTCTCCCAGCTGGAAGCTTTAACTTACACAGGCAGCTGACAGGGACAAGATAATTCTGCCATGAGCTGGGCCTGCATTTCTTTATCTGGGAACATGCAGGGAGCTTTGCTGCTGACACAGAGGTGCCAGGGATGGAGATGCAGCAGGGAAGTCTCCTGTCCTGCTGTCCCAGAGACCATGGAAGTGGATTCAGGGGAAGGTCTGAGGACACTGGAGCACCTGTGCAGGTACTGCAGGGCATCAATGGCAGAGCATCCCTCAGCACAGCCTGGCTCCCACCCATCTCTGAGAACCACGGTGGGCTCCAGGCTGCCACCCACAGAGCAAGGCTCTTTTTCAAGGCTCTTTTTCAAGGCTCTTTTTCAAACCCATGGTTTTTACTGTCTGTCTGGATTCTGGAAAGACCAGCCTGAGACTTTCATAGCTTTGAGCTGTCGGTCAGAGGCAGCTGATTCAGTTAATAGCCTTCTACAGCTATGCCAGTGCTTGTGTATAAAACACAACCATCATTAAAAACATGTAGAGAAAACTTAGAGAAAGCAACCTGCCCTACTTCAGCTTACTCAGAGATACTCCTCCTTCACACCCCCGCTCAGGAAAAGTGTGGAACAGCAGCAGCAGCTGCCTTTAACCCAGCTGCTGCATGCAGCACCGACTGCCTCTACAGGGAGACAGATTTGCTGTGGAAATCACCAAGGCATCTCCTCCTCCTCCCTGTCACTTGCTCTCTGCAGTTTTACAATTCAGTCTGCAAAAGCCTTGAGGATTTTCAAACAATAGCACTGAGGGCAAAGCAAAGGTTTCTTTGGGTTTGAACTCCTCTGAGATACTCTTCCTGACAAATGAGGCTTATTATACCGCACACATCTCTTGCCATACTGAATATATTCTGCTACTCCAGTTCTCCACCTTTGAGGACTTACTTTGTACAGTGCCTCTGTGTTTTCCTATGTTAAACCTGTATACTGCAACCATTTCCAGAATAGTGGAATTTCTTCTGCAAGCAAAGTGGTGCAGAGAAGAACATCAAAGCTATAAGATATTTCAGTGTCCTATAACTGAATTGTGCTTTTCGTTTTCAAAACATCTCGAAAAATTTCCCAACTGATACAGCCCAATTAATACATCAGGATTACTGGATTTAACAGCAAAACATGGCTATTTATAGAGTAACACAAAGAAAAGGCTCGATTGCCAATAAAGCACCAGTGAGGAACCTCCCAGCCACCAAAACTGCAGATGTGGAGCACAGCTCTGCCCTGCAGCTGCAGGAATACTTTGAAATAATGTTTGGAATCATGCTGCCCATGCACACACGGGCAAAGTCCCAACAAATCACAGACACAAATGTAAATATTGAGGTACTGCAAATGCTGTAACAGTGCTGCTCTCTTTGCAGGCTGCTGCTCTGGAAAAGATTTGCTACTGCATTTGGACTGTTTTTCCCCAGAAGTGTGAGCCAAAGATCCCTCAGCTGACATTTGTGAGGACTCTTTATTTTTTTTTTTTCATTCTGAAGTACAGAATCTCTTCTCCCTCTTTCTGTTTTTATTGCAACCTTTACATGGGAATTCTGTCATTGCATTTCAAACGAGCTCAGGCAGAGCTCAGCTCAGAACACTTCCATCCCCATCACCGGCCAGAAATGCCAGCATTATAAATCATGCCCCAAGTGGCTTCTGCCCTTTCCCAGCTCACCCAAGCCAGAGATACAATAATAGTTGATCTGAAATAAGAAGAAATTTTAATTTCAAAGCTCCACTGACATTCACCAAGTGCTTTCAAAGTTTCTATCAACAGAATGCTTCCAATTCTAGTTGGAATGAAGATTGGTGAAAGTTTTTCTCTCAAGCTGATGGCCTAGTTTACCTCAATAACACTATTATCTGTTAAATATTAATGCACTTCTGTGAATTAAGAGCAGGTCTACGGGCACCTGCAGATGCACCACTTCTTACTTTTTTAATTGGTATTGTTGTAGGTGGACCAAGTAATAGAAAGCTGACATTTCCAAATACCAAACAAGAAAAGCCCAGGAGAATGTACTGAGAGCTCGTGATAAGCTTTCCCTGCAGAGACATGCTGTCCTTCAGCACTGCTCCTAAAGCTTCACCAAGCTCCAAGCTGCTTTTGTACATATAAAAATGATTTTAAAATCGTTTGGAAGAGGATTTCCCCTCACACAGCAGCAGCACCATGGACTAAGGACGTGCCCAAGAGCTGGCCCAACTACACAAGGAGCAGAGCAGCACTTCCCAGGTGCCACAGACCCCCAGCCCCACTCATCCCACCAGGAGGGGAGCTCTGGGCAGTGCTGGAAGGTGATGGCAGCTCCAGCAGCATCCCAGGGGCTGAGCTGTGCTCTCCAGCCCCAGCCCTCTCCCTGCACAGACACAGTGAGGGCCATGGGGCTGCAGGTGCTGGAAAGGAGGCACGTGTGAGCCTGATGCCTGCCTGAAGGAACAGCAGATAAATGCTATTTAATGTTCCATGCAGCCTATACAGTACATGGTAAGCCAACAAGTCCTTTTTATTTTTATTCTTTGCTCTTGCTCTGAGGCCTCTACCATTCATAGCTTCTATAAATTTGTTACTTTTGATATCAGTGACTGGTAATACAATTCCCAGAGGAATAACATCAATAACCTTCAAAACACTTTCATAATGTTGCCTTTGATAGTCTTGCAACACGTTTGTTCCTATGGCAAAACCCTCGTGACACTGCTATACAGCACACAGGTTATTCACTGAAGGTTTTGTCGTGCCTGGATAACCCTTCCAGACATGAGTAACCCCAGTGCCAGGGAATCCAAAGCTCTCCTCCTTCTGGAGTCCAACTTTTCTTTTGCATTGCATATGACAGCTCACAAGTGGAGGATCCAAAAAAAAAAGATGCATAAAAGCTAAGCAACACAGGGCTGTGCCCAGAGGAAGACCAGGGACACCCCAAAGTGCCATATCAAGGACATGCCTCCCTCCATTCTCCCCACAGCTGCTGGCTGTGACTCACTAGCCATGGTGTCCTGAAAGGGATCCACAGCACCAGCTGGGAACTGAGGCAGCACTTTAAACATCAAATCCTAAAGCAAAAAGGGAGTACCAGACTTGAATTTCTTCTGAACTGCAAGGAGATTACTAGACAACCTTCTTTCTTCTTCACTCCCACTCAGCATCCAGTGGGATTAACAAACAGGGATTAGCATCTCAGCACTCCTGCTGCAGACAGCCCAGCTCTCTGGGCATCCTTCACATACATGTGAGACTCCCACGTGGACACCTTGGAATTTTAAAAGGAAATGTGACCCCCAACAGTGCTGCTGTGCGGCTCAGAGGGGCTTCTCTGACCTGCTGATAAGAGTGGAATTATCTCCTTATCAGACCTTTCCAAGGACTCTGACTCCTGTCTGGCCGTGTAGGCATTCAGGTTGCTCTTGGGGAGATCTGACAAATGGGTTTTGTTTCTCTGTTTCACTATGTCAGAGCAAGCACAGGAGCACTCCCAGGGTGCACAAACAGCTCTGGTCAGTGCCAGCATAATTGTGAACTCCAGGGAGGGGCACTCACTCTCTCCTGGCTCCTTTTTGCCCCAAATCAGGTTTTTCTTTCACAAGCTAAAAGCAAAGAATGGTAAATTGGTCAGTGAGCCCATCCTGCCTCAAACTGCCAAGTCAGAGCAAGCGACCTGCCTGCTAAGGGAGATGTTATCAGGGGTGAGCAGAAGTTGCTACAGCCCAGCTACAGCAAAGCAAGCTGCCCTTCAGCCCCATCCATCAGCCTCAGATGCTGCACAGGAGCAGCCTGGCGACCTCCCAGCACAGGACAGTGCCCTGATAACCTCCAAAGCTGTGTCATTTAAGCAGAGAAAGGTGAGCTTTGTTTAGCCCTTGGGCTCAGGCTGAGCTGATGACAGATGCCAACACTTCATCCAATTAGATTTTAAGTAGTGAGCACAAATTTATCAGGAGAGCATTTGGAGATGTGGCACATGAGAGTTATCAATTTCTTTGGTAACTCCATGGCTGCGTCTCTCCTGTAGAGTCTCCCTCATCTTTTTATTTCACAGTATGCCCCAAGAAAAAGAGTGAAATTCTGGCAATGCCTTCTGAAGAATACAACAAATAGCAATGGAGTTGTTGTTAAATGCAGAAATTCCCTTCCCCTTTTTATTTTTTAAATCTACTTGCCAAATGTGACTATGAAGCTCAGATATTTTATACACTAAGTGCTGCTGCCTGTGGCGTACATTCACATCAGCAAGAGAAAAGAACACACAACGCCTATGACACTGCATGCCTTACAAAATACAAAAAGGCAGGAAAGCTTCTGAATTTCAGTAACAGATGCAGACTATTACACACAGCCAGTCGTTGCTCATTTCACCCATCAGCTACTTGACCCAGCTACACACACTGGTATCTTCTGAGACATCCCAAAAAAGCAGCAGTAGTTGGAACATCCAGTGCCAGACATGGGAATATTAAAGTTTAACATGGGCACTTTTAAGTTGGTAAATGCTCAGCAAAGTAAGCACAGATCAAAGGGGTTTCTGAGCTTAGGCATCAATGCATCTCAAGAAGCATCTAAGAGAGAGGTAACATTGAGGAACGAACAGCTTATGACAAGAGTCCTTGAAACCCCAGAAACAGCAATACTCTGCACTATCCAGGCTCAAGAGTGCTCTGTGCATTTTCTAATTTACTGCTTTTTCCTTTTTTTTCTGTCTGCACAGAACATGGAAGAGGAATGGAGGAGACCCTTTTTTGCTGTCCTTCAAACAAAGGACAGACCAGGTTTTGTTCTTCAGCTTGGACCTTCATCAGACAGCATGAGAATTGATCTGAGGGTCTGTTATTAAGTGTGCCACACATGACTGCTGGCAGGGGTGGTTTTGAGCAGAATATTGAGAGTCTTACATGCCCACCCACATTTTGGCCTTTGTATATATCTCACACAAGTTTTCTGCCTTTTATTCCCCCAGCAAAGACTGTTGGAGTCAGAGACCCTGCCCAGGTGCCTCCTGTTTGTTGCTGGGGATGAGTGACTTCCCTCATCCAGCCACAGATTGCTTCTCTCTGATACTGCTGGAATGGAGAGCTGGTGCTCACTCAGCAACAGCATGATTTGAGGTGACTGCAGTTGTGCCTTTGCAAACCACTCAACGATGAAGATTTTCATCTTGGCACAGACACAGGAGCTGCAGCTGCCTTCTCCCCTTCATCAGGAACATTTCTATTGCCATCAGAGGCATTTCCGTCACCTGCCACAGCTGCAGAGGAAACATCAGCTACAGCAGGAATCCAAGCACCAGGATTCCCCACGTTATTCCTCCTCACTCTCACAAGGACACAGAAGTGCAGGTGCTCTGTGCAGGGCTGGACACTCTCACTGTGTGTGCCAGGAGCAGCAGTGCCCACTGCCCCTGTGGAGTGGCTCCAGCACTGCCATCCTTCCTCCAGCACTGCTCAGAGCCAGAGATGGAGCAGGGAGCAGCCAGGGGGATTCTGTTCTCATCACACAGGCAACAGCTGATGATGCTGTTCCCAAACCCTGGCACTGAACAGCACTGCCCATCCCAGGGCGCTGAGATGCTGTGAAAGCACAAGGGAGAGCACGTCCTGCTGGACCCCTGAGGAACAGGTACCTCACATGCTCTGTGCTGCCTGCCTGCCACACCAGGGAGCACTGAGGAACCTGTAAAGGAATGTGTAATGAGATAACAGGCAGCAAAACCAGCGTGGGTGAACACGGGGATTCCCTGCAGAGCCTCCTTTTAACTCTGTGCTGGGAAAACACTCTCTGAGGAATGCAGCATCCCCCTCTTTAGGCAGAAACACCCTGCCAGAGGAGATCCTCCATCACCACTATTTGGAATGCTCTCTTCTCCAGGTTTCCTGATGTTTTGGTGTTATGTCAGAAATGTTTCAGCTGGCTCAGTACTTCAAGAACCTGGAAAACATCACAAAAATCTTTCATCCCAACTTGCACACACCATTTGGAAATGACTGGAGCAACCATCATGCCTGTTTGCTGAAAACCAAAGCCCATCCCGGCCACACCAGAAGCTGCAGCAGCACAGGTGAAATGCCCAAACTGCAGCTTGGTTGATGTGGGGATGGTAACAACAGCAGAGCCCAGAGCTTGGAGGCATGTTCCCAGCAACAGAGCAAACTCCCCACAATGTTCACTGTGTCCTCAAGTCATTCTGTTTTATAGATAGAGACACAAGGAAAAAATGAAATCTAAAAAGCATTGTCAACTTGAATGATTTTTCAGGTTCTTGTCACTAAACAACCATCATCCCTCAGAGCATACGAAAAGCAATAAACCCAATAGAGCTAATAAAGGAAAACTGTGTGGAGCTTGACAGATCTGGCTGTCCCTGGCATGTGACAGCCAATTTTCCAAGCAGGCAAATTGAAGTTGCAGCAAACTTGTCCACAGGATAAGTGAGACCCTGACAAAAACAGCACCGAGTCCTGTTTTTTAACACTGTTAAGTTCTGCTAAAAAAAGGTCCATTTTGAAAGAACATTCAAAAGGTTCTGCAAAATACATTTGTGGCCAATATAAAAACAGGCCAGTAATTGCTGTTTATCATCTCACCTCTGCTGAGCATCAGCACAGAGCCAGTGTCTGTTACACACATGAAGGGACACACCTCACCCTGATAACACTGCTTGTCTCTCTGGCTGTGCCAGCCCAGCCAACCCCTTACCTGTGCTTCTCTGAATGCTGAAACCCACCAGAAACTCTCATTTCCTCTAAAAGCTGGAATTCCTCAGGCTGTGTGGCAAGCCTGCACAGAAAGGTTTGCAGGGAGAGTCTGTGACCAAACCAAGACCTAATTTACCCCAGAACCCATTAACATTTCCTTGTGTACTCACTGAATGAAGATGCTTTTGAAGCCACTTATTTACCAATAAATTACAATGGTCTGAAATCATTAGCAACAAAGTAAATTGTTTTAATTGATCTGAACTTTTTTTGCAATGTGGGAACTTCCTTCCTGTATAATTGTACTTTCTAAAAGACTGAAACAGCAAATGAAAGCTCTCTTGGAGCTTTGTGCCTGTAAAGTGCTCTCTATTCTGAAAAGCTGAAATTATAGAAAATAAGAAATCAACAACTCTTCAATTTTTGGAACCTTGAACCTGCCTCATGGACTTGATAAGGGATCAAGGATTTTTTTATATGGAGGGACACACCACAGGCCACACACAGACAGCTCTTGCTGCACTGTCCAAAATCAGTGTTACAGAAACACAGAATATTCAAGGACATTATTATTTTTTTTTTTAGGGATCAGAGACGATGAAGACTATGCAGAGTTAAAAAACAACTGCAGCTCATTTGATGTAACTTCAGGCAAATGCAAAGGGGCAGGGGTCCTGTTAAAAAAGACTCAGGCCCTGAGTAATGGCAGCCTCTGCAAACAGAAGCAAAGCTGCAATCCAAAACAAACACGGTGCACTGCCATCAGGTATAAATACATTTCTATTCAAATTGGTTGGGGGCGTTCAGAGGAAATATTCAATTTATAAGTAGAATATAAACGACATCTTTCAAAATCCGAGTTTTCAGCACAGATTAGCTCTCCATCCCCATTGCTGCTGAGAGGGCTAATCACCAGCCTGAATCAGTTCTTCAGCTGAACCTGACACTGGAAATAACATATAATTATACTGATTAATTCTGCTGAAAACATACATTGTTTTGCTATAGAATGTAAACATAATAAGGTGAAAGTGTGTTACAAATAGAAAAAGCTGCACTGTTCAGAAAAACCTGCTCAGGTGCTACAGGCAGTGGAGTGACTTCATTTATTAAAAGAGCAGCACTGATTCCCACAGCTGCCTCCTGACTTCTGAGGGGGGAAAAAAAAGGCAGGAGAAACCTGGTGGATATATGACCCAGGAGTATAGCTGCAGCCTACTAAAGGCATCCAATTATTTATATATACATCGGAATAAAATTAAATGGAACAATAAAAAAGAGCTGTTTCTAACAGCAGCAGTCCTGCACACTGAAGGGCCTGATGTGGCCAAAGGACCCTGGGTTCAAACAGGGGCTGGCACAGAGGGAGCTCAAGGAGGGAAACAGAAGGAACTCAGTCCCCTGGGACTGAGGCACTAACAGCCAATAGAAGAAATATAAAATGGCCCACAAAACAAGGGAAAAAAACCCTAAAATTAGGAATTCCTCCTTGTACAGAATTACAGCAACAAAGCCTGGTAATTTTGCAGAAAACACCAGCATTAAGACAGAGCACTTAAAAGCAAGAGACATGCTTTCCTCCTTAGCTGCATCTTGCTGTGCAATGATCTGAGAAGCCACTGAAAGAAAATTGCTTGAATTTCCATTTCAGAGCTGCACTTAACCAAATACTATCTGTCTTCAGACATATTGGCAAGGAAAAGTAGCAAATTACTTGTTTTTCCTGTAGCACCTAAAATCCCACCAGCCACAGTGTCAGTCCCTTGTCACCCACCACCTCCAGTGCCACCACACTGCTGTGACCCCTCTCCCTGTGTGCTGCTTGCTCAGATTGTTGGTGTTACTTTAACTGATTCACCATATTTTTATTTAATTTATTTATAAACCCCCACCTACAGCAAAGCACCCACATCCCACAGCACAGCAGCATGAGTTGCATGGACTCAGCATTTCCAGGACCCTTTTGCAGCATGGAAAATCATGATCCCATGAGCCAGCCTTGCCCTGGGATGGGGCAGCCCCCAGTGCCTGGCTCCTGCAGAGCAGCAGGCAGCTCCTGGAGAGGGGCACCCAGGCTCTGCCTGATGATAAACGGAAGGGAGAGGCAAACACAAAGCTGCAGCTGAGTAAGGAACATTAAGTCTGACACGGGGAAGCTGTGATGCATTACTCAGCCTGATAAGTTTAATGTATAATTTAGAAAGATATCACCAAAATGGAAAAGAGAAGCTGTTAAGCAGCTCTGAAGGGTATTGGGCTCAGGCATCACACGCAGTTAGTGTTCACAGGAAGCTGCCTGCCCCATGGCACAGAACAACCCCTTGCCCAATAACTTGATTTAGATGTGTCTCAGCACTGAAGCACTTCAGAAAGAACTCGTTCCTTTCCATAGGCCTGATTTAGGCTTTTCACTGAGTATTAGGTATTGCCTCCCTGCTGGATAAGCAAAAGTCATCAGATGGGAAAGCCCTTCTCCAACTGCTGCTCAGAGTAATAGGCTCAATCAGGCAATTTGAACCCTTTGACACCTTGAAAGTCACTAATAATCCCAAATTACATTAAAAATACCTTAGAGAATGCATCAGCAGAAATAAATTTAAAAAAAACCAAAACCAGAAAACATTGCTCACATAACACATCAGTTATGATTTTTGTTTAGGAGTATAAATGACAGCCACCTTGCAACAGTCCTTCGAAGAAGTACTTATCTGGGGGGAAAAAGAGCTTTGCTGGGGGTCTTAGGGACTCTTCTGCCCTTTTGGTTCACCAGGACATGCAGAGGAGGAATGCTGCAGCTGCTTGTTGAGAAGGCTGTAGGCTGGTGAATGACAGCTCAGCACCTGCCTGACAGGGGAGGCATTGACAAGGAAAGGTTTAAGGATTTATTTGCCCTAAGTGTCCCCTGGAGCCCACATTTCAGAATTAATGACTTCTGATACTGCTCATGTGATCACCAGAGGGCCTATGAAAATATTTTGATGATGAGGGATGCCATTTGTTAACAGGATGAATCTGAAGAGCAGAGGGAGGACAGCCCAGCACAGAGCAGACCCTGCCACTGTGACACCAAGGATGGGACAGGGCAGGGGTCCCACCCCACACAGGCCCACAGCAGCACCTGCTCCAGCCCAGCACCTCTGTCTGCTCAGCACCACTGGCAGCATTCCAGCACTGCTGATGAATCTTCAGCTGCTGACTTGAATTATCCCTGCACAGCTCACTGCAGGGAGCTCAGTCAGCTCTCCGTGGATGCCCCAGCCCCACACAGAAACCCATCACCCTAACTGGGGAGGACTGCAGGCTGTGCTGGGAGCACAGTGCCTGCCCTTCAGTGCAAACCCACTCTGCCCCACCAGGATGCTCCTCCACACATCCACGTCAAGGCTGCCAGATCCCTGACAGGTGAAGCTGAAGCAAGGCAGAAATGATGGGTGGCAGCAGGTTAGACCTGAGCCAGGAAGGAAATTCATCTACAGAGCCCAAGCAGCACTGTGGCACAGGAGGGAAGAAGGTCACACAGCAGGACACTGACAAAAAGCTGTGAAGGGCCCCAGAAGTGCAGGCAGTCCCTGAAAGGTCCGAGATTTGATGTCCCTTCTGGCAGTCCCCCTAACAAGGCTGCTTGTTATTTCCCTGGATTCTCTCACCATCCACACATTTGCATTCCATTTTTGAGTTTACCACACTCGAGAAGGGAATGGCATCTTGCAGCAGTGCCACTATATTTCCTTTCCTTAAATCAGATTTAACTTGTGCTGCTCTTTAGCAAAATTCATTGTCCTTTTATTCAGTACTAGCAGATAAAAAGGACAGAACTGTCTTATCTACAATTTTGGGAACAATTCCTCATCTGACACGGTATTTGTACAACACTGCCATTTGTCTTTTCCTAGTCTGTTAATGTTGACCTTTTCTGTTTCCTTTAAACAGGATCTTTCCAGAAGTGATCTCTCCCCATCCAGCCCCTGTTGAACAGGACCATCCAGCACCACCTGCAGTGTCTTGGACGGGGCTGTGACACAGGCTTAGGTTGCACTTGGTTTTATCCAATCCCTCTGTTCTTTATTTTTATATCAACTTTTTGCTCTTGGCTTCAATTCCATATTAAGAGAAACACTGACAAGCCATGACTCCCTCTAATGACATCCTACCACCCCCCAAGTGCCTGCAGGACTCAGAAACAGCTTTCCTATTTTGTCCCTGTTTCCCAGCTCCATTAAAAATATACATTATAAAAGGCTTTGATTCTTGCTGGCTCATTATCCAGAGCACCCTGTGCTCCAGCAGCTGTCTGACCAATCCCAGTGCCATTCCCATCCCAGTGGCATGGCTTTTCTGGCTTCCCACTCCCAACAAAGGGGGAGATGCTTTCAGGACACATCGTCACTGCAACTGCTCCAGGAATTGCTTTATCACACATATATTTTAAACTCTTGACAACGCTCACACAGAGATAAGGGAAAAGGAACTTGGGCCACAATTTTATAACATTTTCCCTATTTCTAGTGGTTTATCTCCAGAAAATATCAGTGTGTCTCCCAAATCCTTACAAATCAGTGCAGCTGGCAATATCAGCCTCTCCGACCTCAGTCAGTGCTGCCTGCAATGATTCACTCAGAATAATCAGCTCAGAAAGGGAGCCCTTGTTTCAAAAGCCTCTGCCTCAAGCACTCCAACCACCAGGCACCCAGCTCTGCAGTGAGACCAGAATTTCTTGGATTGATGTGCTGCTGTTTCCTCAAAGCAACAAATGTACCTGCACCTGCCACACGACCTTTGACGTGCAGAACAGCAGAGTGGGATCCTGGATTTCCTTCCTTTCAGAGGTCACAGTGTGGGGGGAATGAAGGTGTGATGGGTGTCACACCACTGCACCAGCCACGGGCCACCAAGCACCTGGAAGGAAGGTGCTGGTGGCTGCTCCAAGAAGCTGTCACAGACCAAAGGCAAGGCAGACCATGCAACACATGAAAAAGGGGCCTGGGACAGGGAGATACCAAGCACACGGGCAATCCCAGCCAAATCATTTAAAAGCACACAGTTGGATCCTGTGATTCTGTACACAGCGGGGAGCAACTGGCCCCTGGCCACCCAGACATCCTGCAGCTGAGCAGGACCAGCACCTGGTGATGTGTATAATCCCTGGCATGCTGTGAATGCCTGTCCTCCCTCTGGATATGGAGGAACTAATCCTTGGGAGGGCTTGGTGCAGCTCTGCAAGGAGCTGGTTTACTCTGCATGGAGCAGGACCAGCAGTGCTCAGAGCCAGAGCAGTCTGAGGCTGCACTTTGGTGGGGTTTTTTTTTAACAAGCACAGACTGTGCCCACAAAATCTGACATAATTTGAGTTCAGAGATGCAATAAAAAATAGCACTCCCTTCCCAGAGCTTTTAGACTCAAAAATCTCATCAAAAAGAAATGCAGGTCTATAAATTATGCAGCCCTACCCTGCCTATCACATTCAGCTGATGCGTAGAGTCTCCTCACTTTCTCAGTGGGTTTGAATTACAAGAGTTAGTAAAAGTGCTGAGGTCTCCTGCCTCAGGCTGTGGGAGGGCAGCCCTGTGCTGGGCTGCTGCCTGAGCTGCTGAATAATCTCCCAGCCAAAGACAACGATTGCTTTTGCTGCAAAGGCTCCTGAACAGAAGGTTATCTGGCTCAGAGGGGGCAACCACACTCGGGCAGGAATATCCCAGCCAAAGCATCCTCCTCACACTGGACAGCAGCTCTCCCTGAAGGACACTGGCCCCAGAAGCACAGCAGGGAACACCTGTGCCAGTGCTGGGCACTGCCTGTGCTACCTGTGCTCACACACAAGCAGAGCAGTGCAGCACTTTTCACCATAGTCAGATCTTGGCACAGCATACCATGAAAGACTTTCAGCATTGCCAGTGTGCTGAATTTAGCAGAGAAGGGAGCTGGGGAGATGGGATTCCTACAGACAAAAATAGAAAGTTTTAAAGCTGCAGCAAAGAGAAAGACTGCTGGAACATGGAGTCCTCTAGCAGCATCCAGCCAAGCAGCAAGAACCAAAAGGAAACCTATAAATAATATAGAGCAGATCTGCTCTGATCCACTAACCTACTTCAGGACAGGTTTACAGTGAAGAATAAAAAGAATTTAAGCTTGATTGTGGCGATTTAGAACATGTACAGTGTTGATGTATATTCCTTGCCCTGGTTTCTCAGCTGGAATTAAACCAGATCACTAACTCCATGCACAGGGAAAGCAGTCTGTGTTCTCTGGCTCTGTTTTTGGAGAGGAGAGGGGAGGGAGTGCCTTGCACTCCAGCTCAGTGTGCTGTGTGGCTGCTGCTGAGCTCTGCTGGTGGCCTGGAGCTGTGCCCTTGGGGCAGGCAAGAGATGCTGTGACAAAAACACAGCAGGATTAGAGCACCCTCCTGGGAAAGGAAAGCAAACACATGGATGTCACCATTTATCAGAGCTGTCCTGGGACATGCAGCATGTGCAATACTTGTGTACTGACAGACACAACATCACAGAACAGGGTGGCTCATTGCCACTGTGGAATGTTTGTTGATGGTGGGTGAATGGAGGCACTGAAAGTGAGCCCAGCTTTCCTACAGGGTGCATGGCAAGACTGTCAGCAAACCCAGGGAACAGTCTTAACTTTACTTAATTAATGGTAAGTAGTAATGTCCTTGCTTTATGTCTAGATTGAATACAGCAAAATGGTGACATGTAACTTCACAGGTATGGCTGGATGCCTCAGCCAAGAAATTCATGGCATGGGACCCCTCAGTCTTGTGTTAGAAACTCCTGCCCTGAGCATCTGAATGAGGTGCTGGATGCCATTTCATCACTGGTGTTCTTCAAACACCTCCTGGTCCAGGCCCTGCTGAGCCTCTCTGTCTCCTTTTTCCATTCATCAGCACCATCTTAATTTCAAGCACACTCCCCAAGACAGACAGAGCCATAAAAAGCCTCCTGCCTCATGGTCTCTGCCCTCTGGGAGCACACTGGCACAGGCAGGGCAGGCAGCCCTGCTGCTCTGATGGGTGTGTGTGCTGTGCTTTGCCCAGGTGGGTTTCAGCAGTGCCTTCCACGTGCGAGGAACATCCACCCAGAGCAGGGCTGGAGCCTGCATGCACACCTACCCCACCAGGAAACCTCAGCATGACTGGCACTTGCACAAACTTTAAAGAGTATTAATTACTGTTACTTTCCTGAAAACGCTTTGAAAAATAATTGTGAACATGATTTGGGCTTAATGAGCAAATGTGTTTGTGCTTTTGACATAGGCACAGCTTAGACAGGTGGATAGATAGCCTGTAATCTGCTAATTTATTATTGCAGACTCTACTGATGTTCTTAGCATCTTCCTATTTCCCATCTATTTCCATTTCCTTTTGACCTGAAGGAGATCATCCTATTTTGCAAGTGTATGTTCCTATTTTGCCAATCTTTTACAGAATTCACAGAATGACCAGGTTGGAAGAAACCTTCAACATCATCAAACCCATGCCCCAACACCTCACCTAAACCCTGGCCCCCAGTGCCACATCCAGGCTGTGTTAAACACACCCAGGGATGGTGACTGCAGCACCTCCCCGGGCAGCCATTCCAGAACTTTATCACTCTTTCTGTAAAAAACTTTTCCCTAATATCCAGCCTGTATTTCCCTTGGTGGAACTTGAGGCTGTGTCCTCTGGTTCTGTCAGTTCCTGGAGACAGAGCCCAGCCTCAGCTGAGCACAGGCACCTTTCAGGAGCTGTGCACAGTGATGAGGGCACCCCTGAGTCTCCTTTTCTCCAGGCTGAGCACCCCCAGCTCCCTCAGGTGCTCCTCACAGGGTTTGTGTTCCCAGCCCCTCTCCAGCCTCGTTGCTCCCTCTGGACACGTTCCAGGTCTCCATGTCCTTCCCAAACTGAGGGGCCAGGACTGGACTCAGCTCTCAAGGTGTGCCCTCGGCAGTGTGAGCACAGGGAAGCACGACCTCCCCGCTGCTGCTGGCCACACCACTCCTGACAGAGTGGAAGCAGACCCCATGTTTGGGTGGGGGGTGCCTGTCAGTGCCACCAGAGCAGCTCTCACAGTGCCAGTGCCTGCTGGCCCATGAGGGGTGACACCCAGCTCCTCTCAGAACCTTTGGTGGTTCCCAATGCAGCAAATCAACCCTGGGACTTCCACTGCTCCAACCAGCCAAGAGACAGCCAGCAGGCAAAGGACCAGGAGCTGCTCTGCCCCACAGCAGCCCTCCTGTCCCTAAAGCTCAAAGCTACCCTGCAAGGCAAGGCTGGGGCACCTGGCAAGCAGTGCCCTGGGAAGGCACACGCTGCTGCCACCGAGCTCTCCTGCACTTCTGCACGAGTAAGCCTGCTGTGTTTTGCCTACATGACATGCAAATTCACACTTCTGTGTGGGTAGATAATTTCCATAAAAGATTTACAGTGATCATGCACAAAGTCTGGCGCTTCAGAACAGGTTCCTGCCCTGTGTCAGCACCTGAATTTATTTTTTTTGTTTGTTTTTTGGGGTTTTTTTTGGAGGATCCCAGTATGGCACCCACAGCCCACCCCGAGAACAACACAACCAAACAAATCCAGCACACCTCAAAGCCAAGCAGCACTTCATGGAAAACAAAAAAAGCCGAATTTTAGCTCTGTGCTCCTGGATTTCTCTGATTAGAGAAGCCCATGCTAAACACTTTTAAAAGCTCTTCTGGCCCCAGGTAATTCCTGGCATAATGTCCTTCCCAGTAAATTGGTTTTGGGGGCGGGGGACTTGGTGCAGACTAATTCCCTGTGTTTTGCTGCCAGGTCTGTGACAAAGAACTGCTCCATTGTTCCAGAGTAAGGTAATCTCTTGCTCTCAATCAAACACAAAATCACAAAAATACATTCCCCCCTTAATTCAGTTGAAACCCTGAGCTGTTCCCCAGGTAATTAATAATGTTTGCAAATGTGCCTCCTTTGAAGGAATATTATCGTAGTTTAGGTGACAAGCTCAGACTTGGATTCCTCTTTATAATTCCTAACATCTACTCAGGCAGCATTAATTGGATTCCAAGCAATTACAAAGGAGTGGGGTTGGCCACTTTATATCAAATTCCTGAAGAAATTTTGCTTTGCTGTGAGCTGCTGTGCTGTTTCTCAGCCTCTCCCACTCCAGGGCACTGGGCAGGTCATGCCAGGGCTCAGCAGAGCAGGGCAGCTGAATTTACTGACTGCAGAGCACTCCTGTGCTGTGGGGTTTATCATGGCATGAGGAAGGACCTCGAGATGCAGACTGGTCACCTGAGGCCATGGTGGGTCACCCCACCTTGCTGGGGCACTGTGTCACATCCGAGAGAAATCCCTTGGCCTGGAAGGCCCCAAAGTCTCCATGGACACCCCAGGAACAGATGTGGCTCCAGAAAGAAAAAACCTAAAAGGGTTTTTTCACACTGCACTGTGTCTGTGCAGTGCTGACCCATCTCCCTGGGCTCAGAAGAGGAAGTTTCTTGGCTGTTTCATCCTGCACAGACCCACGCATGCAGGCAAGCAAAATAAACTGAACCCAAGGGCCTGATGGAGTCATGCCGAGGAAGTGTCTCAAGCAAAAACTGCTGAGAAGGGCCTAACACTGGAAAAACACCAGTGTGATTCACTTATTTCATAATCATTTAAGATAGCCAATACATAATTCAGCAGAATTTGAGGATGCTGGCTGGAACCAGGACCAAGCAGCCAAGCTTGGTCTCATAAACTCTGCTGTAGAATCTCTGGCTGGTTGAATATGTTGGGGTTTTTTTTCAGCAAAATATAAGCTTTAAATTGAATTCCCCTGTGTGTAAACAAGATGCACCATTTTGCTCAGGAGTATTTTTTCTTTCCTCATTAGAGAGTACCAAACAACAGAGATTATTTCAATAGCAAGTCCAACATAAAGTCCATTTACTCCCAGACCTGCTGGGCAAGCCGTGCTGCCAGCCCTGGCAGGGCTACCTGGGTCCTGAACTTCTTCCAGGAAAGGGCTGAGACTGACCTCATGGGATGGGGATGAGGGCTGGAAGAAAGCACAAAGCAATCCTTGAGGAGGCAAGGCTCCAGGGCTGCTCCTGGAGTCCCTGCCTGGAGGGCTCCACACCCAAAGTCAAAGTCTTGGGCACACCAGCAGGAACCCCGAAGAGCAGAAGGGCTGTCAGGAGGATGAGGAAGAAATGGCTGGGATCCATTTCTTCCTCATCTGGATCTGCCAGGGATGGAGCAGAGCAGCCTTGAAAGGTGCCAGAGCAGAGCCAGAGGCTCTCACAAGGAACCAGAGGCACAGGGCCCTGAGGTCATGGCACTAAGACAGTATTAAGCCCAAGGAATTGCAAAATGATTTAGTGAGACACTTGCACCACACCTTTTGTTGAAGCAGAGCAAGTTAAGCCCAGCTCTGAGCCATGCTGATGACTTTCAAAATTTTAATACACTGACTCTAATATCATCACTCCAATTATCCCTGGGAACATGCAAAAAAAATCCACATTTTGCAGTGGTTCCCAGTCACATTGTGCGCCTGTGGAGGAGGCATCTGCAGAACCTGCTCCAATAGAGTTAATGGGCTGCTCTGCCAGAGTCTATTTAAAATTCCAGGCAGCACCAATTTAGTTTTAATGGGCGCAAATTCAATTCCAATGGCTAAAGTATGCAAATAACAAATAAAAGGGAACCACTGCTCCAGCAGCTGCTGGAGAGAAAATGAGCGGGCGCGCAGCTGCCCACCTTGCCCCGAGCTGCTCTCTCCTCAGCCCAGCATCTCCAGCAGAAGCAGCCCTGCGGTCACACAGGCAGCTGGCAGGGACAGGGCTCGCCCCCATACTGCCAGCTGATGTATTTATTTGCCAATGAGTGCAGAAATGACACTAAAGGGCCCTCAATAATACCAAGCCTCATTAAATTTTAATCAGGGCAGCCTCGCACGCCCTCTTTAAACACCAAGGCGTTGCAAGGGAGGGGATGAGATGAGGAACTTCCATGGGGCAGGGGAACACCTTGGGAAGGGCCTTCCCAAAGCACCATCACTGCAACTGTGCCCACCAGACCTGGAGGAGACAGGCTGCTGCTGTGAGGTGTGGCACTGGCATCACTCTGACCCTCCTGCTTCTCCACACCACTGCCCCTCCTCTCAGGGGATCCCACAGGAGAGGCAGCTCTGTCCTACAGGAACCACCAGAATTGGGTTTCTGCTTTGAGCAATACCATAAAGGGCTTTGGCTTCAAACTTGAGCTCTGAGCTGCAGCTGGGGCAGATTTTGTCAACACTCAACACATGGTCACCTCTGTACAACTCAGGAACAGCACTGTCACCAACGTCTTCCCACTGGGAGCCACTGGCACTGGGATTCACTCATGGGGAAGCTGCATACATTCATCTGTACACATTTGGGCCTTTAACCCAAGGGCTGGAAACACCTGAGAATACAGAGGTGGGCGAGTAAAAAATCCTTGCCTTGCTAAATATCATACTGGCACAACATGGTGGATGCAACACACTCAGTGACTCTCCCTCTTGAAGGTGGCTTCATATTGTAAAAAATAAAGACATTAGAGACAACTAACAAGCTGAGAACAGAGCACAGGAACAAACACCTGGCTCACCCCAAGCTGTTCTTCAGGTGAGCACAGGTTGGGTACCAGAAAGGAGCTGGAAAAGGCCAAGTCCCAGGTTTGCTGCAGCACAACATGCCAGAGCAGCTGAGGAAACCTGTCAGGAGTTCCACGGTAGCAACCAAAGATCCAGTTTCCCCCAGCCTGGGGTCTCCTTTTTCACTCTGCTGTTACAGAAGATGAACTCAGATTGAGTTATGTCATGCAGCTACACAGGAAAAGTGCTGAATTAAACAGCTTAGTAACTTTACACCCTCAAACCAGGGCAAAATACCATAAAACATACTGAGCAATGGCCATCTAATGTAGATTTCTTTCTTAAAAATGGCTAAGGCAGCAGAAACTAAACTAGGAAGGCAAGCACCAAGAGTTTATGTCCTCTGTAGCTGTGGCAGACCTGGTCCCTCTTTCAACATCATCTCTGCAGCCTCTCCTGAGATCACAGTGGCTGCAAGGACACCAGAGGGAAACCAGATGTCAACAGCTGGGAAACAGAGAAGCCTAGCTTTATCCCGGGGAACTGAAGATGCTTCTCCCTCTTAATCACTTCAACCTGTATTTAGCAGGAAAAGGCTGCAGCAATTCCCTGACTCCCATCCTCTTCCTGCACTGACTGCTTCCTTCCCAGCCATGGCAGTGCCAGCCTGGCCAGGGTGTTGGGATTCTGGAAATGCCAGCCCTGTTTGGCACCTGTGGGCACCCCCTGCTCTGCCCCAGGCAGCATCACTCGCTGCTGCTCCCCTGGGTCCAGCCATTCCTCCTCTGAGCTGATTTACTCTTTGACAAAAGCTCATTATGTCACCAGAGCAGCACCAGAAGAACACTGGTGGATGAAGGACTCTGCAAGGACACTCTGGGGCATTCACAGAAAGCTGCAAGGCCCAGGAAGGAGACAGCAGGGTGATGTGCCACTGGGATGGAGGGATGCAACTGTGGTATTCACACTCTCTGAACACAGACAGACATAATTCCCTCTCCCAGGATTTTTCCTGGGGAAGGCAGTGAGAAAGCTCAGAGAAAGAAGGAAAACAACTCTTATCTCTACTTGCTGCGCCTGTTGTTTGGCACATGTGGAATGTGTTATGGAGATTGTTTACCAAAAGGGATTTGTTAATTGGACTCTGCTGATGGTTGTTTGGACTGATTGACCAGTTGGGTAAAAGCTGTGTCGTGACTGTCGGAAAGGGTCACGGGTTTTTCTTTAGCATCTCCTTAGTATAATATATTTATAATATTGTATAACTATAGTTATATACTATATTCTAACTATATATATGTAATATATGTATATGCTATTATATATAGTTTTATATATACTATATACTATTTTATATATATAATAACAACTATAATATATATAGTTATATATAATATATACTATTATATATAATATATATAGTATATAGTGTATATATATACTATTATATATCATTATACTATATTATAACTTTTTATTATAACTATATACTATATACTACTATATACTACTATATACTATATTATAACTATATAGTATATATATAGTATATATGTAATTATAATATAGTATTAGTGTGATATAGTATAGCTTAATAAAGCATTTTAGCCTCCTGAAATCATTGGAGTGACGGCACATTATTCCCCAGATGGGGGTCGCTCTTCTACTACATGCAGGAATCTGCAGCACAGGGCTGAGCATCTCCTGCCCCAGCCCAGAGACTCCTCCATGTGATCTGTAGCTCTGCTGTGCAAAGTTGCTGCTTGCAGCAGAGATGCACCCTTACCTCTCCTGCGTGGCACTGCAGGGAAGAGGGCACACAGGGCTGGCGTGACACAGCACAGCCTGGCTGTTCAGGCCTGTTCTTGTGTGGGGTGACACTGTCCCCAGCGGTGTCTCCAGGGCTGCAGTGCCAGCCAAGCCCAGGTGAGACCCAGCCCTTCTGCCCAGGGAATGCAGCTCTGTGGGCACACGGGTGGGACACGCTGCCAAGCACAGCACCCTCCTGCTCCAAAAATCCTCCTCGCCCTGCCAACAAGCAAGGACTCCTGGAAGGATTTTTCCAGCACTTGCCTCAGAGAGGTAGAAGGCATTAATATTGCTGTCTGCTCCCTGCAGGTGCACTGAGCCTTGTGCTGCCATATGCTGCATTGCTCCCATCAGAGCAACAGCAGCGTTCTCCTGACACGGCTTACAGTCACTCTCACGTGTTTCAAGATGGGGTTTTCCCTTAAAAAAAAAAAAAAAAAAAGATTTCCAAGTGGGAAGTGGTTTCTAGGAATCTCTCCAGTTTGGCACTGAAGGGCTGGCACTGAGGGCCCACAGCTCCAGCATGCAGGAGCCTGCATCATGCTGCCTACCCCCGCTCCAGATCCAGCGGTGCCCCGGCTGCTGTGCTGCAGCTCTCGGCTCACAGCTGCCTCCTTCAGTGCCCTTCTTCCCTGGCCTGGCTCTGCCTGGCTCTGTCTGTCAGCACCAGCTCATCAGGTAAGGAGCCACAGGTAGGGATCAGGCTCTGGAAGCAGCAGCAAAACTGAGAAGTTTCTCCCTTCTGCTCCAGGCACAGCAAGCAACACTTCCCTGACCTCAGCTGCCATAAATGCTTATAGTGGGATTCACACACATTCACAGTATCACAACAGAAATGGAAATTGAAGTGAAACCATTAAGATGAAGTACAGGAAGCCTGGGACCTCTTACTCCAGGCACAAGGAACGCCCAGTGCAGGTGTTCCTCAGCCCACTCAAAGAATCCAAGCTGTGTTGTGCACCACATGCAGGCACCCCTTCTGTCCCCTGTGACCTCGGCAGAGCTTCCAGAACATTCCAGACACTCCACTGGAGGAGTCCCAGCAGCAGCTACAGCTGGACACAGCAGGTGACTGCCAGACACCCAGCACACCTCATCTGCCTCCTGCCAACAGGGTGGCACCCTTGGCTTGTCCCTTTGTGCAGTTACACTGGACAGAATGAATGTGTCCTCTTTTACCAGTAAGGATAACAATTTGTGAGGTGCAAAGAGCTTTCTATGCCAGGAAATTGAATCTCATTCAAATTCAACAAAGATAATGAGAGCAGAAGAAATGCCCATCATCAGGGCACAGTGGCCAGAGAATGGAGAGGGTGAGCCTGATCAATGGCTGCACTTACTGCAGCTGAAAAAAAGAGAGCCTGGGTCCTTTCAAACCTTGGGCTGCAAAATATAATTATAACACCATGGGATTATCACAATCAGACGTTTTTCAAAGACTGCATCTTGAGTACTTTATATCAGTGATTTCAGTTTAAATCTCAATTCACAATATGATTTCTATTTATAGGCTCACATTCTATTTTTGAGAAAAAGAGGAGTTTCTTTCAAAAGTAATACCTAGTGTGATGAAAGATGGTATTTCCAGAAGAATTAATCCCTAAAACTATGAGTACTGTTCACCTGAAATAGAATTTTATACATAATTGCTGCAAGATTGCCTTCCAGTGGCAGAAGACCTCTTTAAAAAGTCTCTTCAAATCAGGGCAGTAACTCTGGACTTTTTATTGTAGCACATCTAATTTTGGAAAGCACCAACTACACTGGCAAACGCTAATACATCAAAGAAGAATAACGTGCATTCTCCCCAGAAAGGAAGTGCCCAGGCAAGCAGAAGGTCAATGCTCAAAGCTTGGCTGAGAAGGCAAAACTGAGAGGGAGAACCCAGAAACACAGCAGCGTGCAAAGCCCATCTTCTGTCGCAGGGATTGTGAACAAAGGGTCTGTCACACATCTGCCCACCCTCATCAGACAGGGAAACACACCCAGGGGAGCATTCCTGCCCCTCAGTGCTCCCCCAGCACCTCGCTCCTTCCTTTTGGAGATGCTGTCCCCTCTCTCTCCATGTGACAGTGATATTTCACACTCCTAATATTGGAAACTGGCCCAGCGTGACCCCTCTCTGCTGGCTGCACTGTCTCAGTCCCTCAGCAAGGACAGGGTCAGTGCTGCGTGTGGGAGAAGTCACTTGGGAAATCACATTTTCACACAGACCACAAGGAGTAAATAGAAGAAAAATCAGCTACTGCTAATTACATCTTGACGTTCTCACCTTCAAGCTTTTAAATCACAAGTGACATTTCCAAATCAATCCTATTCTTTTTGGAGAGTTTAACAAGAAACATTCAGTCTCCAAGAGCACTTGGATTTATTTCTTCAGTAATTTGACAAGAACCCATTAAAATCTACTGGAGGTTGCTTTACCCCCCTCAGAGAGAGTTTAGTCCAAGGGCTTTTTCACAGTTGCCTTTTGGTAAAAAATGTAAATGGAAACTCACTGTAACAGGGCAAGTAGTGGTAATAAGCAACTCTAAGATGCTAATCCAAGCATCCCATTCTGCACCTGATGCTGAGCTGCAGCAGGAGGTGCTGCAGCACCTGGAGCAGCTGCAGCCCACAATGCAGGGCAGGGCATCTGATCTGGAGTGAAAGCTGGGAATGCCTTCCTCCTCAGCCTAAGAGTCACCTCTGGCTCCCAGGTGTTCTCTTGCCAAGAAGGGAAATGTTCAGTTCCCCAGCAGGTTAAAGGTGCTTCCCATCATGTCCTGCTGCAGCTTTCCCACTGGTGTTTGACTCAGTGCTGCACACTTCATTTACAATTCAGCTTTACAGAGCAGGGCTTAGCTAAGGTAATTTAGCACCAATTTGGGCCTGCAGCTGAAAAAAGCAACCATTTCCATAAAAGGGGCAAACTTTTTCTAAAAAGACCCCCTGATTAGCAATATTTACCAGAGAAAATAATTGGGAGAGTCAACACCCTGTCTACAAGGAGATCAAAGTGCAGATAGTCACAAATCATCAGCTGATTGTGAACTTGCTTTAATTGCTGCCAGTGGATCCCCAGCAATTAATTCCTTATCACAATGCCCCCAGCTTTGTGCCTAGCCAAGGAACATACAAAGTGAGCATCAGCCACTGGATAATTATGGGATGAAACAGGCACCACTGCTGCTGCTCTGAGCCCTGGCACCCTTCAGCAGGAACAGCCTGTGTCGAGTCAGCTTCATTAGGTATTGTCTAGTGCCCCAATCCTCATTTGTTTGCATCAATAATACATTCAAAGGATTTATCTAACTTGCAAATGCGAATTCATTTATTGGTCCCATAAGCAAGAAAGAGCTGTGACCAGAGAAGTGTTTCATGTTACAGGTTGGGCACTAAACTGGAATGACGTGCTGAAATTTCAACAATTACACCCTAACATAAATGTTTATATTAGTGTAATTTCCCTGTGCACATTGTAATAATGAATTTTACCATAACATTGCCTGCAATTTCAAAGACACATATTCCTTATAAGAGTGGTGCAAACACGTGAACATTAAGAGATTTGTTTCTACAGTATTAACTGAGAAATAAAGTTAAGCAACAGAGTCAATAGAGTGCAATTTGCAGAGGCTTGGCAAACCACCTGTGCTGACCCTCAATTCCTCCTTGGAGTACCAGTATTTTTCTACCCAGCAAATTTCAATTATAGTTGCCTTTTCTGATCTCACTTTTTACAATGACACATCCAACTTTGGTTTTCCTAGTCAGTAAAAATGGTCCTCCCTGCATTTTCTGCCCTGGCTGCTATGAAGCAATACTGAATGCTGCTGTTCCACCTGAGATTACAGGTGGATTTTCTTCTTGCTATCTTGCTAAAAACTTGTGCAAGGATGCTGCAAACCCTCACAAAAATAGAAAAAGCTCAGAGAGAAAAAAACATCTGGGACTGGTAAGATTCAGATTCTGCCATTAAGTGGATTACTCCCTACAAAAACTGCCTAAAAATAGTGACAAACCTGTCTGAAATGGCCACCATCCACAGCAAAAGCTGCCTGCCACTGCCACAGCTGTCACCAGCTCCGAGGAGCTTCTGGAAGCTTTTTTGTAGCAATGAGGCTTAAATGAAGATGGCAGGGCAATAATCTGTTATAATAACATTCTCAGAGGTTTCTGCCTGTTCACTGAGACATGGGGAAGCTCAGGGATGTTCTGCCACAAGGGTAAAAGTCCTCCAGGCCTTACTGGCTGCACATCAGAAAAAATCAAAAGCTGCCATTTGCTTTAAGGAAAACAAACAGAGGAAGTGGGGACTAAGAGAAGATAAATTTCTCTGACAATTTGTGCATCACTGATGGCATTCCCTGTGTCAGCAGAGCTTTCTTCAGTACCTGCTTGGAGGGGCAGGAGGGGGCTCAGACAGTTCAATCTTGTTGGATTGAGAATTAATTCTCTGAGCTGGACAGCAGCACAGACCAAAAGCAGTGGCAGAGCCTGTGCTGTGGGAGCCCATCACCCACATGTGCTGAGCAGAATTGCGATGTGGTCTCACCAAAGGGAGGAGCTGTCCATGTCTTCCTTGAGACAATTAAAAAGTGATTTGGCTCAGGCCAAGATGCCCAGTGCTCCCACCTGCCAGAGCTGCTGGCTGGAGTGGATTTGTGCTGGAGTGGGTCTGGGTGACAGTGCTGGACACCTTCACACCCCAGGGTCACCTCAGCCAGATGCACCCATGGCAGCAGGACCCTTTGGAAGATGCTGGCTCACTCTCTTACCCACTTAACTCTTCCAGGCAGCGAAACATTTGGGACTTTGGAATGAATTCTGATGATATTTCTTAATAATTATGAGAATCAGATGAAATATGGATTTAAAAAGAGGCTCCCCAAATCAATCACCGAAAAGATGGAGCAATAGCTCTATCCAGAGACAGAGCAAACTTTGCCTCCTTTATCTCCCCTTCTGCCACCACTTCAGCCCCTTTGATTCCCCTCCAGGCTCCCAGCACATCAAACATTAAAGGACTAATGTTATTTTGAGCACACAACAACCCTAAAGTTCAAGATATTCTGCAGATGGATTTTCAAATCTTTTAATCCATTGTGAAGCCAAAATCCTGCCGTAAACACTCTCTGGCATGCTCCAGTTAGCTGCTCATGCAGAGAGAAAAAAAGCCTTTCCAGCTTACTCTGCAGATGACCTTGCAGTCCCCCCATCCCATGTTTCATGAACCTCAGGGGACCAGCGAGGAATCAGATAAAAGGATTTCATTTATTTTTGTTGGCATTGTTTTATGAAGCTTTCATTTTATCGACACCTTAACTTCAAACCATTTTCAAACACCCAGCAAGGCACCAGAGATCAGCAGATATTCAAGGGACATGCTGAAGGTGTCTTGTCTTTGTTCCCATCAACTCTTCCTGTGAAGGGAACTCTATCTTGCACGTGGGCTGAGCTTTAACCTAAATACTGGTGGCCCCAAGTTGCTGCTCTCCTGCTGTGCTACCCACACCAGTGACACCCTTTGCTGAGGAATGAGCAGTGCTGGATAGCTAATTAAAGATCTGCAATTAAGCCTCACATGGTCCTGAAAGCTATTTCATCACAGGGCTAAACTCTGACCTCATTTCCCCAACAGAAGTCATACAAAAATTGTTATCAGATGCTTTTGCCCAGCTTTTCAGACAAGTAGATGGTGTCTCCTAACACGCTGCAGGCTCACACATGCAATCTTTTTCCTGGCTTTTCAGGCAGGGAACGTGGAAGGTGCATGGCTGGTGCTGCTGGAAATGGAAGGCAGCTGTTTTCCCAGGGGCTGGAGAGATGCTGAGGATGCTGAGTGCGTGGGGGGTGATTACTGGCTACCTGCTTCCCACACCACAATATGCAAACACTTCACTGAAGAGGCTCATGTATCACCAGTCTCCCAGGCTCCTGCTGAGCATCCTCTGATCTGTTCTCCTCTGCACGACAGGAACTCGGGGATCTCTCTGGAAGCCTGGCAGGAGGTAAATTCATGACCTCTTGGCTCAGGAAGGGGAATGATTTTGTGTGGCATACCTCCCTCCAGCACAGCCTTTGCTGGGTGATCAGGGATCTTTCTTTGTCCCCAACATAATGATTTCCCAATCAACAATACTCTGCCAATCGCTCAGATCAGTTAAAGACAACAAGGAAACACAAACGTTTTTAAAACATGAGGTTCTTTTAACACCCCATCCCCTTCAAATACAAAACCATAAAGGCAAAGTGCTTCTGGGGCACCTGCTGCTGCTGCAGCACCTGCCCTGCTCAGCCCCCAGCCCTCCCCAGGGGTGACACCAGGGCACAGTGTCCTCCCCATGCTGGCAGCCCCCTGCCCCTGCCTGTGACAGCTCAGTGGGGCTGCCTCCTCTGCCAGCGTGTCCTCCTCTAGAGACAGGGACACCACTGCTGGGTCTCTCAGTTTTTTCTTCTGCTTTTGATGCACAGTTCAAGCTGCCGTGCTCCTCCCCAGCAGCTCTGCCTGCATGTGTCTGTCTGTGCAGCCATCTCTGCCCTGTGTTTCTCCCACCTGGAACAGCCCTTGGACCAGCGCCCTCAGAGTTTTCTGAGATCCAGCAGTAAAAAACAGAACGCTGAGCTTTGTTCCAAAAAGCCATCCAGGCCTTCTCAGAACTATATTCAGGTCCAGAAAGCTCCAGCTGAAACTCATGCACAGCAAAATGCACTGGGCTTATCCTTGTTCCTGATGGGTATTTAGCCATTTAATAAATACAGTTGCTACTCAATGAAGTTATTGAAGCCTGAGGCATCTGGGAGCTCTTCCTGCAAATCTGGGACAAGGAGAACGAGAGGCCTGGCAAGGGATGTCTGCTGGGAGGGTGGGTCTGCTGCAAACCAGCACAGAGGTGCCAGGGAAGGGCTCTCCTTACCTTGCACTTGACCATCACACCCTCCCTGTCACCGTGTCACACATCAGTGCCAAAATAGCATCAGGAGAGTGCTCAGATAATGGTGCATTTACAATTATAATTGCTCATGTCCAGGAGTAATCCAGTTTAAGCCCTTTACCATCTCAAATATTTAGAGAAATCCTGCCAGCTGCCTGGAGGGGAGAAAGTTAGGAGCCCTGGGAGAGCACAACAGATTTTCATCTTTCCAGTCCTGACAGCCTTTCATACATAAATATTCTCTCAGCCCTGCTTCCCCCCTCTTCATGACAGAGCCACTGTCCTGCCTGCTGACTGGCAGTCCCAAGTCTCACTGCCTCCCAAATCTGGCCCCCAAACCACACAGCATTCTCCAGAGAGAGGTTTCCATTTGGCTGGGATATGGATTTTTACTTTTTTAATTTTATTTTTATTTTTAAGCAGGCAGCATGTGTACGTCTCCTGGACTCCCTGATGCCAGGACTGGCAGGGTCACCAGCACAGCTGCCTCAAACCCACCCCCACCTCCACCAGCATCCCAGATGTGCAATTCCAGCAGTTTTATTTCTTTCAAAAAGGCTTCTCCATGTAGGATCTTTGGGCAGAGGCCCTGCATGTTCCAAGAGCTGCAGAGCTCATTCTGCAAACTCCTCTCTTTTCCTGTTTTTCTAGGTTTTAAGGCCAGGGAATAGCAGTGCCCACACCAATCCTGCTGCCCAGCACAGTGACATTCCAGTCCTCAGCAGGGACCCTGGCTGAGCAGGACACATCTCCCCAAACACAGCACATTCCAGAAGAGCTCTCACTCTCTTGGTAACTACATCCACCATTCATACAGCAAACACATGAGCAAGTTTTCATTTTGCTGACTTGGGCCCTGTGAGGTCTGTCTCTTGTAGAGCTTTTATCTGCTGCAAGTGCCTCAATGCAAGTCAGTTCATAGGCTGTGACCAAACCACTGTGTGGCTGCCTCTCTGAGCTGCTTTGTCCTCCCACCAGAATCTCTCCTCTAAAGCTCTGTCATTTCCCACCTTTAAAGCAAGAGGACCACGGCTGGCTGCACGTTGGCACTGCTCATCACAGAACTGAGCAGTGTCCCCACGTCCCCAGATCTGGACATTTGTTGCCCTGCAAGCCTTCTTCTCTCACCTTTTTTATGCAAAAGCTTGCTTTTCAACTCAAACACGTGCTGACAGCTCTACCCATCTCTAATCACCATGTTCGGATTAATTTCTGTGACCAATGTTCATCAATATTTATTACCCTGCAAAACTTCACAAATCAAAGTGGTGATGAAACTTGCAGGTAATGATTTTATAATTCCTTTCAGATGATTGATAAAATATTGAATACTACTCCAAAGCAATCTCAATGGGATGCTGCCAGAACTGCCAAGGCAATCTGATAAGCTTCCCATTAGCAAGGAAGTGGCAAGATCCACCAGTGGCTACTGGAAGCCACAGCCACAGTCCTTGCACATGGACTGTGTTTACACAGTTTTTACAACATGGGATTATGTTTATGCTGAAGAAGACCATGGCTCCAAGTCAAAAGCTTAATCCTCTCCCAGCCTGAGGTTTCCAGCCGGACAGGCCTGTGTGTGAGGCAGGAATGTCCCACCTGGACCCTGACAGTGACACAGCATTGCCTCGATGAGGGACAGGGCAGTCTCTACAGGGAGCAACAGATGCTCTTGCAGACAGTGACTCCTGAGGGGAGGCAGAGCAGACCATGGATATTCTCCACCTCTGGATCCATGCAATGGATGCTCAGTGGGACCTGAGGCTTCTTCCAAGGACTGCTCCATGCTCCTGAAGTATGCTCACCCCAGGGACCACGCAAGACCTGGACAGGAGAGCTGTGCAGGCTGTCAGGCTTTTTTTAGCACTGCAGCTGGACACAAGCAGAATATTGAAAAACACATTTCCACATGCATCACTAAAATGACATCCAGCATTTCTCTACTTTGCATCACAACTCCCAGTCATCAGAGCCCCAGTGACTCCCTGGTACGGGGGATTAGATTAAAGAATTATCATACTGGCTTCCTACACTTTCTCCATTTGCCATCTAATGCTATTCTGGAGCCCAACAGGATGGAAAACCTTTGCATCTGATGAATGCAGACAGGCTGATATTAAGAACTGTGGCAGTTTTGTCAGCAAGAACCCATCAGGCCATCAATGCAATATTAAAGAGAGAACACTGGGAGCTCTCCTGAGCTTTTGTGTGAGCACAACCATGGCAGAGTGAATTGCCCCATCAATATTGCACTGCCAAAGAGAACCATTCATCATTGCTGCTTCAGACTGGTAGGATGGAGCACTGTCCAACTTGTGAATCTCAGACTCGATCACAGAATAGTTGGGGTTGGGAGGGCCTCTGGAGATCATCCCATCCAACCCCCCTGCCAAGGCAGGGTCACTTGGAGAAGGTGACACAGGAAAGCATCCAGGTGGGTTTGGAATGTCTCCAGAGAGAGACTCCACACCCTCCCTGGGAAGCTGTTCCAGTGCTCTGCCACCCTCCAAAGAAAGAATTCTTCCTCATGTTGAGGTGGAACTTCTTTTGGTTTAGTTTATGGCCATTACTCCTTTTCCTGTCACTGGACACAACTGAAAGCAGTCTGGCACCATTCTTTGACATCCACCTTTGAGACATTCATATTCATTAATGTGATACCCTCTCAGTCTTCTCTTCTCTAGACTAAAAAAGCCCAGCTTCCTAAATCTCAGGCCATAACAGAGATGCTCCAGACCCCTCATCATCTCTATGGGTGTCTGCCATCAGCCATGGTGACATGAGTAATCAGCACCAGGGAAGCTGTCTTGTATCTTTTCTCATCTCCTGATTTATGTAAGATGTTTTCTTCACAATGGAGTTGCACCTTTTTTTTTTTTTTTTTTTTACAGAAGTGACAGCATGGCATCCCAAACTAAGTGAAAATGGCTTGGGGAAAGGATGTGCAGGCTGGCTTCAGCACATCGCCTGTGGACCAGAGGGAGCAGCCAGGAGCGCCCAAAGCCCCATCCCTCCTGCACCACCTGCTTCTCCCCCTTGCCATGGCAGTTGTTTTCACCAGGAAAACAACATTTGAGGTGCTGGCTCTGTGTGTGATGTAAGGAAAGTGGGGAGAAGCATTCATCAGCAAAACCCAAACCAGCCAGACGCATGGTGGGTTTGTCAGATGGGTCTGGTGAGCTGAACTCACGCCTCCATCTCAGCAGACATTTATCTAAGTCAAAGATAACAGGTTGCCATGCAATGGGAAAAGGAGAACTGGTCTATGTTCCACTCCTCCCTGCAGTGTTGTCAGGTGTGTGCTGGCACTGCTGGGGGAGAAGGGGGAGCAGGGAAGGTGCTCCATGGTAATGGGCTCAGAGGGACCAGAAGGTATGGCGCAGAGAGACAGCCACTCTTCATCCTGGTGCACCTTCTGCTTCCTAGCAGGATGATGAAGAGCTTGCTTACCCAGAGCTGGCTGAGATGTTGCTGCAATAAGAAGATCCTATGACTGTCCTTATAGTCCTGATTACAGAAAAATGTCCTACATAAAAGTGGAAAAGATTTGCCACCAGCAGCCTCCTCTTCACAGTCCCCATCTGAGAGCACCTTATGTATTACTACCCTCCTCCTTGCTTAACATTCCTACCAATTCCTCCAGGCCTGCCACTGTTATTCTGCATTATTTTTACACTCCTTTCCTGCAGCAGCAGTTTAATGAGAGTGCAGCTTCAATTAATGTGTTCCCCAGAGGGAAAGGGTCAACCCACGTACGTGAGGAATTTCTGATCCGGTTACGCAGGAAGAGAGGGATCTCCTCTGACAACTTCTAACAGCACAGAAAAATTAATTCCCCTTTCCCACAGAAGTTTATAATGAGAAAGCCACAATATCAAATTGTTAATAATTTCACAGGCACAAATTAATGTTGCTGAGTGAAGTCTCACTCCTGTAACTTCACTTTTAATGAAAGTCCACAGATGTTGGACTATATTTGCATTACAACTTGAGAAATGTTTCATAGTTTAGACCTCATCTATGTGGTCCTATTAGCTTCATATCTGTATAAATTTTCCCTTGTACCCATTCCCAGTGGCCAGGACAGTTTTAGTGCCAAAACCCCAACAAATCTGACTGACCACATTCTGACACAAGCTCTTGTGTCCTGCTGCTGCTTTAGGCTGCTCAGAGCCCAGCACAGATCCTACAGCTCCACTACAGCAGCCATGGTTCACATGGATCCAGTCAGCTTCCAACTGGCATGAACTTTCCAGTTAGATTACTTGTTTGGTCTCTCCTTAAATGCAGCCAGAGGATTCCATTATTCCAAGTAAAATGAGTTTTCCTTTCCTACTTACATATTGAACTGATAAAAGTTAAACCCATTCTGCTGAAAACCATGAACTCAGCTTCTCTTTCATTCAGCTTGTGCAAACCTGAGGCAACGCTGATATTATTGCAGACATCATTTGCATAGGAAGAAATTTTTCTTTTGATTAAAGACAAAAGCCTTTCTATATTTCTTGGTCTGCTTGTGGTGGAGACAACTGTGGCAGCTTCATCACTGTGCAGTTACCCAAAGGCCTGTGCAGTTATCCCAAGATCTGAGCCATCACACCATGGGAGTTTGCAGAAAGCCTGGTGAATGCATGAGTGAACCCCCCACTCTGCATCCCCAGATGCACAAAAAGCACTAAAAAGACACCCAAATTGCCCATTCTTACTGAACTCCTCAGCATACAACGACAACGTCTTCAGATGAGACAGGAGCTCTGCTTTTGCAGGTGAGTGACAGAAGAGATTGAGTCTCAGTGCCCAGGATGCCAGAGGTGCCTGGAGGAGCAAGGAGTAGAGGACAGCCTACCCTGCTTCTGCTGCTGCTTCTGCAGGACTGGTGCTGGCGCATGCCATGCTGCCCAGGGAATCCTCAGCTCCAGGCAAGCTCCAGGCCATGTCCACTGGGTCAGGCTTGGATTCCAACACCATTTTGGGAAGTGCTCACTCCAACTGTTTTGCTGAGCCTCTCTATAACAATCACATCTCCCTCCCACTACTCAGATGATTAATGGCTGGACTTGATAGAAAACCTGGTGCTGTGCCCCGTTTTCCCAAACCTCCATGAGAAGAAACCTTATTCTGCTATTTTGAGAGGAGACCTCACCTTGCTGCCCATGCCATTAATTGAATAACTATCAGTTCCAATTTATTCCACTTGGCTACAAATTAGATTTCAGCTGGCTACTTCCAAGCCTGCTTCAACACAAACTTATGAGGCTGAGTCCCTTGGCTGATGCCACTTGTCAACCTGCATCTGTTCTTGGGGTATTAAAAGACAACAAAGCCAGAAACCCGCCTGTCTCTGATGAACAGAACCCAAAACATTTGGCTTTGCTTTTTTGGAGTTTATCATTGCTTTAATGGAGCCAACTAGGCTTAGTATTTCAGAGGCTCTGCCTGGCTGCCTGCATCCCTTGAGAGCAGAGGTGCAACAGCAAGTCAAGAACTGATCTCAGGAAACCCAGGAGCACCAATGCTCCCTCAGAGCCGGGAGCAGGAGCATCCTGCAGCTCCTCAACAGCATCTCCAGCGCCAGTTCCAACTGTTGTTCTGTGACTGCAGCCTGATTTAATTCCTATTGGGGTATAAAAATTAATAACAGTAAAATGTCATGATCATCTCACACTAATTACGCATCTAATGAATAATTAGCTGCGGACACATTTGACATTTTTGGTCATTAATCTGAGCAAGTGTTTTAAGCCTTGAACAAAACTCTGAAAATGTAAACTTGGTGCTGAGCAACTCAGACCTGCAGCATTGATGCTCAAGACAGAGACCACCCAGTGGTTCCTGTCCCCTTCCCTGGAAACAGGGGAGCTCCTCAGATTTCGTGGAGCAGCAGAGCAGATCTGTGTCTGCCACTACAATATCAGTTGGTGGAAAACCCAGGATTTAGGAAGGCAATTTCTGCATGCCACCTCTCTGTTTGCATCAAACCTGGCTATTTATATATGTAGCTGTGAGAAATACTTTTTCCTGAACATGCCATGAATTTTGTATAAACCATCAAGACTTCAAATTTCAGTTGTAAGCTGTCATTTTTTAATGATAAAATCATTATACAAACAGTGGAAGAAAGCATAACTTTGCATCTCATATATCTATACACACACATCTTCCTCTGCCTGGCTCAGGCTTTTACTGCCTCTCCTTTCCCTCCATCTCTAACATTTTGCCTGCAAGGTCTTTGGAAGGAAGGAAAACAAGAAGGAAGCAAATCTCTCCTCAAGGGTAGAAATGAACCCTGTTCAAAAGTGCAACACACATCCACAACTAATGAACAAAAGTGTCTCATATTTAGGATGAGGGGACATATTAAAAGGTCACAAAAGGCCAGAATTAGCACCAGATTGAGCACTAAAACCAAAACAGAAAGCAACAGATGTTTCCCTCCTAATTTACTCCATTAGGATCTTCTCCAGCTAGCATGCACTGCTGCCTGCTAATGAAGCATTTCCATCTCCTTGCTGCACAACTTGTAAATAAACCTCCCTGAGGCTGGCGGCAGGAACTCAACCACCCCTCCCAGGCAAGCTTTCTCTCTTTTTATAAACCCCAGTTTTTGTCAAAGAGAAAATAAAAATCTGTTTCCAAATTCTCAAGTAATTCTGACACAACTTCATTGCCTCCTCTTGCTGAACTGCATTTCTTGAACAGGGATGCTCTAACCCCACGGTGAACCCCTGTTTCCTTACGCTCATCAAAGCAACTCTTCCCATCATGAACAGCTGTGGATGCACCAGGTGTATTGATTTTTAAACTGCAGGAGCAAGGCACAACAGACCTAAAATAACAAAGTATTTCACCTCTATTGGCAGTCTTGGTATTTTACACTAAACTGAAGAAACGCCCCAAAGTTGTTCCCTGTGGCAGACCCTCACTGCTCCATCTCCACCTGGAAACAGCCCCCAACGCCAGCCTATGGTAAATAAATCACCTGCAGAACCAACCTCAGCACTGAAACCTGCTTGCTGCTGCTGCCCCAGCCACCACGGGCACGTCTGAGAGCTGCAATTGTCCAGTGAGCCAAAAGCTGGGGAGCTGCTGCCTTGGAGAGGTTGTTTTCCATCTCTCTGTCCTGTGAAGTGTGACCTGAGGCTGAAACTTCTCGGGGGCAGAAGTCCCCTGAGGCACAAGGCAGAGGAGTGCTGGAGTCTGCTGGTATTGCCTGCTGTTGAGACACTTAAGACAGACACTTCCTAAGCAAGACACACAGAACCACAGAATGTTAAGTGCTTGGAAGGGTCCCAGCACTTTAAAGACCATCCAGTCCCAAGCCCCATTTGCCACGGGCAGGGTCAGCTATCCCAGGTTGTTCCAATCCCTGTCCAACCTGGCTTTGAACACCTCCAGGGCTGGGGCACCCACCTCCTCCCTGGGAAACCAGTTCCAGTGTCTCACCACCTCCCTGGTAAAGAATCTCCTCCATTAACCTAAATTTCTCTTCTTTCAATTTGTACCCATACACACATCCCTACCCATTGCACTACAGCTTAATTATAATGCTCTCGCAAAGAATTTCAATTTATCCTACCATGGGAACAAGCTCTGTAATGAAAAGGCTTTATTAAAATAGAATGTAAAACATGATATTAATTAACGAGGCTGTGCAGGTGTGTTCAGGAACGTGGCTGAGCTCTGTTAGCGTTGAAGGGAGGTGGAGCAGGGTCAGCTGTGGGACAACACCCCCATGGCCATAATGCCACACGCCCTGTCGTGACATCTTACACAGCCAGCACAATGCTGCTGCCCAGCTTTGAATTCATATGGGAAATACCATGGAGCACCTGGAGAGAAGATGATAAAAATGTGCTCCTGGCAGGAATTCAATGAGAGTTTTAAAGCAGAACCAGCCTGTGCTGTGCTCACCACCACAGCACCTGAGAGATCTGACCAGGCAGAATTTCGAGGTGAGAATTAACACGGACCAACAGCACTTAAGGTCAGAATGCCTTATCACACAGAAAAACATGAGCTTAAAGACAGGCCTGTCTGACACTGACATAAAACTCCTGCAGATGGAAAGCCAACGAGAGCCAAAATGTCACGGAAGACGCATCTAGCCGCAGTGAGGTTCTCAACGACTTGCAGATTGTGTGGGGTTATTTTTTTGGTTTTGACATTCAGCTCAAATCCGTGTCCTTCATTGTCTGGGTTTGCAAACCTGAAGCACCCCTGTGCTGGTGGCTGCTGGAGCTGCAGTGGAAGGGCACCCTCACAGCTGTGTGATGGCTGGGCCACAAACAGCCCCAGTTTGTCTGCTCTGACAGGAGCTCAGGGCACTCTGGGATGATATTCTTCACTCCCTCCAGCTTATTTGTGGAAATGCAGTAAATTCTACTGCAGCAGGTGGGAGCACTGTGCAGGGCTATTAAAAAGAGGCTGCTGGTATCTTACACATCAACACAATAAGAAAACCCACCCCTGGCACACGTTCAGATCCACGTTAGGCTTGTAGGTGTTATCAGAGGTACAGCCTGGGTGCAATTCTGTTCTCAGGGTCTCTTTTGGTAGAACAGAGATATTCATGGCCAATTTTTATTGTGTGGGCCAGATATACTTTGGTGAGTAAGCTAATCAGTCCAGGTATGCAAAAACCATCAGCAGATCCACTTGTCAGCCCTGAGAAAGGCTGTGTCCTGTCTCACAGCTCTGGTTCCAGATCTGGTTCAGATCAGAACCTCCTGGGACCCAGCACCCTTCTTGCAACTCTCCCACACCCCTGCCAAAGGGAGCATTTCCTGACTTCCAAGCAATTAACTTTTAAATAAAAACTTAGTGCAATCTTACACTGAGTTTTAATACAATTACACAGAGCTCTATGTATAAATGCATGTGGGAAGTGTGGTTTGTTCTGCTTGCAGGAACTACATGCTAGCACCCCCTCTGCATGACAGAGCTGCAGCTGTTATACATACACACAGCCAACTTTTATGGCTCAGCTCTAAACCTCTGAAAAATAAGGTTTTTAATAGAAATCCTGACACCATCTAAAATATGGCAGCACTACTGGGTGCTGCTGGAATATGGCCCTAATTTATAAACCAGGGAGAAATCCTGTTCCATTTTGAAACTAAGAGACAGTAATCTAGAAAAAGGGTAAACCACAGGGAAAAATGGTAGTGCTGTCCATGAGCTATAGTGTCTAGTCCATCCAACAATTCAAAAATAAAATAGGATGCCACAATATTTAGGCCACACACTGAATCTTGGACTGTCACAAAATAAAAACATGGTATATCCTAGATGGGGGTATATTTCATAGAGCCATATGCCATTTTCCATGCTTCTGGGTAGTATTTTTCCAGTGAAAATCTGATATGAGAGCACTAGAAGTAAAGAAAAAAAATTTACTAGAGAAGTAGAACCCAAACCCTCCAGTTTTGCTTGATACAATAAATGTTTTTGCAAGAGGGCTTCAGTGTACTCCCTTCTAAATTGAAAGAAGTGGTGAAGCAGCAGATTGCTCACTCACAGGAGACACAAGTTTATCACTAAACCTTAGGAAAAAGCCCTCGATTGCCTTAAGGCTCCAGCTCTGCATTAAAATGCATTGAGGAGGCAGTGATTCAGGGGGCAGTGGAGCAGAAACCTGTTTGAGATATTCCTGGTGTCCCTGAAACACCGAGCAAAGGATTCAGCCTTGGGATTTCTGTTTGAAGAGTGACTCTGTGCCTGCTCAGGCTCCACACCCCTGGGACACTGCTCCCAGCACAGGTGGGAGGGGGCAGTGGGACAAACACCTGGCTCAGGGAGTGCTGCTCACTTGCAATTTTGGGAAAGAAACAGGAACCTTTTGAAATTAGGAAATTAGGAGGCCAGGCTCATCACTATCAGTTGCTCCAAAGCCTGGAAAGAATTCTGTCTCTTCTCCCCTACACACCAAGACTAACCCATCCCAGGATCACATCCTGATACAGCCCAAAGGGACATTATTCCCTGCAAGGACCTTTGGGGGCTCACAGGTCTGCCCTGCAGTTTTCACTGTGGCCATCCTGGATTCCTTTCCTTTCCCTATAACCATCTCCTTTTGCAAGCTGAGCATCAAAGGAGAATAAATCCAGAATTGCTGCATTTTCCTGCTAAAACTATTTCCCAGCAGACTTGTTACAAAGCAAGCACACCAGGTTCTTGTTGGCCTCATCACTGTCCACCAGCTTGACAACATTTTACCTGCCCCAGGCTCAGCCCCCCTGCTCAGCTGAGCCCTGGGCTCTCTGCATTCCTCATGAACAAAAGGCAGGATTTGCTTGCAGAAAAAGGCAACAGCAGCAGCCCTAAGTAGCACTGCACACAGCTGTGCTTCCCCACAAACCTTCCCCACAGGCACTGCAGGAATGCCCAGGATGAGGGCAGGAGAGGGGCTGAACTCTTCATGAGCTGTTAGCAGGCTAACGAGGGCATCTGCAGGAGGAATAGGCACTAAAACTGAAACTAGATACAAAATAAATATCCCAGAGCTGGATTTCTTAAAAAAGATTCTGCTGAGCTATAGTTCCACATCAAATTTTTATTGAATACATTTTCTTCTGAGAATTTGTGCACTAAAACCAGTCAGAATCATATGAGAGGAGTATAAATTTCACGTACAGTTTTCACTGCAAACATCCTTCAGGAGAAAAAGCAAAAGCACTTTTTAATCAAGCCCACTCCACATCCTCTCCCTCCTCCCGTGGAACCCAAGTGGGAGGGTGGGAATTGGAGCCCTGCAGCACTGGGGCAGTGGGGAGCTATGGGGAGGGATGAAGATGATGGGCAGGGGGACACATGATCTCCCCTTTGCCATGCCTGAAGGCAATGCCTGGGTCTGCTTCACACAGAGGAAAGCTGTGAAGAAGGTGACATTTTAAAGCAATTGATATTCTTAGCTGACAATGTGAATTCACACGATTTCAGCAAACTGTTGTTAAAACCCAAACGTGACACTGCCTCTTCTCCCAAATTCAGAGCTGCCCCTCCAAAACTCACTTGGTCACATTATTTTCTGAACCTGGAATGGATTTCCTGTCTGATTCTACAAAACCCAAAAATGAGGGGCTAGTTCCCTGGAAGGACAATGTTTCTTACTGTACAAATGATTTTGGGTCACTTTGAGCTTGAAAGGCTCTAGGATCTGAAATGTTATTACAAACAGAAAAGCTATTTTAGTCAACTTCTTTTAGCAGCATCCCAGCACCCAACACTTTTAACTTCTTCTCCCCAAAACAACTACAAGGAGAACTCAGAAAAAAACTTCTCTCAGAGGTTTCCAGATTTGTCACTATAATGTAAGCTTTAAACAAATCTAAAATCCAGCACCTTTCAGCACTTGAGCAGGCTTGGTGGCTGTGTTGCCCAGATGCTCACATGGCAGTTCTTCCTTGGATATTGAGCTACCTGGACCCCTGAGAAGAAAATTACACTGAAGAAAAGGTCAATAAATGGCAGAGAGGAGATGACATCCCATAATAGTTATAATTACCGTTTATCAGAGTGCTGCACTGCACAGGTAGCAGGTTACAGGATGTATTTGCTGTTTTTTTCATTAAAAGAGGACATGGCTACAGGACTCAGTGGATCCCATGACTCTGTTCATGTCACAGTTCACACCACGCAGTCACATCTCCTCCGTGGAACCAGTGACCTTGAGAGATGTTGCATTCATTTTTCTTCCTGCGTATTTTCGTGATGGATTTATTGTTCAATAAACCCAAAAGAACAACAGTATTTGATGCTGGAGCTCTTTGTGCCAGTGCCAAGAGCTGCAGGAGGAGCTGGGGCTGGATCTGCACCTTGCTCAGACTGTTCATGGCTGAATTGATGTTGTGGCTCCATTCTCCACTGCAGGCCAAGGAGGGGATGAATCTTCCATGAGGAAAACTATAAGGTTTTACACTAGGCATGTAAAACAAATTCCCAGCAGGGCAGCTCAAGGAAATGCAGAAGGATGAGATAAGCAAAAGTTAACTGGCATTGTTCAGAAAATCATTATGTATCCTTAAGGGGACACTATAAAACCAGAGATAGACACTGCATCTGTGCTGGTCAATGGGGGTTGAAAGTCTCTGAGATGCTTGGCTGAACCAACCTGACAAGGTCCTTGCACCCCAGAACACTCAGACACCAGTGCTGTGTCTTGAGAACAGCAGAATCCCTACAGAAAGTGGCTCAAGTCTAAGTTATAGAGAGGAATAAACACCAGTGTTCTGCATTCAGAAATAAAGACTTCAATTATGGAGATGTTGGCACCAGCTTTTGAAGAGCGCCACAAAGATAATCAAAGAATGATGAAAATCTTCATCATTCAACAGGGAGATTCTCCCTTCTCCAGCAGAAAGTGCTGTGGTGGCTCAGCTGAGTGGCTGAGAGCTCACAGAAGGGCAGTGCTGTGTGTCCCACTGCTCCAGGGACCATGGGGACCACTGGGAGCAGCCATTCCCTTCTGCCATAGCACAAGGACAACAGTGTGAACACACACTGAATCAGACTTATTTTGTCCTGGTTGCGTTATTGGGAAATCTACTTTTCTGGGAAGAAGAGATTTTACAGTGACTTAAACTGATAAAAACTTCAGCCTCTGTTTCACTCTGTCATGCCTTCTTTGCTGCCCATGGCCAGTAAGCAGCATGAGGCAGCAGACAGTTGTAGGATACACGCCCCACGGCAGCACGAGGAGCAGAGCAAAGCTGATGTTTAATGGAAAAAAATGTACAGTGATAAAAATTGTGCACTTTTTCCTTGACACAGAAAATTATCCCCTTAGGAACGCTGCCTGTCCAGAAGTAGAAGCCATTAAGGTTGGTCCTTCTCCTCTGGCTTTTGCCCCTTCATTAATAAGCTAAAGAAGACCATGATCTCACAGAGGATTAAGGCTGTGGTCCCTACACACCACTTCCACAGCCTCAGAGGTGAGCACAGCATTTTAGAGTGCAGACCATGAACTTGGCTCTTTTTAAGAACCTTTACTGCCTTTCACTAGGGGTAATGCACCATGTATGCATTCATGGGTCTAACAGCCACTTTGCCATCCTGAGCCACAACATCACCATGGATGGGAAAGAGGGATGCAGTGATGCATCCCAGGTGGGATCAGGTGGCAGGATGCAGGTGGCAGCTGTGGGAGGTGACAGGGATGGAGAGTCTTCACTTCACACACTGAGGCACTGCGAGGCACAAGAGGCATCACAGCTTCATTAACCCAGGGCAGCACAGACGTCAGTGACAGCTGAGGCAGCCAGTTGATAGAAAGGGAGTAGAGACTCCTTCAGAAATGAAAGATTATTCTGAGAATAAAAGCAACCAGGGTAATCAGCAAGACGTTTACAAAGGCAGAGGATAGAAGGAAGAGCACTCAAACCTGCAGGCACCTGGGAAGTGATTTATCCAAAACACTTACAAAAGTGTTCCTTAACAAATAAAATACAAGAGTAACTCACTGCAGGCCAAAACACTGCATATTAAAGGAAAAAAAATATCCTGCATTAGAAAGAGAGACTTCAGCCTTGGCAGCATCTGCTCCAAGTCCTCTGCTGCCCACGCCAGAACAAACTCCAGATCTCTAAACTCAAATTGTAATTTGCTTCACTAGAGAATTCCCAACTCAAGCCCCAATTATAACTCTCCAGCGAGGGTGAAACTCCAGCCAACAGTATAATACATTCACCGACACCTGCAGACCTAATAATTGACCAGGGAGGACGTGGGTGAGCTCAGCAGAATTGCTGCATTGCTCCTGCAAGGCTCGGTGTCCTACACCAGGAAACAGCTTCACTACTGCAAGGTGCATAATTTAATAAACCATTAACTCAAACCTAAGGTGAAGTAAATTCAGCGTATTATATATTTCAAAATAGCATTAGAATTCAATTTAAGTGTCACCAAAAGCCTAATCCTCAGTATACAGAGCATATTAATAAGTGTCTTGGAGCCTGTGGTTTGATTTCATTTCCAGCTGGGCTGTGCTGCCGCATGGCTGCGATCCCTGCTGCGAGCATGTCTCGGTGACAGCACCACCGGCCTGAACCAGAGCAGAATCACAGGGATGACAGTCCCCCTCTGTGGGGTCTTCCCAGGAGAACACAGGGGTGGCAGCTGAAGCACAAGTAATCCTGCTTCCAGTGGTGGCACTTCTTGGTGGCCCTGCTGGGATGCTGATGTTCCCCACTGACAGCAGGCTTCTCACAGGGCTCCTGACCCACCCCTGCTGCTGGCTCCCTTTGCAGCCACAGGGGCAAAACCCATTTTAGGTAAGGCAGGAGCTCCTGTTCACGCTGAGCTGCTGGATGAGGCACAAGCAGGCACACTGTGGCTTCTCTCCAGTCATGCTATGGGGCATGATAGCGCTGCAGCCCCCAAGAGAACAGAGCCAAGCCTTCCCTCCCCTGGTCAAGCATCCAGGGCAAATGGGGCATTATTTCCACCACTGCTTTCCCTCCCCTGGTCAAGCATCCAGGGCAAATGGGGCATTATTTCCACCACTGCTTTCCCTCCCCTGGTCAAGCACACAGGCCAAATGGGGCGTTATTTCCTCCAAGAGCTGAAAGCACCAAACCTGTTCTCCCTTTCTGTGGGAGCTGGACACGTTTTGGCTTTTTCTCTGTCTCCCCTGCCAGAACTTCTCTCGATCAGCAACCCAGGCACATCCCCCAGCAGTTTGGGAAATGCATCCCTTCTATAAATGACAACAGATTATTTAAGCAACAACTGAAGCACTCTGACTGCTTTTTAGTTTGCTTGCATTAACGTCAGTCTCCTCATATATCTAGGGAACGAATCCGGGATTTTCTTTAAAATGGTGGAGAGTGGTACAAAAATAGAAGCCTGCTTGTCTAAAATAAAGTTATGTGTTTGAAAGGGTTGGAAATTGTTTTTTAATCACAGGCGTCTTTCTTCTGGAATATAGTCTGCCGTCTATACATTCTGCTCTTCCACCCAATTTCTCAGGAAAATGCAGCAAGTGTGTTAATAAATAATTTATAAAAACATTACAAAAGATAAAGCACTCCTGCTAAAACACTTCCAGCCTTTGACACACCAGTTCATTTGTAATCCTCTTTGCCTCCCCTTCACTGGAACATCAGCAGAGGGTTCGTGCTGCTGCTCTCACAGCCCCACCTCACCCACCCTGCAGAGTCTCTGGTTCATAGGGATCCAGCAGATACAGGCACAGTCCAGCCCAAGCCACAGCTCTACTGTAGATTTCTGTCATGGAAAATGCTTCTCATGGAAGCAACATCCTGATTTATTTTTGCCATCTCGTGTGAGAGGATGGCTGCAAAAGCAGGTGGATGTCCCAACAAACAGAGCCCCAGGGTTTGTCCTTCCTCCAGCAGCACACAAGCTGTGCTCTCTGTGATGCTCCACAGGGTGGTTGGGAGCATGATGCTCAGGACCCTTTGCTTTTCTTACATAGTTTCCCTGAAATTCACTTTCAGGAGTCAGTATGTTAGGCACGTGACAAAAAAAAAAAAAAAAAAAAAAGGAAAATCAAAACAATGAAACTGGACAATTATTACAGAAGAATTCACATAACCCTTGGAATTTCAGTTGGACTGAGCAATAATTTTTGCACAGCTCCACCAATTCCATGAGTATTTCAGATCTTTAATGAACCCTGAAAAACATGATGGGAAATCCTGAGGCATGGCTGTTGCAGTGACTGTGCAGGGACACAGCAACGAGCACGGTGCCTTCAGAAGAGCTGGTGAGAAGATGAAAGGAGAGAAAGGAGAGAGCATCCTTCAGAGAGATCAAGCCAAAGGCACGTTAAGGAAGCACGAGAAGGGTACCCACAACTTCCTCATCCTCTGAAAATGCTTGTGCATCGTGAAGCCAAGTGATAACACAAGAGGACTGACTGCTGCATCCTGCCAACGTCTGGTACCAAAAGCACCTCTGTGCTGCAGCTCAGAGCTAAATCAACACAGAGGGCCATTCTGCTCTCCTGGAACTGCTGTCTGGTCTCCCCACACACAGCCTCCTCTCCAGCACAGCTCCACATGCACACAGGGCACTGGGAGCAGGAGCCACAAGTCTGCTCTGTGAGCACCCACCTGTAACCCGACCATGCCTGGGATGTGCAGCCACACTGGAGGTGCTTCAGTACCACAGACCACGCTCTGCTGTACTTCTACACCACTTAATTTCATCTCACAGGCTAAAACACGCTTTGGGAACAGGTGCCAGCACAGCAGCAACAGTTTATAATCCCATTAGGAAAAAGGTTCCTTGTGCTGAGGCCTTGCTCACATCCCACCCCCCAACACACAGGACCCAGCCCAGTGCCCACGTGCAGCACAGCATTCTCTGTGCTTTATTGCCCAGCCACTTTTATTTCACCCAAATGAAAAATAAAAACCCATTACTAAGCAAAAGTCTTGAGAAATTTTATGAGATTGTAATGCTTCCAATTTATGTTGAAAAAGCCCCAAATCCTCAAGCTGTCTGTCGCTGCTCCAGCCAGGGAGGCAGGAGATGCTGCTGACACAGCACAGCACAAGTGATCAGAGAGGGAAATGCTGCTCTGACGGGGTGCTATCAAAAATAAATGGGAAGGGCTTCCTCTTGTTTAGGGCATAATGGAAAAACATAGCAAAAAAATATAGAACAAACATTAAATTTATGCAGGACAGTGACAGATGTCATGTAGAACATTTTAAATGAGTTTTAGGTCTTGATATTTTCTGCCCACAGCTTTCAGACAAGATGTATTTTAGGAAGGGAACACACTCAGGGGGCATCAAGCATCAGTGCAGACACTCATAGTAACAAACTGCTGAATATTCAAGTGTATCAGAAGGAAGAATTCAGGAAAGAACAGAGAGAATATTGCAAAAGCCTCTGACATTCAATCAGTGCTTACAAATACTCTGCAAGGCACAGCTGGTGCACACAGAAGCACAGGAGCAGTAATTAAAGACCACTACCCAATTGCTGCCCACCACCAGTGCCCCCTCAGCATCTCCCACTTGCTCCTTCTGTGGCAGACATCCTGCCTGGATATTACACCTGGCATGACTGCTGATGTCCCTGCCTTTCTCCTGCCATTTCCTACCCTACAGAAAAGTGTTCCATGACTTCCATGGCTGCTGGGAGCATCGTGTGAGTGTGTGAGCAATAAAGATGAAATGCAGTTTTCCCCCAGGCTCCCAGAGAACTGGATTATCACATTTCAGCAATTACTGCAAACACTGGATTTACAACAGGGCTCTGTGGAGCTCTGGTGTGTCCCTGTGCCTGCCTAGCTCAGCCTGCATCCCACTCTGCTTCCTTGGCTCACCTGCCAGAACAGTGCCACTGACACTCTTCTGCACCAATTCTGAATTATTCAGTGAGCACTTAACTCATGTGCAATGTGAAACAGCCCTCTCCATCTCTCTTGTTATCTTCATTTGTTCGACTGGCCAAGAGGTCTACATTTACAAGTTTTTAGCATGATCCTATAGCACAGTTTGTGTACTTCTTAATTAAGAAAAAGGGCCACACTTTTAAAATATGCATTCCCTCCCATCCCCATAGCACCTGAACAGCAGCACTAAAGGAGATTTCAGGATCTGCTACAGGTGGAACACGATGAGCATCTCACAGCTCAGCATCTGCAGCTGTGCAGCACAGGATGGGGAGTGAGCAAGGGGCCCATCACAGTCCACGGGTGAAGGCAAAGCCTGCCTCTGGAACCCTGGCAAGCAGCAGCCTGCCCAGAAGCCTGGCAGCCAGATTAATTTTCAGTTCCTGGGGTGCCAATTTCCAGCGCACAGAAGGGAATGCTGCGTCTCCCTGCTCAGCTGTGCCAATGTTTGAAAATCATCCACATCTGAGAACCCACATTTTCCCTCCATTAGTCAGTACAAGTACAAACAGGGGGTTTTCCTCTTCTTTTTCCATTGACACAAAATGGTAGCAGGCTGAAGGTCTGACCTGGGCAGCCTGAGTCCTGCTGGTGACAAACCAACGCTCTCAGAGTCACAGCTGTGCCACAGCCTCTGCAGGAGGCTGGGACCTGCCACCACCCCCAGCTCAGAAAAGGTTTCAGCAACTCTGCTCCACACTCAGTGAACTGTGGACAGCCAGGGCTCTGCATCTTCTCAGAAGCAAACAGATAAAACAATAAAAACTGAAGTTCTACTGAGGTGCCTTCCCCAGCCACCTCTGAAGAGGCCACCCGTGTCCTCACCCCCATCTTCTCTGCCTGTGTCCCTCAGCATGACCTCATATTTCTAGAGATCAGAAAATCAAAAGAAAAATATGAGAAGTAAATGTAGGAAACCACACCTTGGGCATGCTTTCTTCATTCAGGCCCAAGAGTGAGTGGCAAAGAGAGCATCCACGCAAGAGACTGCCAGTGCCCAGGTCGGGACCGTGTCCAGCAGGAACGTGTCAATGCTGGCTTGGAAATTACAGCACCTATTACAAATACTAAAGGTCTTTGGGGTAAGGCAGCACTTAAAATCTGTTATCAAGAAAGCTTGAAATGCCACAGAAACAGGAAACTCCTTCAGAAGAGAGAGGAGGTGGCGGCCCCATGCAGCAGACCCCAGCCACAGCTGCCAGCACCACGGTGTCTGCCAACAGCCTAAGAACTTCCAGCAGAGACCCAGAAAACTGAATCATGTAGTTCCAGATGATTGGTTCTCATTTCTCATCCCTCTGACCAGTCTGCAGGGAGCAGGCACATCATGTCAATCATAAATGACAACACAAAGTTGTTTAAGTAAGAAATTGGACATCACCACATAATTAATGGTTACGGCGCCGTGTAAACGCATGAGAAAGGCTCTGAGTCCCTGTGGCTGGTTTGAGTCCTGGCCTTTACGCTGAAAATGTGAGGCAGAAAAGATCAAGAACATTTGTGTGGGGATTTTTAATCAATATCTAACCTACAATAGGATTTGGAGGAAGATCATCCCATAAAACAGACGGCATCGCAGACTAATTGTATTTACTCTCCATTGACCAGACACTGCACAGAGAGGAAGGTGCTGAATGTCTCCCCAAAAAAAGGAAAGTCACCCATGTGCCTCAGTGAACTATAAAGCTGAACATATTACACATTGCCCTGGCTATACCTATTTTTGAATACCAAACTCATTTACCAGTGCTGTTGAAGCGAAAGCATCTGAAGGAGATGCACAAAAAACACCTTCTGTCTCTCTGGTGTCGCTGCTCCTGAATTCACCATGGAGCTGAACACAAGCACTGTGCAGAGATGGGGAAGTGTCATCTATTCTTGGCCAGCTCCTTCCTGCTGGCTGCGTAACCTTGAGCGCATGACTGAAGGATGCCCGTTTGTGCCTGGAGATGCTGCCATGAATCACAGACCCCTCTTCCTCCCACAGCGAAGGCACAGCATGTCCTTGTTGAGGAATACCAGTCTACCACAGCCACAGTGAGATGTCCTGCAGCACATTTTATAAATAGGCTTCTAAGGAATGTACTTCCCATCCTCTTGACAAAAAGTGATTACCAGAGCAAAGAAAATGACTAAACATTGATGCACACCCTGTGAACGTGAAGAGGCAGACCCTGGGGAACAGTCAGAGATCCTCCAGTGCTGCAGTGCAACCCATCAGGGAGATGCTGGCTAAGTGCCACAGCAGCCAGGGCCAGCAGCACTTCCAGGGAGCACATCACAACGAGAAAAAGCAACACAAAGCTGAAAAACCAAGAGAAGAGAGCTGACCTATGGGGCCAGGAGCTCTCGAGGAGCACAAGCACAGCCTGGGCAGCCCTGAGAGAACAGGATGGATGCAGTCACGCTGTGTTCTCAGAGGAGCCACAATTCTCCTCTGCGAGGTGCAGAGCTGCTCCCACCACTGCAGCCAAGCATCTCCTCTTTCCTTGCACACAGCATTTTTACCCACAGATGCAAACGGAGCTGAGAATACACAGATACCACAGAGGAGGGTGACATCTGGTGCGTGTTTCCTTTCATTATGTCCATGGTGTGGGCACCATCCTCTGTGGGTTGTGAGGGGTCTGTCCTGCCCCAGTGACAGCAGCAGTGCCTTCTTTTTTAATGTGGAAGTGCAATTGCAAAACCAAGGAGAAACAGGAATTATTTTCCATGTGCTTCTAGAAACAGATGTCACTTTCCTCAGATTTGTTTGTTTTCAGGACCATGGGAGTTTAATCTTTAAAACAATATTTTTACAGTATGTGTCAAGTGCAATTTCATAATGAAAGAAAACAAATTACTTCCACTTTGTACACCATGGTAACCAGTCAAGAATGTGAACAGCTCCTCAAAGGTGGGGTCAGCAAACACCCCCTGGGCAAACTCCCACATGAGATCTATTGCACACTGCCACAGCCCCAGGGGAGCTGCCCAAACCCTGTGTAAATAAGAGGAAAATTTGGCTTGACTCCTCCTGGGACTTTGCTGTTCCCACAACAGCCAGAAGAAAAATCATTGAGTGACTTCAAATACTCCCTGGAGACCAAATATCTCACTGGAGGAAAGCAGATCCACTGCAGGGCCAGCTCCAAGGTTCACCCCAAACTCAAACACAGCCCCAGGGTTCTCTCAAAGTCAAGCACAGCCCAGGGCTGATACCTCTCCCACACCATGGTATGCCCAAGCAGCATTCACTCCTCTGGCTCCTGCCTTGCTTCAGCATGGAACAACACAACCAGAAACCTCCAGAAAGTCTCACTTGAGCCAACTCCATGTTTAGAGAACATATGAGCTGGCACCAGCTCCATATTGCTAGAGAACATTTACAATCCCTCCAAACAGAGACAAACAACCAAGAAGACCCATTTCCCTTTCAGCCAAACAAAATCCCCCAGGCAGTAAAGCACAGGATGCTGACCCCCCCTGGCAGCAGCTTGACCCCAGAGAGAGAACTCGTTGTCATCCTACCTGCAGAAGCCAGTAGCACCTTCTGTGAAACGTGGGGATGATGGAGGAATGGACATAGCAGCCATACAGGCACTGGGGACACAAAAAGAGAGAAAGCAGAGTCAGGTTAGTGGAGGAACCATCCCAAGAGGCCGTGCTGGGGACAGGGCTGCTGTGTGACCCACCAATGGAGGACACTGTTCTGCCCTTGGCCTGGGGCTGGTGATGCACAGACAGCACTGTGGCACCCTGGTTTAACACTGTAAGCTTTGCTACAGGTCACAGAAGCCCATCCCTAACAGTCCCTGCTGTGCTACCCCTGCCCAAGGGTGCCCACCCTGGAGTGGCCAGAGCCAGCAGGGGCTCATGACACAGACAGGGCTGGTCTGGGGGCTGCCTTTGAATCTTTGCTCCATCGTATTTTTATTTCTTGGCAAATACGACACGTTCATCTTTTTTTCCATGGTTTATCTCCTGGGTATTTCAACTGAAAATGTTGTGTTTGTAAACTGAAAAAAGTGCTGTCAGATATTTTAGACAGCAAAATGCCAAAATATAGTTTGTTTCTTCTTTTTTTTTTTTTTTTTTTTTTTTTTTTGCGGTTTTTGTGGGTTTTTTAATGAATTCTGCTTCTCTGATTAACTGAAACCAGCAAAGCCGAGGAATTCTTTCTGCAGGAAAAAAACCCCACATTTCCAGCATGTTAGAACTTTTAGGTTGGAAACCAAGCCCAGTGCCAACCCAAACCCACAGAGCTGGTTTTAATTGCAAGGATCCCGAGCACAGAGTGGTGCCTGTGCTGCTGGACATGTGCACTCAGTGAGCACATGGGAGGCTGCAGCAGCTCCCCCTCCCCAGGATCACTGCTCACAAGGTCAGCCTGAATTAAACAGGATTTAAGGACTGGCTGCTATCACCGAGTTATTTTTAAAACACAAATGACAAAGATTAATAATGTTTTTAAAATGTGTCAAGGGTACATTCTACACACGGAAAAAACAGAGGAGGAAAAAAGCCCTGCAGAAAATAATCCAAAGAAAAGCTTAACATTTAAATCCCTCCTGAGGGCTGGGGAACAGCTGCCCTGACAGTGACTCCTGCACATGGCACTGGGGGCTGCATGGAAAGCTCTGCAGTGCTCATTGTGCTGACTCAGAGCTGCTCCCCCCGCCCCAGAGAGCAGCCGGGGGGTGCAGCATCTCCCAGCCCAACCTGCTTCCTTCCCAGTGAGGATGGGAAAGCTGCTCTGGAGCAGCCCTCACAGCAGCCAGGACCACCTTGTGAGATGTTCATCAATCTATTCCAGCACCCCCTGATTTTCTTCCCAGCCCAGTTTGCTGTGGAGTCGATCGAAACTCTGCCCTGATTAAAACAAAAGGCAAGGCTGGGCTCTGTGCAGCTCGTGGTGCACAGCAGGCAGGAGCACTGCCCTCCCTCTCCAGAGCTGGCTCACAGATAATGCTAGAGCTGTCAATAATGAATCACACAAAAGCCTCCCACCTTCATGAAACTGGTTCTCAACATTCCAGCAAACCATTAAAAAAATCCTAACAGCTCACAGAGTTCAAAAAAGCACACAGAACACAGAAGGGATTTCTTAAATTGTTTTTTGTATTTTTTTATTTTTTTTTCCCATGGCAGCAGGAAATGGGAATCTGATTCTGGATGGATGTTTTGAGGCTGGATGCCCTAACCTGGGCACACACTGAGCAAGCTGCTGGCCTTGGAGAGACAGCAGGGACTGTCCCCACAGGCACAGAGAGGTACCACAGCAGCACAGAAACACTGCAGGGGTGAAACAGACCCTGGGAGCCAAGCACGCAGAGTGCAGCCAAAATGAGTGATGGCAGCAATAAAAACGACATTAATTTTTGGGTAAAAATGCGTAAGGAGAAGTTGAGGATATAAATAGCAACCTAGGAAATCTGTGTGTCATTGTTTTGGAGGATTTTCAAGATTAATGGGTTAAGCTCTGTGGGTGACACAAAATCTGCAGCTCAGTGGGGGTTGTGGGGAGGTGGGTGTAGGATATTCCTACACTTGGATCTGCTGACCCTGACTTTGGACCTGGGATGGCCCAGGGCTGCTGAGCAACCAGCCAGCTCCACACCCCTCTGCAACTAATGAGGAGAGTGGAATTACCACCCTGCCTGGCCAGAGCAGACACACAAACGGGGCAGAAGTAATAACCTTTAGCTAAAACAGTCTTTAAAATGAATTCTTGCTCAAAACAGGCAAAGGGGGGTTTCATTAGCTGTGTTTTCTTTTATTTTTTTTATTATTTTTTAGTGGGTAGGTAAAAGCTGCAGAGGCCTGTGTGTCTGTGGAGATGTTAATGCCAGGCTGGGCACCCAGCCAATGCATTAAGTGAAATCGAATTCCAGAAACCAGCTTTAATCAGCAGATTTTTAAGGTTAGAACGACTCTCTCCTCTGCAAGGCTTGCCAAGGTTAATTCTGTCCTGAGCAGGCTGAATTAATGGGCTGGACAGAGGAGAACATTTTTTTTTCATGATTCTCTTTTAAGTTTACAAAATCTCCAGGAGAAGAGAAAAGGCATTTGGAGCAGTCTGAGGAGGAAGGCCACCTCAGCAGTGGAGAACACGGCAGGGGCTGGCATCAGCCTGGCGCCAGGGCAGCCCTGAGCAGCACCAGCCAAGGGATGCTGTGACCTGCTGGGTGCCCACGGTGGTGCCCTGTGGTCCCATCACCCCTCAGGGAGCGTGTCCTTGTCCCTGGAGATGGCCCTGTGTGTGTGGCCGTGGGTGTCCTGAGCACACACCGTGTCCTGCCAGCGTGGGGATCCCTGGGATGAGACCCCCACACCTGCCCCAGGTGCTACAGGCACCTTCTGAGCAGCCCCACAGGCACAGCTCTGCTGCTGCTCATCCCTTTACAATTCCAGGGGTAATTAAAGAGGAAAAGCCTTCTCTGGGTAGCAGGGGAGAGCGAGCAATTACAGCTGCCCGCCCTGCCATTTGTATGCAGTGCACACTTGGCATTACCAAACTTCTGAAAACTGCAGGAAGGAGGGGGGGAATATAAAATCAAATTATTAGTGGATTTTTTTTTATCCTGAGCTCCTTAAAGTGATTGTGGCTTATTTAAAAATAATACAATAATGCTGAGGTGTTCTTTCTTAACAAGCATACCTTGGGAATGGAAATAAGAAAGCAGGAGAATCAAAAATTCAAGATAGGGTTGGACAGGCTTTGAAATTCTTCTCCCTGGTGAGTTACACTAGTGGATATTTTAAAAACCCTAAAAACCACCTAGATTTTGTTCAGATTTTCACACTGAATTCCCAATTCCCTTAATAAGAAGCTAAATCAATCTTTAGAGAACAAATCACGTAAGACCTATGGCTGTACATTATTAAAATATACTTGAGTAATTTTCTGGTGGTGAGGCTTCAGCTTTCAACACCCCAGCAGCCTTTGGACACCAGGAGCAGGATCTGTGCAGGTGACTGGGGAAAAGGACCGTGCCCTCTGCTCCTGGCTCCGTGGTGGGATTGGGCAACACGTGCTCAGCCCAGCAGCTGATCAGCTCCCTGGTACATGCCCGTGCTGCTGGGATCTCCCTCTGTAATTACTGACCATTCCAGAGCTTCCTCACCAATTTCCATCAGGGAGCAGCACACTGCTGCCATGGATCAAACCTCCAGGGAAAGCCAAGAGAGGCGTGGGCTTCGTTCCTGTCATCACCCTGAGCACGGGTACAGGCCTCCTGAAGCATCTGAGCCCAGCCACACTCTGCTCTCACCCTTGCCTGCTGTACCAGCACACACTGCAGAGGAGCAGCAGCCCTGCAGCAGCACATGTGGATTCACAGGCATGGAGGGGAAACTGGAAAAGCTGCCTGGGAAGTGCTCAGATGAGCATCCTTCAATGCAGTAACCTGTGTTTTGGTGATAGAGTCAAAATGCAACAACAAACCCCACTCTCCCATCTTTACCATGATATATAGAATTATTCTGTGATTTTATCACAGAATCTCCACAATCTGTTCTTACAGGTTCTGCCATTCTTTTCACCAGCATTTCCATATCCCAGAAGAGGCACCATCCAATCTTCCTGAAACCAATTCCTCTGGATTTCATACAAATCATTACCAGAGGAATTTCTCAACTATTTGTAGTGATACATTTGTTTTACATGTAGAAGCAATTGTCCATACGTGGTTTCTGTAACCAGCACCCACAAAAATCTCTGCTGACCCTTTGAAAGGGCAGAGCCCAGCTAGAAAAGCCAGGCCATCGCCCTGATTTTTTAAGATTTTCTAAACCTTCTGATATTTGCATTCTAGTAGCAAACTTTCTCACATGCTTTCTGTAAACAACTTATTGTTTTGCATTCTTTTATGGAAGAAGAGAAATTTGATGGACTGTTGGTTTGTCCAGTGTCATTGGAGAGATGGCACTTTCACCCTCCAAACCACTGTCACCTTTGGAAATCTATAAACGTTGGAGTCAGAAAATAAGTTTCCCTTGAGAACAGCAGCTTGTTCGTGTTGTGTTGTTTTGTGTCCTATAGCGACACAAGGCAGCTGAAAACTGGGTTTCTTGGCCACTGAATTAGCAAACATTGGGGAAATCCCTCAAATTTGGGTGTGTGTGTGTGACCTCTGAAGTGAGCACCTTGTGAGGTTGGGGTACCCTGCAACAGATGATCTTTCCCTCAGCGAAGGAAGGGGATGCTGAAGGGATGCTGAAGCCACAGCCGCACTTGAAATCCATTTCAAGCTCAGCTGAGGCTCCCCCTGTGAGCTGCAGGAGCCGGGAGGCAGCAGCAGCTCCTGCCCACCCCATGAATCAGGATTCAGCCAGAGGAGCCAAGTCGCTGCCAGCTCCAGCGCCATCCATCCCCTTGTCCTGCCAGGCAGGAGTGACAGGGGCTGTGACAATCCTGGCAGGGCACAGCCACGCTGAGCAGACAGGGAGCTGTGGGAAATGCGTGTTTTATGATTGGCTTTGCAAATATTAAAATGAATATTATATGGGTTATGTGACAAAGTTTTGCTGTATTCCTTTTCTTAAGTAGTGTGTTAAATATAGTTTGAGGTTATAACATAATATTAAAATAGAAACTGTGCTATGTAAGGTACTTTTTTTCAAGAGAAGACTCGCACCGAGATAGCAGCCACAGGACACCTGAATCTTTCAGAGAAAAAGAATTTATTGCTACATTATCAGAAGAAACTAATTTCTTCCTGCCTCACTCAGCCCTGTCAGGATTAAGAGGAAGAAGCTGACACTGACCAGACAGAATCCTTTTGAATAGAATTTATGCATCATGGATGAGCTGTATGAATATGCAACAGGCTATTGCTTTTAAGGGTTAATCCTCTGTTAACGTGGGTCCTTTTTCGGGCTTATTTTGCCCAAAAAAAGGTACCTGGACTGTCCATAACTCTGTTTTTATTGTCTCGTATTGTCCTAATCCAAATTGTCCACATTTTTATTACTCTAATTATATAACCATTTTTATAACCATTTTATTACTATTAAACTTTAAAAATTTTAAAAACAAGTGATTGGCATCTTTCACAGGATGACAGGAGATTCTCAACATTCCCCCGTGCAGATTGGCCCCAGTTCAGCTTTTTAAAGCAGTAAACAGGGAGGGGAAACCACGTCTGAACCCTGGGGAATCCCCAGGGCCAGAAGGCTGCCGCCAGAGCTCTTATTTTGACTTAAGGAGTGTCATAATATAGGAATGCATCCAAAATTTCCCATTACTGCTGCAAATCAAAACCAAAACGCTGCTAAGCGTGTTTTCTCACTCATCATCTTGGAGAAACACAGATATTAGACAGGTTTGGATTTTCCTCTGACGTTCATAAATAGTAACTTTGATTCAGCAAAGCGCAAAACCACGTGCTCAGATCTCAGCCCGGGCTCAGACACGCTGCTGGCAAGGTTCGCCTTTTATCCATGTCAACAGAACTTAAGCAACTGCTTACAGTTTGCCAGGTTGGGCAAGGAGTGCCTGGTACTGACAGCAGATCCCAAAAACATTCTTAACATTTCTAGGTAGCTGCAAAACCCAGAGAGCCTGACCCTTCACTTTTCAGCTGTGGCATCACAGCACAGCTCTGCAGCCCTGGGCACTGCCTGCTGTGCAGGGCTCAGCCTGGTGCAGGCATTTCGGGTTTAATGCTGTCAGTTCTTCTCCTGACACATTTCAAACTCCCCCCTCAATGCCCTCAATGCCACTGGCAGCAATACCCAGGTAACAAGTTCTTAGACTTGAGCCCAGGGCTCTCCTGATCAAGGGAGGAGAGGTTACACAGCCAGTGCATTGCAGGACCTTGTCACTTCTGGTGGCTTTTGTTAACAAATATTGTTCTGTTTACCTCAGGACTCGTTAGAAAGCAATTTTTGAAATGTTCAATATTTAATGAAAGATTTAAATGTTTAATGGGTTCTTTTTCAAGCCCTGTTTTCCCTTTGTGGGGTTCTGAAGTCTCTGCAAGGATTGCAAGGTTTTAAGTTTCTCACTGTTAGAAATGAATCCTCTAATGACATTGGCTTAACAACAGAAATCAGTGTACATGGGGACTGATGCTTCCACAGGCAGCAACACCCATTGCCTGGCCCACTGCAGGATCATTGGTATGCAGCCCCACACCCCCACTGCAGTGCCTGCCTCTTCAGAAATGCATATTTCTTTATTAATACAGGGATACTTTAATCTTAGCCTAATTTTACCTTTAGGGAAGCTCTATCCCAAGGCTGCCAGGAGCTTAGACCCTCCAGATGCAGTGGTGTGATTTGTATTCAAAGCAGCAGGTCTATCTGTCAACATGTTTGTCTCCCTTCTCTGCCAGCTCTTATTTATAATCCCATTCAGATTAATGAATGACAGTAGTTCTCATCACAAGAAATTTGATTAATCAATTTAAGTGCTTAATCACCCTGGCCTGGGTGAAAAGCATACTGGAGGGATGCTGCCTGGATAGGGGCAAAGTTGTGAGATGTAGGAGGAAAACCTCATCACTTTCCCTCACGAGCAGCCCGAGCCAGGAATGTGCACTGGATCCTGGATGGGATTATGAGCTTTCCAAGAGCTCAACATTTTCTCAGGGCCAGCAGTCATGGCCAATTAGTAATGAAATATCCACCTCCTCATCTGACACAAAAGGCTTCCTACTACTCACCTCACTCCCTGCTACCCATGTTGCTCAAACTGAACCCAAAAACTGTCAGATATAAAAGCCCTTGCAGGGTGATGATGAGGATGACACACCTTGGGCATCCTGCAGCATCCCACTCCCCATTAGTCCTGCCCATTGCTTTCCTGTACCCCAAAGACTCTCACAGCCTGGCTGTGTCACCAGCCTGAATACTCCAGAATAATCTCCAGGGTTTTCTGGAAACCTGGGAGGTGTTTCAGGTGAGGGGTAGGAGCCAGGCTGAGCAGAAATCACTGATTTGTAGGACAGAGGCCACACGGTGTGACACTACCTGTAGCTGCTCTTGCAGATTCTGTGAATGACATGATAACCCCAAAAAACCCCTGTGACACAGCTCCAAACAGGCTGTGCTCAACCAGGCATGAAGGATATGGGAATTCTCACTGGGAAGGATTCCCACATTCACCTCCACTACCTAAACTCAAAGGGATTGGGAGGCAGGTGACCTGTTTGGAGCTGGGTACAAACAGGGCAGCACAAGCTCTGTGGACAGACCATCTGATGGCACCTGTGTGCAAGGGACCACTGAGAGCAGGTATCTGATGGCACCTGTGTGCAAGGGACCACTGAGAGCAGGTATCTGATGGCACCTGTGTGCAAGGGATCACTGAGAGCAGGTATCTGATGGCACCTGTGTGCAAGGGATCACTGAGAGCAGGTATCTGATGGGAAGATCTGATGGCACCTGTGTGCAAAAGAGATCTCTGAGCAGATATCTGATGGCACCTGTGTGCAGGGGATCACTGAGAGCAGGTATCTGATGGCACCTGTGTGCAAGAGATCACTGAGAGCAGGTATCTGATGGCACCTGTGTGCAGGGGATCACTGAGAGCAGATCAGAGACAAGAAAGTTTCACAGATATGTATGCTTGGCAGAAAGATTTTTGAATGTAGAACCTGAGAATGAAATAGAGATGGAAGTAAGTTTTAATATAGAAGAAAAGAATTGCTGAGCCAGTCTTAGTGGATAACCAAGGAGGGAAAGGATGTGTTCGTTAGAAGGGGTTTTATGGCTTAGAGCAAAGGATAAACCCACCTCAAACAAGAAGATGTTTGTACCAAGGAGAAAGATAGCACAGGCAAACAAGTCTGCCAATGCTGCAAGTAGAAAAAAGGTCTCAGAATTTTCCACTGCAAGAAAACTGAAAAACAACTTCTAGCTTAAACTGTAATGTACTAACTTTTAGTGATTGGAGAATAGTAACATGAACATGGTAATTTTAGTAGTTATGATAGGCTATAGGTAAAAGTTAAGGTATAGATTGGTTCTTATGTATTAAGATGCTCAGCAAAGAAAAGTATATAATGCACTGTAACCAAAATTAAAGGGTCTCCAGGCCTGCCTGCAGCTGCAGCTGACAGCTGTAGGCACAGGCTCTGTCACCCACGACCCTGGACTGCTGTAACATCTTGCATGTAATAAACTGCATTTTGAAGAGCTGCCTGGAGTCCCACATCTCTCATTCAGGCTCTTATTCTGGGTGACACATGCTCCACATGACAGCCAGGCTCCCATGCTTTCAGGTAAGGGAAGAGCATTCCCAACATCCCTCATGTGAGTGAGCAATTATTAGGAGGAAAAGTGGTGTGAGAGACTGCTCTGACTGCACAGACTGTGTTCCAAACCAACACTGCCCAGGTGGTTCTCCAGTGGATACAAACCCCACAGGACAGGCATTACCTGGGTCCTTATACACCCTCAACCCCCACAGTCTCCTCAGCCCCTGTGCAAGAGCTTCCTGACTGTCACCACACAGTGAGAACTGTGAGCTGGAAAATCGTGGAGCATATTAATGTCACACTGAAATATGACACAATACACAGAAGTATTTTATATTTATTCTCTTTTAGAAATGTTAGAAAGACAATATAATGAGAACGCTGCAAACAAGTCAAGCATTTTCCTCCTAATCTGGCAATAAAAATGTCAAAGAAATGCCTAAAATCCTAATAGGAGAACAAAAAAATAATGGGGTGGGCTATAACAAGGATTTAGCTGCAACCTTACTTGAAGGCTTTAATCATGTCTCCTACAACATCAATGGAAAATCAGATACAAAGCTACATGAACCATTAATGTCTGTGTTGGTGGCCTCAGCTGCTGGTGGGCTGAGACTGAAGAGATCAGGCAAGAGGCTAATGAAGACAGGCTGGGGTCAAAATACCTTTATATCTGGGGAAACTTTGCACAAAAGAAGGATTACAGAGCTGGTCTTGGTGGAAACTTGACTAAGGTAGCAAAGTCTGTGACAAGAGCAGCACCACAGCTCCAGCCCAGCTGGCTCCACTGTGGCCATCATGGGCACACTGCACCCAAGTGGGAAACCTGGTTATTATCTGTCTGATTCTCCTTTTTGGGAAAGAAAAAAGACCATCACAGCATGGGGGAATCAGACAAAATGTGACAGTACCCTGGGGAAATGCAGGCTGAGATGGTATTTTTGCAGACACACAATAGGAACAAGCCACATCTGGAACAATCCCAGGGCATGCAGGGCATGAGCAGATCATGTGAGGGACGTTTGTCTGACATGTTCACTGTCTGTCTGACACAGGCAAATAAGGACAAGTCTAAGAAATCCAACTTGTAGGAAATATATAAATATCTAAGAGAACTTTTGGGAGCTATTAATTATACATGCAGTTTTATCTTGGATTAATTTTGTGCTGGAATGGACAAGAAGCCTTCGCTGGGATCTTTTTTTGGCAGCCTGCCTTGGGCAAAACCAGCCTTGGAGCTATCTGCAGCCATCCCACACTGCAAAGGGCTCAGGCTCTGGGTCCTGTTCTCTTTACTCCACTTGCTTACAGTTAAGAGCAGTAGATGCTGCAGGGAGTGACTCAATGACCAAAACATGTCCATCCCTGGGTGGCACAGCTCCACTGCAGCTCTGCCCAGCCTGAGCAGAGAGCACTGGGCTGTGGAGGGGCTGAGTGCTCCAGACAGGGAGCTTCCAGTGGAAGCTGATATGGAAAGCTTCCCTTCCCATTTCAGGAAGCCATTTAAGGTTTTCAGTAGCTCCTGAATTCTGATAATTGAAGCCAAGTGCATAGAAAACTCAGAAGGACCTGACTTCCAAACCTCCTTCCAGAGAATCCCTTTATTAAAAAGCATTTACACAACCTAAACCAAATTATTATGTATGCCACTACTAAATCTTCCCATTCTGATTTAAAATCCCTACAGCCTCACTATTGCTCACAAGCAATGGCAGGAGCTACAGTAAGCAGGCATTTAAGAATGTCTTTCTGGACAAGCTGTTGTAGAAATACTAAGTTTATACAGCTTACAACTAACTTATCAATATTTCATTTCTGTCTCAAAAACCCAAACAGAAAAGCAGTAATTTCTCAAGACTAGGGCACCAAAATTTACTGAAGTTCACCAGCAATAAACAGCGGAGTGTTTCTGACATTCAATAAGCAGTGAAAAGGTCAACGTTTTACTTGCATTAATTTTTTATCAGAGAAGGGAAAGCTCATTTTCATGACAGATAATGAACATTGGAAGAGGTCTTCTATGGCAAGATACACAAAATGGGGGTGCTCTCCATATGAAGTGTCTGAACCTCAGAGTCCTTCCTGGTGCCAACCTGAGGTGACATTGTCACTGGGTTTACCTGAAGTGACTTTATCACTGGGACTTTGCCTTCTGAAGAGCCCTTCAGGGCTATTTAACAGTTATGTCACTTGAACAGCTGAGGGAGGAAAATGCAACACTAAATACAAAAGCAAATATCTCCCATATGCCCTGAGACATTCTGGAGGGTAGAAACAGAGATGACAAGCTAAGAGGAAATTTTCTTCTTGTAAAATAATGGTGATTTCTGTCACTGGCATTCAAAGTAGAGCTGTCCAAAGAGGATCTGTCTGCACATTCCCAACAAGTTATTTGCATTCTTTCAGGAGTGGGACAAGGAGGCAGTGGCATCATGGACCTTGGGTCTGGAGCATCCCACCCCTTCTTCCTTTTAGGTCTCTTCACCCAAAAGAGGGACAGAAGGGCTACAGGGCTGCCTTGCCAAGAGCTGTCCCTGCACTCCTCTGAATGGACTGTCCTCCAAGAAACACCTGGAGTCCTGCCAGGTACAGAACACCAGCCAGCACCTGGCCCTGAGACCCTCGAGTTCACTGTGCCAGGACCCTGTGCCTGCTCCTGCAGCTGCCCAGCTGCAACCACAGGGAAGGTGCAGCCCCTCGGGATGTCACTGCCACTTCTCCTGCACACAAACTGACCCAAAGGGATTGACTTTCACTGTAAATGATTTGTCACCAGCATCTAATAACAGACCTGGGGGGCTTTGCTGATTAATTAGATGCAAGGCTCCACACAAATTAATCTTAATGGGATCTCACACATTCCCCTCCAACCTTTTGTGCTCTTTAGCTAAGAAGCTGAAAATGCTCACAAAGGACATGAGTGGGATTGCAGGCTCTTTAGCAGGTCATGAGGGTTGAAAAGTCTCCCACAAACGCATCCCTGGAGGTCACCCAGGCCTCACTGGGTGGAGAGTGATGGTGGCAGCAGGGCAGTGCCTGCCTGGCTCCAGCACAGCCTCCTCCAGCTGCAGGGTCCCACCATCCCACAGCCTCTGGTGGCACTGCACAGAGAAGGGGACCTGGCAGTCACAGAGCATTGACAAATGAAAGTCAAGTGATTAGCTGGTATGTTCAACAGTTTTGCTTCTAAAGTGCTTTCTGCATATTTTCTCAATAAAAGCAAGACAGCGCTGATGAGCTATATGACAAAACAGAACACTGAATCATTTTTAGTACATCACCTCTTCTCATGCAGAGGGAATCTTCTGTCTTCCCCATCACAGCCAATTAGAGCATTCACAACATTTCTTCAAGGCTGACAGTGATTAGAAAAGATCATGAGACTTGTAAGAGACAATTCCATGCTGTATGTCGTTAGGTCTGTTCTCTCCATCCTGGTGTTTTACTGGCAATGCCAGAGCAGCATTTTGCTCAACCCAAACAATTTTTTCCTTGACTGAAAGTACAAAGTGCAGCTTTGCTGATGTCAACAGGAAAGATGGTTTTCCCTCAAAACAGCAGGAGTGTGTCTGGGGTGTGGAACAGTGGCTCTGAGCCCTGTCCCCTGCTCCTGTAGAAAACAGCATCCTGGAAATCCTCTGTCCTTCTGCTGAGAAGGACACAGCTGGCTCAGGAAAGAGAACTGCTGGAGAATGGTGCTGAGCAGAAACTGAATGTCATTTGAAAATGAAATGACTGACTATTTCAGCTCTTTTCAAGACTGAGATGGTGAAATGCCATCCCTTGAAAGGAGTCCCCTCTTACAAAACCTGGAAACTTTCCATACATGGAAAGTTGAAACACTTTCTAAAGTGTTCACTGGCTGAATCCAGCTCAAAAGGAGATCAGTGCTCTCATGGGTAACTCACAGTGTCCAGAGGCTTACAGTGCTGACAAATCACAAGAAGATTCACAGTGACACATGCCAATTTAAAGTGTTTGTTTCATTTTTGTAAGCAGTTTTCAGCATTTGAGAGAAAGGCGCAGACAGACACTCATGTGCTTGTTCACTGCCAAGAGAAAATGCTTTGCTGAGACTGAGCACTGGCTGCAGCACAAAACTGAACAGCAAGATTTTCTCTTATTACTGAAACCAACTTCAAGATTCAAGGAAAAGCAGAAGAAAACAGAAAATTCTAGGCTGCTTGCTTCCCAACCTCCCACTGACACCACAAAACTGTCATTAGAAATGAGTCCCACGGGCAGGCAGAAATCTGTTCCCTCGGCCACACAATCCATCATCTCTATCCAATACACTGCCTGTAGGTTTACAAATCACAAGGAATTTACCAAGTGGCTTTCATAAGGAAAAGTGGACAATAAATCATCATCACACCGAAGCCACTCATGTAACACACAGCTTCATTTCCATGCCAAATTTCATAATTGGTAGCCGTAAAAAACCACAAACCCTTCAAAACTTCCTTATCTGAGCAGTCTTCAAAAAGAATGATACAGTATTAAGGATGGACGTTGATTAAATTATTCACCTACTCCTTCTTCTCTAATTCCATGCTGAACCTGAAGGAGTAGGAACTCAGCCCTCACCAGAGCCAAGGCTGCACTTTGCCCCAAAGAGCTTTTGAAAACAACTGGTTTTACTTGAATTAAGCTCCAGGGTCTGAAGGACAGGGACAATCCCTCTGGAACTCCTGCCACTGCTGTGCAGTGGCTGCAGCACCTCCTCAAACTTTTGATAAATCCTCCTCTGAAATGGCAATTAACACCTTTTGCAGGTCACTCCACAAGATTAATTTTCCAAGCACAGATTAATGAAAACGCAGACAGAAGTGTTTAGAAAATATTTTCCCTATTAATCTTCATCAGCAGCAGATTACCAGCAGGGCGGATAATGAAGACATCGGCTCGTTAAGGTGAGAGCAGGCAGGGAGAAGGACAGGGCTGTTCTCCCAGGCACCGTAAGCAGCTCTGTCACCACCATGTCCCAGTACACTGCAAATTCCACAGAGAAACGACTCAGTTTATCCCAAAACACTGGCTGGGTCCTACCCATGTGTGAAGGGCAGCTCAGAGGAGGGAACTGCCCAAGAATTCAAATCATCACAAACCCCCACAGCCAACAGGTTCCAAGTTCCACAACAGGAGCACAGACAAACACATTTAAAAACCTTCAGTCTCTTCAAATCCACCAACAGCAAATTCTACTTCTGGTTGAAAGTTTACCCTTAGGACTGGGAGGCTCCTTTTTGACAGAACTTTTCTATGTCACACACAAGTCTCAAAGGGATGTTTAATTGAATTGGATAAAGAGTCTGAAACTTTCTGAAATACAAAGAAAATCCTGCAGAGGAAACCTGCCCCTGAAAGGAGTTCATGGTCACTGCAGAGCTCATGGATGATGGCTCTGTAAAGAGGATTGAGTGTGCCTACCTTCCTGAAGTTGGACTTTTTGACTCACAGAACCTCTGTATTTCCCCAAATTACCAGAGAATGTTTCATGTTTCTTTCTCTAACAACTGTGTCTCACGCAGTTTAAGCAAACAAGACTTTCTTTCCTCATTTTATTTTCTTTTCCAGCATTAACCCTCTTTTAAATTGAAAAATGCTATTCTGCCCTTATTTTCCCAAGCTCATTGCTGGCAATATTGCATTTTGATGCAGTCTAGCTTAGAGCCTGGTTTGGGTTTAAAAAGAGCAAGCGTGTGGGTTTAGGAACCTTGCCTCGGGTAAGGAAGCACGCTCCTGCCTGGCTCACTCCAGAATCAATCAAACCCGCACTTAATGGAAGGACAGGAAGGCAGTGGGAGGAGAAGCTGAAACCACATCCCGTCCTTTGTCAGCAGCACAAAGCTGCGCACTCCCTACCCTTCAAAACTCCTTGCAGGCGGGTGGGAGCCACTGCTGAGGCGCTGCGGGTGCTTCCTCCCGGCAGCTCACTCATCCTCCTCCTCCTCTGCCTTCGGACTGGCACCGAGGCTCGTGCCAGCTCCGAGCTGAAATAAACAGGACAGCTGAACGAAATGTGAGCAAAGGTGACCTTCAGACCTTGCTGGTGTTTAAATTCAGTGTGCGCCCTCACGAATTAGCCATTACCTGTTTAATATGAGGGATGCCGCTTCACCATGCCGGAGCAGGCTTTATGAAATGAAAATAGCGCGGCTTTCTGTCAAGGTTGGCTTGCAAGTTGGGTTTGTAATAAAAAGGTGTCTCTCTAATGACGTCAAGGAAAAGAGAGGGATGGACTCAGGCTAAGTCTGACCGTGACTGTCAAGCCACCAAGTCACCTCTCCCTTGCAGAGCAGGGGAACCCAGTGAGTATAAAGTTTAATGCTACCCTGTTTAACGATATTTTCACTTCAACCGAACTGTAAAATTAACTGAGAACTAACATTAAAAAAAGACTTTTATTTTATGCTGATCATTAAGTAAGGAGGTTTCACACTTGAGATCTGTTATATTAAAGGGGGCTGAAATTGCTTGTATCAATTACTTTATCCTAAGTGGACAGACTTCTTACGAAATATTGAAACTGTTTTGTGACTATAGAGGAAAAAGCAGCCAAATCCTGGGTGGGAGGGGATCTCTGGTCCCATGCAGCTGCCTGTGGGGCAGCACTCACCTCCCCATGTGTCAGGGGAGCTGCTACAGGCTCCAGGCTCAGCACATGGCATCGTCCCACGAGAGCTTTGGTGGACCAGAGACCTTATTTTCTGCCACTGAAACAATCTTCTTCAGGTTCTACTACCTACAGTAAATGAAGGTGCACCCCACAGAAGCCTGGTAACTTTGCTGTTTGACAGTAAATACAGCTGTGAGTGAGGTTTAAAAAATAACAAACTGAGGAGCTCAGAGGAACCATCCTCAGCACCACTGAAGGAGTGGACGTACACACAGAATGAAGGAAAAAACTGGTTAAGCAGAGGAGCAGAAGAGTACAAGCAACGGGGAAGATGCATAGCCTTAAGTGAGTTCTGCACCAAACTGGCAGTTCCAGCAAGCAAGAGTGAAACTAAAAACCTAAAAACTGATACACTCTTGTGATGATCTCACTGTGGCACCTCTGATACAGCTCTGTGTCACTACAGGTATGCAATTAATTACAGACCAGGTGTAATGCACTTTGCAAATGGAAAGTCTATTAATATGTGATTATTAGTTCTAGAAAAACATAATTATTAATTCCATTACTATTACCGCCAATGGCACAAACCCAGTTTGAAATGTAAAACTCCCCTCAGGTAACTTTAAGGCACACAAAAAATGATGCAAGGAAACAAAGTATTTGGAAGGTCCTCAGGCCACTAAAACTTTCCAAGCACAGTGCAACCCACCCAAAGATCTGTGCTTGCACAAGGCACAGGCAGCTTCAGGAAAGCCCTTTTTTCTGCAGGTTGTGTTTTGTTGTGATCATCCTCAACATCTTCTTTTCTTGTTACATACAGAAAGAGGCATTTTCACTTGCAGAAGGTGCTGACTTGGCAAGATCAGGCTTGCCAGTGAAGTATGGGTTATCCCCGTTTATACAACTGCTCAGTGTTTATTTAAACACGAGCCAGAGCTCAGCTGTGTGAGGGGGACGAGCACATGGCAGCGCCAGCCATCCAGCTCTGCTGCTGGCACCCACGAGCAGAACTGCTCTTTGTCATACACCCACAGCCAGGGAGGCTCCATGAAGCCAAGCCCTAAATTTAGAAGTCATCATCCCAAAGCTGTACGTGAAACGCTTCATCATGATGACAGCAGCAGCATGTGAAATGGAGTCGTTTGGAGAATAATGCAGGCAGGTATTTGCACAGCACGTGGTGTTTGGAGTCTCAGGAGTACAAAACGTGCTGCTTCACAATGGGGGGGGCTTTTCCAAGGTCCTATAATGACTCTGCCACAAGGTTTAACCTCAAATAACATTTCAGCCCTTCCTAACACATAACAAAAATCTAACTATATTCTGAAGAGGAGAAAAAATAAAGAAATACGGTAAGAAGAAAAAGGACTCTTCCTGCCCAGAGTGGCACCAACAGCTCCTGACCACCAAGCCCAGCACCCCCCTGTGTGAACACCCTGGGCATCCTCTGTCTGTGCCATCCCCCCTGCTTCTGTCCCCAAGAGCCCTGCAGCTGGCACCTGACTAGGACAGAGACTCAAGTCTTGAATGTGCATTTACCTGCAGCCACTCTTGCTCTGGTCATTCCTGTGCCAATGCCAGCCCTCATTTTATGTGATTTTCGCCTCCCTACTTTATTTCTTTGACATTTGTAGATGGAACAACTGCTTCACTTCCCAGCCCTGGTTTTGCCAGATTAAACAAGCTTTTTATTTCTTCTCATAAAACAGCCCATTTTCCTGATCCGACCTGTCGTTTTCTGTTCTGCTCTGCACCAATGTCCCCTGAACACTGCACTCCTCCAGTGCATATAGAGTTGTAAATGACACAGCACCACCTTGCTCATGGCCCCATTGTGCCCCACTGCTGCTGTTATTCCCTCTCTGGAGCACCCAAAGGACTGCACATGCCATAAGAGCCCTTAGCACACGCTGTCTGAGGTTAAGGAACTCCAAATAACATCCAACAGTGTGTGCAAGCCACCCTAAATCGACTGATGAGAGATCAATTCTAGCTGGAAAGATCCTCCAGTGTGAAAAATGTTGGTAAACACAGGAAATTTAACTGAGCATGGCCTTACCTGGCCTGCAAGCAGGACATTCCCAGGCTGGGCAGAGGGAAATTAGAACACACCTCCAAGAATAAAAGTGATGTAAAAGCTAATCTCTCTTGTTGCTGTATTCCCAGTCACAAGCTACATGTTCGTTATCTTCCATTAACATATTGTGTCCTCTTCCTTAACTAATAAAACATTTATCTCCAAGGAAATTCTGCAGAAAAGACTGAATTTGCACACACATAATAGACATGTCAGAATGTAAGATGCAAGGACTTGGTATTCCAGCTCGGAGTGTTATACATGATTTGTGTTAGCTTCCCTAAATTCCAGAACAACTCCAGTGAATCCTATCCCTGCCAGTGGCACTGTAGGACCCACTGCAGGCCTGTTGCATTTACTGAGGGTGCAGCACTGAGCAGGAACTGCACCTTTGGGCTACACATGTTTTGGGGCAATCACTCCCATCATCTAAATGCAGCTGCTTAATTGTGCACTTCACAGAGGAAAAGCCAGGTGACAGTGAAGCACTAGGTGGGATAAAATTTGAAAAATGAATAGTAGGGGATTCATGTTCCCTGAGGAAGAGGGAAGGTCTGGAGACAGGAGCACCACAAGAGCAGGAGCACTGGTGCAGCTGGCTGCCCCACAGCACCTCCCATCACTGCATTAACCACCAGTGCATGGGAAGGTCCCAAAGGAGAGGAATCTCTGCAGATAATGATCCACCACAATGGCTTTCTGTCAGAGCCAGAGCAACCTGCAGTGCTAAAGGTGAACTTCACTTGCAGATCTGCTGTGCATTTTGCTCCAGATTGTGATGAAAACTTCTTCCCCTGCCAACAGCAAAGTCTATGATTTTTTTTTTAAAAAAACTCTTTTTGAAAGCCTGCTTTTAAAGCAGATGTGCTCCAGGGGACAGAGAAGGCAGATGCAACACTGGGAGGCAGAGCTTAAGATCCTGACATTATAAAACCCAGGTAGCAACAGAAAATAGTGTTTTTACAAAGGTTACAAACAGGAATGCAAGGTCTAAGGGCAATTATCCAGACGCTGCTCAGTCATGTATTGCACATTCCCTCCTTTCCTATCAGTGAGGCAAGGAGAGCCTCGCTGAGCTGAGCTGTGATGCTCCCTGGCCACAGTGGCCTGTGTCCTGCCACCAAGAGCAGCACATCCTTCCTTTCCTGGGAAACAACCTCCCAGGTGACAATTCCCCAGCATCATCCCAGCTCCACAGCTGAGCCATCCTCCAGTGCATCCCCCCCATACCAATGGCTCCTGCAGTTCAGTTGCCGTCGTCTCTGCATCCATAAATCAACTTTATGGAATGCACCAATTCAGGAGCGGTGCAATAAAATACACCTGTATTATTGGAATATCAACTGTGTTTGCAAAGAAACAAGTTGGTTTTTTTTTTTTGCATGAGCTCCCCAGGCGCCTCCCCCAGTATCTGCAGAGCTGAGCACAGAACAGGACAGAGGTGACTCTGCCTGGCAGGCAGAGGTTGTTCACAGGCCCCAGCCAGCTCCTCACACCCTGAGGATCAGCACTGAGGGGGGAAAACTGTGCACTACCCCTGGTAAAATCCTAGACAACAGAGATTTCTCACATCCATATTCAAAAAAAAAATCCCAAACTATTTCAAGTAGTCGGGCAAACATCACCCAGATGGCAAGTTTGCTGTATCCTTGCTGAAAAATACTATGCAGCCAACAAACCCATATGGCCAACCAGAGGAGCCACATAAAGATAATGATACGCCTATACAGGCAAAATGTTAATGAATTAGACCCAAAGTACATAAAAATCTGCTACCTGGTCCATTACACCTGTTTATGAAATCAATGCTTGTATTTACCTTAACATTTAGTAGTTCATAAACACGGGGTGGACAGGCAGGGTCAATGCAAGGGTGCTGCCAAGAGGTCATCTCTGCAGCCCACTCTGCTTCCCACACCCCAGCCTTTGCCCCCTTTCAGCTGGAAATGGGGTCTCACAGCCTTCAAATTCCCCTGAAGGGGAAAGGGATAAGACATACAAGCAGATGGTCTATAAATAAGATTCTGGAAAAATCTCTCAATGCCTGTGGATTTATCTCCTTTAAGAAGGTCAGCCCATTCACTGGAGGGTTATTAAGCTCTCTGCCACGTACGTGCAGGCAGTAAAAGAGATGCAGAAAAGGCTGCATCACCTAAACCACTGACTCAAACAAATGCCAAACACTGATGCCTTCAAGGCTCTGCCATGGTCACCACCTCCTCCATGGCTCTCATCCATGCAAGAGCCACTTCTGTTGTCTTCCAAGATGACACTGAGCTGAAAAAGACGTGGAGGGAGCTAAGAGCACGAATCTTCTATATTCACCTAATTTTTCTGGAAAAATCCCCTTGCCCAGGATTCTTCTCCTGAGAAGCTGCGAAGCCTCAGAAAAAAAGGAAAACAATATTATCTCATTTTCTTCTCCTGTGTTTTGCTGCTTTGGAATGTGGTTGGAGATTGTTTTATCCAACATGTGAATTGTTTTGACTTATTGGCCAATCACGGGCCAAGCTGTGTCAGGACTCTGGAAGGAGTCAAGAATTTTCATTAGTATCTTTTAGCCTTCTGTCTGCATCCTTTCTCTATTCTTTAGTATCGTTTTAGTATAGCATTCTTTTATATAATATAATAATAAATTAGCCTTCTGAGACCATGGAGTCAGATTCATCATTCCCTCCCTACCACGGGGGTCTCAGAAAATAACACATTAGGATTAATCAATTAAGTGGCCATTACATGAGGAACCATTGGGATGCTTGATGGCCAACAAGATCTGTATTTGTGCCCTGCTGCCTGGAATCTCCCACCAGTGATTTCCACACTCACACACACACACGAGGCTTATCCCTGCTCTGAAAGGAAGGGTGATCCATCTGACAAACTACTGTAAATCAAAGGTGACTCCGACAAGGGGAGAGAGAAAGAATGATGCATTTGACTCCAACTTATCAGAAGGCTAATGAATTACTGTATTATACTATACTATATACATTTCATCTAGACTGAATGTGCCATACACTCACTCTTGCTCACAGCTGGACAGACCTGCACTCATCCTTGATTCTCTTGGGATTGTATTGTGTCAGTCCAACACACACACAGCTCTTGGCCCTAACAGGCCAAGGGAACAAAACATCCTCACTTTGGATAAACAATCCCCATATTGCATTCTACTTTGGCACAACACAGGTGCAGCAAGTGGATAAGAACTGTGTTTTCCCTTTCTCTGAGGTTCAGAGACTACGAATCTCAGAAACATCCTTGGGAAGAACTGTGCCTTGCTTTCCTCCATGAAGAGAACGTGCCAACACCAAACCACGAGGGAGGCAGGGCTTTTGGCCACCAGCAGCCACACGGGGGCTGGCTCGGGGGCCCTGGCCATGTGCAGAGGCTGTGACCAAAGGCTGGTGGCCGGGGGTGCGTGCCCTGCCGGCTCCGAGCCGCAGCATCCCCGTTTCCAAGGCAACCATCAGAGGCAGGATTCCTTTCCGCAGGATTCCTCTCCCATCAGCGACACGGCTCAAGGATCCATTACGTTCCGCCGCGGCTTGAATAACAAACATGAACGCCAACAAATCAATGAGACGAGCAGGATTTTTAAGCCCTGCGAAATGCTTGTTTTCTTCTGTATTCCCTCGAGCCCCAGGCTCCCCATCCGAGTTAGAGCAAAGGGATTTCAAATTTGGCAAGAATCTAGGCAACAGATCCTCCTGAAGTGCAAATTGCCACAGTTCCACTGAAGTCAGCAGAGATATGACAATTTACACCCACTTAGGTTCTGCCACTGGGTAATTAGCACATTGCAAATAACTGGAAACAGATTCCCAAATAAGAACACTCTTAAGCTTGAAGCAAGAATGTTTAAATAAAAAAAAAAAGAAAAAAAAAAAAAGAAAAAAAAAAAACCTCCACTGTTTTTTCCAGGATTAAGGAAACTTGCAGCCTTCTCTGCTGGCTTCTTCTACTATATTGCTGGATAAAGTAAAAAATTGTCACTCTTTTTGTTCCCCTGATGACCCAGGTTGAAACCACAGCTGTGTTATGAGCCTTGCTGTACCTGAACTATTTGGCTGACACGTGTCCCACCGCCAAATGCCCAAATGCCCCTTCAGTACCATCTCCCTGCACACCCCCAGAGACCCAGCTTCCCAACCACTCCTTCCAGTCATGCCCGGGTTTTGTCACCTACCCCATTTTACAGACTTTTATTTCAAACACAGAGGCAACAATGCACATGTTGATCATTTGCAGGATGTAACAGGCAAGTTCTGTATAATTTCTCTCTTAATCAATACCAAAAAAGGTCAAGCAGAATGAACCCTTCATTCTTTCATGTTGGGCTGACTGGTCTAAGAACAGTCCTGGGCAGAGCAGTGGAAAAATTGATATGAGATTCAATTAATAAGGAATTAAAGGATATTTTAATGCATTTAATGCTCACCAACTTGGTTCCATGGGAAATAGCTCTTGTCAAGCAAACCTGATTTCATTCCTTCAGGAGGTTCAAATTCTGGTTGAGAAAAGCCACATATTTGGAAGGCACTTAAAATTCTGTATGGCATTTGACTCGGTACCAAACAGCATTTAATGTTAAAAACACACCCCTATTTAATGGATGAAAAGCTGTCTAGCAGACAGATCTTGAAAGCAGTGGTCAGTTGGTGCCTGTAATTGCATCCTGAGCTTCCAGAGACAAGGCTGCACCCCGGGAAGGGATGACCCTGGAAGAGCCCAGGCTCTGGAATGGACAAATGGCTCAGGCCAGTGTGCAGGCAGCTGTGAAACCCAGCTGCTGGTGTGTCAGCACTAACAGCAGGGACACGTGGTTGGTGAAGGTTCCTGCAGCACAGCTGGACAGAGACACCCACAGATCTCCTCCTTTGCCTGAGTAGTAACTGCCTGGCTCTGTCACACTGGTTTGCCCAGTTAGAACAGTTTGAAAGAGGGGAAACATCTGAAGTGGCACAGCAAGGATGCCCTTCCCTGTCCTTTTCCTAGAATATGGATTCTCCTTGCACCCATCCATCACATATGAGTTACCTCACAGCAGAAGGTGCAGACCAGCCTCTGCCCTCACCCACTGACCCTGTGCACCATCACCCACAGGTGAGCTCGCTGGGGGGAGTCAAAAAGGCAGAGACACAGCAATAAGAGGTTTCCTGGCTCTGTTCCTTCTGGCACCAGCAGCAGACACTCAGGGATTCCTGAGAGCTGGAAAAGCTGCCCTGCCTGCAGTGACCTGTGCCCTGCCCCATCCCTGCCCTGCTTAGTGACTGACCAACTGCCTGCCTTTCTTCTCACCAGGTCACTCTAAATGCCAGAAGTGCTGAGTCAGAGAAATTTCATGTCATCTCTACACCTCAACAACAAAGCAAGCCACAAAACGTCCCTGTGCTCACCTGCCAGCACGTCACTGGCTCTCTCATCTGCATGAAGAACTGTCTGGAGGGAACACTGGTGAGGAGGGAGTGCAGGGCAGGGGATCCCTGGGAGGAGATGAGAAGCACTCTGCTCTGAGGCACGACTGCCATGTCTGCTCAGACCCCAACTTCAGGTGAGGGAGGGAGGAAGGGAGGTCCAAAGAAGGGATTATGTGGCCTCAAAGTGCTATCACTGAGACAGGATCTCCCACCCACAGCCCTGTCCCTGTTCAGGGCGCCAGACTGCTCAGAAATCAAGCCTGCTTTAGCACTGGCAGCTGATAACTCACTGTAAGGAGCTGTGGCTGTAAGGAACCTTCGTGTTTTAACGCCATCCGACGGGGAGTGGGAGCTTGTCTTCCCAACGTCTGGAGTGCTGCCTCTGCTCACAGCAGAGCCTTCACTTCCATCCCCTCCTCACAGCAGAGCCTTCACTTCCATCCCGTCCTCACAGCAGAGCCTTCCCTTGTGTCCCCTCCTCACAGCAGAGCCTTCCCTTCTGTCCCCTCCTCACAGCAGAGCCTTCCCTTGTGTCCCCTCCTCACAGCAGAGCCTTCCCTTCTGTCCCCTCCTCACAGCAGAGCCTTCCCTTGTGTCCCCTCCTCACAGCCAGGCTCGTTATTAGCAGGGGAAGCAGAGGATGTCCGATGGCAAGGGGGGAATAAATCATTGTTCCCAGCTAAATGGAGTAGTGCAGATCTGCTGGAAATGCTGCCTTTACCAGCAGTGCAAATAATGGAGATTGCACGCGCCGGGGCCAAGGCAATGAGCCACCACACTATTGATGGGGCATTTGTACAACTGCAGGAGATGTGTTTCACAGCTGGCTTTAACAAAGGCAGCGTTGCTGCTCAGAGCTGAGGATTAATTCTGCTCCTCACCATGCTCAGGTTATCCCAGCCAGACCCCACAGAAGCTGAAGGACAAGCAGCTCTTGCTGGTGTCTCCCCCTCAGCCACTCCTGGGTTTGTGGGATCCAACATCTCTGTGTGTGTGTGTGAGGGTAAACAAATATTCACAGAAATGCATTCTGTATTTAATCTGGGGGAATTAACCACTTGCAGACATTAAACAGAGCCATTACCATACTGGATCCATCCCCATTTAGCCTCAGTTCCTGCTCCCGACAGCCACCAGCACAAGATGCACTGGAAGAAGGTGAAAGGCACAAGACATCAGGAACACCTGAAGGCATTATCCAAAATCCTAAACAACCTTCCACGCTGTAGCTATTCTAATGGCAGGGAGAATGAGATCTATGAGAAACATGATTTATCTGCACAATTATAATTTACATTTTAATGAATGATGCTGCAACAAACACACCAAAGTATCTCATCTCTAGCATCTAATTCTGCTGATGCCAGTCAACATGTTCCACTGTTCACCATTTTTACTTGAAATTCCTGGCACCGCTGGCTGTGTAACCTCTTTATTCCACCCCCCAGGAATCTACCATCTGCATCTTTGTCCAAATTAAAAAAGGAAAGCACCCAAGGGGCTGACAGCCACTTCCCAGTGGGAACCACGATGGGGGCAGTGACTGGAGAATTCCCAGAAAGCCATTCTGGTAGAATTGCCAGAAATTCATGCATTCAGTAACAGGACAGAAGACCTGAATGAAACCAGGAAGAAACTTACAGACTTCTTTTTTTACAGGAGTTTGCAGAAAGTGCATAACAACATATTAGTGTATGAAGATGAAAGGTCTATAAATCTGTACAAGAAAGCCCAGAATCTCTACAAAAGAAATACAATGAAAAACAAAATCACAAATGAAAACTAGGCATCAGCTGTGACAGTGCTTGCTCAACTCAGAAAAAACAACCAGGATGTCAAACCAGTGCAATAACTCACTCTTCAGGTTTACTTTTTTAACCAAAGAACTGCAGCTTCTCATTGATTTTCTCAGCATATTTAAAAATAGATTAGTACATTACTGCAACTGTGGTGGGTTTTTTTAAACAGATGAAGCAAAATAGCATTACAGCTACTCCAAGCCTTCGAAATTTTTTAAAATGTGACTTGTTAAGTAGTCATACGCATTAGCAGATAATTTTCTACGAAACAGAAAGTCAAAGAGACTTTTCCATTAAAAGCATCTCTGCCTTGATCCCACCTGCTCTGCACTGGAGCCTTTTATTCCACTCTCTGTGTGTGTCTGCCCTTACAGAGATCCTGGAACCCTTGGGTTCAACTGAGCCTTATTACATTTTAAAGCCTTTGGATGGCAGCAGCAAAGTGTTCTGCACTATAAACCAGAACACAGCTGAGCTTTGATGGGTATGCTGCTTCTTTCTACCCCACAAAACACTTTCTAAATGCTATTAAAATTTAGCATACTCCATAATAACCAGGCTGCCTTTTTTTCCACATTTAAGTCAATTGACTTTCAAGTTTTATCTTTCCACATACTTTGAATCAAATAAAATTGTTTCTGCAGCTCAGGAGTGTGGCTCATCTTGACGAGCAGCAGTTCCATGAGAAAAATTCTGGGTAACCAAATAAAACTGACAGTGGCCAGTGGAGACCAAGTAGAAAAGTTCTACATTTTCTGTCTTTTCCAGCTATTAGATTACTCCAGAGTGACAGGGAATGCAGAACGCTCCTGTCAGCGCATTCTCAGGGGAGGGAGACTGCGCAGGGAGAGCAGGAGCAGGAGGATGCAGGCAAAGGTCACTTTTCACATAAACTGGAGGGGTACTGAAGCGAGGCTGGGACCAAAAATAACTCCTGGAAATACAAACCCTGGTGCAGTAAGGGAAGGGAACAGACAGTGGGGTCAGGGACCCCTGTGTCACCCAGAGGGACCCCACCTCCCACTTCACCAGGAGGGCTGAGCACCGCCCTCGTCTGGCTTCAAACACTTTTATATTTAACCACACTGTGTTAAAAGGCAAGTAATTCTGGAGGAATGTCACTCAGGGAAAACTCTTCAACTGAGCTATTGGACTCTGTCTCTAACGTTACAAATATAATTACAACCATCAGCCTGTGCTAACGAGTGGGAAGGGGAATGATTTGCATCCAAACTGCAGCCACGTCAAAGCAGAAGATGCTTCTGAAACAGGACCCAGTAAGGCACTGAGCTAGTAAATCCTTCCATTTAAAGTTCCAGATGATATGTAGGGAGTCATGCTAGAAACTCCTCCTTCCAGCTGAGTCAGGATGCAGAGGCTAAAATGAGCCAAATCTGAGTTATCTTCAAAATAACCAACACAGACAATGAAAAATAAAACAAAACACCAACCACCCCCGCCAGGAGCTGGGCCCTGTCCCACTACCCATGTTGGTGGAAGGAGGATTTGGCTGGAAAGTTGCAGAGAAGAAACCACCAGACATTGGAACTAGGACTTACGTAGACTGCAGGGAATTTACAGTAGGTAGGAAGAAGAAAACTCTTCCTCAGCTCAGGCAGAACATTACAGAAGCCTCAGTAGCAGGATGATTTATCATGTGTCAGACTCACCTCCTGGCCCAGTGATGGAAGTTTCATCATTTGGAACACTGGAGGCTCTGCACAGCGTTAGGGAACACACACCCCAGGGCACAATCCACCTTTGGCTCCAGCAGCAGCAGGAATCACCTGATAGATTTTCCCTGCACCTGGTTTCTATGATTCAAGGCTTTGGATTACAAAGAAGTGAGGAAGGAAATGTTGCACAGATCACATTTGATTATAATTTCCTTCAGCTGATGGCACTGGTGCCACAGAGGGGGGTAGGAACAAACTGGAAGCTCATTGTCCAGCGGGCCACTTACACCCCAGCCTGCACACTTTTCACAGGGACTTATTTATGAACAGCCTGAAAACCTGGGGCATTTATCTTCTGGTAATTTCCTCCCAAAGCAGGTGACCAGACAGACACAAAGCTTACCCCACAGTGACCAGAGCATGCGCTTGCTGTGACTTATTTGCTCACCTGCAGGCAGCCTCCTGCTGTGTGCTGGATTGGCTTCTGTGGAGCACACAAGCAAGCCCTCCCTTAAAATATTCAGGAAACTCTTTCCCTGGATTTTGCCCCCTTTCTTAACCTTCCCATTTCCAGACAATATAGAAAGTGGGAAACACAGCACCTATAAATCCAGGTTCTGATCCAGCATCCCAGGGATACTCTAAGACACTTGCACCTCGTGGGATGTGGGGATGTTTCCAAGGAGCTCTCCTTAGCCACACACAGTCGGCTTGAGGAGGGTTGTTTATAGTCACTGGCAGTTCCACAAACATCGATGATTTAGTTCCCCAAATATTTGTCTCCCATGAAAGTCGGGAACCTCTCAATTTTACAAGAGTTGTTACAAGTCAGACAAAAGCTATTAATAAAGTGTGAAACCTACAATATCCCCCAAGGGGGATGGAAAAAGAAATCAGCGCTGGAAGGAAAGATCAAGTGCTGCTCCAGTGACAGATGGTGCTCCACAAAAGGTCAACCCTTGGCTCATTCTGCTGCTCATTATTTATTAACAATCTTTCTGACATTGGCATTACTGCAAGAGTCCAGCGTTATGCAGATAATAAAATGCTATTTTACAGTCCAAGGTCTCCTGCAGGTACAGCAAAAAGTTTGCAAAGTGATTTCAGTGTTGCAGGGCACTTTTGAGGATGCCTGTGCCAGGAGAGCACAGCCAGCCTGCGAAGTGAAGATGAAATGGAAAAGTTTCATGGCTCACGTGCCTGGCCTCTCACTTCCCCAGACTTTTCACCACCATTTCCCACATCTCACCCAGAACAAGACAGCCAAGGTCAGGTATGCCACAGTCTTCACTGGCTGTAAAGCTCACGGGTTACACATACCAGGGTCTGACAGGAAACCTTCCCTGTCCAGCTTCCCAGCAGCTGAGGGCATTACCAGGGACTGCTCTGCTCCTTCCACAGCAGCAGGGAGAGGGAGCCAGCAGTGCAGCAGTGCAGCAGGGTGGGAGAACCTCCTCCCACACCAGCAGAGTCTGTGCTCCCCAGAACAGCCCCCTCTGTACTGCAGCAAAGAACATGCAATTGGTTTTTTCCAGGTGTGAGCACTCAGGGAAATGAGCTCAAACAACAGCCACAACACTGCCACAAATGCCCAGCCCAAGAGAGCCCAGAAAGAGCCCGCTGGCAAAATAAGAGACACTTCCACTGGAGTGAGCCCTCTACTGCCTCAGAGGAATGATCAGCATAAGTATGATTACATCAATAAAAAATAAAAACATCATAAAAAGTATTCGGGCAGAGATAAGTTTATGACTAATTATGAACAGCATGTCATGCTCTGACTCCTTGTAATATAAAATATAGTCTATTTTTACTATCTGCTCCCATGACTTCCAGATAAAAGACATGTTTACTTCCAAGGTTGTACCTTGTTTAACATGTCAAGAGTTTCAACCACATGCAGAGAAACTACCAAAGGCTCCTGCATCCCACAGAACTCATGGGAGCATGACTGTGTTTGATCCTCCTTCATGTGGCTTATCAGTAAATATCAACTGAAATTCATTGTAGACACAGGTTAAGTTCTACGTATACATCTACAGGATTTATGAAGTACCAAAATATTTAGGATATTTAGGTTTTTATCCAAGAACAACAGGAGCAAGCACCAGCAAAAAATAAATGCAAATCAGGTATTGATGTTGGCAGCAGTTTGGGAGTCAGAGCTACAAGCAGGGTGGGGATTCACATCAGTGACTCCAGTACACAACCACTTTACTTTGACAAATTCAAAATGGTGATTTAACATTTGCACTATAGATGCAGACAAACGACCTGCAGAATTCTCCCACCCAAATCCAGAGGGAGCTGCTGGCTCTGCCTCTGTGGTGTGATACACCCAATGTGATTGACTCTGGAACAATGACAAGGTTTTGGCAGCCTACACACATTTCCTGAACCCAGTGCCCTCCCAACAGATGCCTTGCTTTGGCCATCCAAATTGTTTTACTAAAACAAAGTCAGATCACTTGATCAGGAATGGAAAAACCTTTCATATTCTCCCCACACTAAACTTCAGCAATTTTCAGCACTTTGAATTTATGTCTGTAAAAAGTTTAATGAGCTTTCGAAGGCTTCCAGGGAAGGAGGGAGTAGTGGCAGGCATTATCTCTGTAGCACAAGGGTGAACCAAGGAATGAAAAGAAACAGAGGGTCCCTTGGGCACCTCAGGAAATGGCCCAAGGTGTAACAAGCTGAATGACAATCCTTGCAGCCTCCTAATGGAGCACAGCCACGGGACATTCCTCTTACTGCGAGCTTTTTGGAGCCAGGGTTCTGCTGACTGTGAACACAAATGTGTATAAATAAACAAAGAGCACACTGGCAATGATGTTAAATGATGCTTCCTATAATTATCACTATTCTGTGGTACCATTAACAGGCAAAAGCACAGAATCTTAATGACCAGGTTCTCATGGCAGCCTGGATTTGTTGTCTGACACCACGTGGCAATAAAACCTCCCCATGAACGCAGCTGCTGATGGCACAAGACCCACAGGCAGACAGCAAGAGTCTGTTTAAGCAACAGACAACCCATTTTGTGCATGAAACCAGCAGAGTCTTACTGCTGGAACCTGAAGTGAGGCTTTCTCCATTTACCAACAACGTGACAAGACCCAGGCTCTGGTCCAGCAGCTCGGGATTCCCTGCCCTGTGTGGGAATTCCCATCCAGGGTGGACCAGGATGCTCATGGACCAGGATGTTTGTGGCCAGGGCCTGCATGACCCTGCTGAGCAGGGGATTTCCAGTGCCTCTGCCCTTATTTCAACTCTAACAACAAATCCAGGTATTTCAGAGTTCTTTAGATTTGTTTGAGCAACTTGAAAGCTTCTCCACCGAGGCCAAGAGCTCCAGGCCAAATGTTTGATGGTTTTTGTGGGCAGACTGCACACCACTTCTTGTTACAAGAGAAGCAGCAGGAGGACTGGACTAAGTCAGTGCTGAAGCACCTTCCTTACAACAGAGGACACTCTTTACATCATGTAACTCTTAATGAAACCGAGCCACAACCACAACACAAACCCTACACAGCTCCAAGGCACAACGCCTTGGTATTTTATTTCTCAGCTGTATACCTACCACTTAACTCTGAAAAATATTACTTATAAAAGATGATTCCTAAAAGCAAAGTTTGGAATTTTATTACGCCTCTGGGCTAGATTGGCTGATCTTTGAAGAAATAGGGTTGTACCCTTTTCATCTGATATCCACAGGACAATATTTTAGCAGTGAGAGAGGTCAAGAGAAATAGATCCACAGGGCTCTTGGCACGTGATGCATGTTTAGCCAGCCAGGGCAGCACTGCCAGGCTCAAAGGGCACCACACAGCCTTAATAATACAACACTCTGGAATTTGATGGATTATCCCTACCAAAGTGGGAAGATACCATCCAAAAGGCCATGAAGCAGATGGAGCATGTGAAAAACACTCAGAAATGCAGACAAAAAAAAAAAGAGAAAGTAGTGCAGGAAGGAATCCCTGTGACACCACACTCATTAGCAGTGACACAGAGACTTCTTAACCTCAATAATCAAACGTCCCTTCCCATTCTACAGAGCACACAGATTATAATAACCACTTCTGCTATCACTGCTGTGTTTTATCTTCATTTTGCTGTGTGAGCCACTGCAATTATCCCTTTCAGAGCTTCATTTATTCCCTAAAGAAGGCAGGACACCCAGGCAGAGATAGCCATGATGGATCACGGTGTGGAGGAGCTGCTGGACACTGACCAAAATACCCAGGGCTGGCAGGTAACACCTGTGGACCATGCTGGTGGGACAGAGGGGCAGAAGGATCCCTCAGCTGTTCTGAGCCCATCCCAGTTGACTGCTGCCAACTCCCCATCTTTAACACGTTACAGCCTTGAAAACGTCACTGTGTCTTCAGGAAGGAAATGGCTTTTTGAGAGGTCATTTAGCTGAGGTCAAAACAAACTGCTGTTTTAAACCCCCATTCATTTACACTTTTACTTCCCTACCATTCCCTAATTTCATGCATTTCCAAGTCCAGGTTTCTGCAGGCTGTACTTCAGTCCAAGGGCAGGTGGTGAGCCATCCCCACAAGGTGCTGGAACTGCAGCAGGACCAGCCAGGGACACCAAGGCAGCTGCATGCTGGGCTTTTCCCTTCCCTTCTCCCTTTGTCCCAGCCAGATGTGACTTCTGAGCTGCCTTCCTCCTCTGCCAGAGGACCTGGGGCCTTGTCTGCATTTGGAGCAGGAGAAACGTTCCCGCAGGCAACGAGAGGGGAAAATCAACACGGACAACTGAAACAGTTTGGAATTGCTATGTATTGAAAATTAACTTCTATTTTAACGACAATTTAATCCATACTTTTCTTTGGTAAATGTGCCGATAGGTGTTTGCTGCTTGCACATTGTCACGCTAAGCAAAACATCACGTCAATTTGTTTTAAAAGAAATTGATTTGAGAGCATTAGATTCATCAGCATTCCCTTTTTCCAGATGAAAACAGGGTCTGAGTAATGACTCAATATTCTACACCAAATCAAATCTTTAGTTTAACTTTCTTAAGTACCTGAATAACTTTTTTAAGCACCTGATTAACTTTTTAAAGCAACCCATGGCTGTTGGGACACTGCCCATCCATCACCACGGCATTTCCCATCAAGCCACAGCCGAAATGTTCCCAGGCAGGAGCTCTGCAGACAGAGCTGTTTGTCCTGAGCAGACCTGCATCAGCTCCAGCGAGCAGATCCATCAGCCCAAACTGCCTGCACACTGCCAAAGCTCGGCTTCCTCCTAAATCACACCACGCCACGTCCTGGTTGGAGAGCCAGCTCTCACTGGCACTCCAGCTGCTGGCTTCTGACAAATGGGTATTTTATGATTGGCTTTTCGCAAATATTAAAAGGAATATTGTATGTATTATGTTAGAAAGTTATGCTGTACTCATTTTCTTAAGTAGTGTGTTAAATACAGTTTTGGGGTTTAACATAATGTTAAAATAGAAACTGTGCTATGTAAGGTACTTTTTTTTAAAGAGAGGACTCGCACCAGCTAGCAGCCACAGGACACCTAAATCTTGCAGAGAAAAAGAATTTATTGCTACATTATCAGAAGAAACTAACTTTTTCCTGCCTTGATCAGCCCTGAAAACGTTGTCAGGATTCAGAGGAAGAAATTGACACTGACCAGACAGAATCCTTACTTTGAATGGAATTTATGCATCATGGATGAGGTGTATGACTACGCAACAGGCTATTGCTTTTAAGGGTTAATTCTCTGTTAACGTGGGTCCTTTTTTGGGCTTATTTTGCCCAGAAAAAGGTACCTGGACCATCCGTAACTCTTTGTTCTTATTGTCTCATATTGCCCTAAATATTAATTGTCCAAATTTTTATTACTGTAATTATATTGCTATTGTTATAACAATTTAATTACTATTAAACTTCTGAATTTTTAAAAACAAAGTGATTGGCGTTTTTCACATGGGTGATGAGAAGTGTTGACATGTCGCTGCCTCCAGAGCCACTGGTACAGCCTGCAGGTAGGGCAGCTCTGAAATTCAGCTGTGCCCCACCAGGAGCACCAGGAGCACCAGGAGCACCAGGAACAGGACCAGGAGCACCAGGAACAGGACCAGGAGCAGCAGGAGCAGCAGCACCAGGAGCAGCAGAAGAGCAGGGAAGGTACAGCATCCCTCTCTCAGCCTCTGCCTGCTCCCACCAGCAGTAGCTGTTTCTCAACAAACACTTGGCAAGTGTGTTTTCAAACTGCATCCAAGGTTTGAAGGAGCTGCCTCCCCTCCTGGGAAGGTCAGGAGAGGATGAAGAGGCTTCCCTGGGGAATCTGGCTGTTCACTCTGTACCATGTGGCCATTGCTCTGTGCTGCACATCCTGTCCAGGGAGGGGACTGGCAGCCCCCCCTGCTCATTTCATGGCACAGGAACTGCCCTCTGACTGCAAACCACCTCTTCAGCTATGGCACCAGGCAGGAATGATACCAAAACTGCTTCCCTGGGCACCACTGCCTCCCCTGCCAGACCCCCAGTCCCAAACTGCCACGAGGTCACCTCATGGAGGTGAACCAGCCTTCCACTGTAAATATTTGGACAAATAATCTCAAAGCTTACATACATTTCTTAATTTTGCTTTTTAAAACAACAGTATTAGAGGTCTCCCTTTCAGCATGAAACAAAGAAATGTGACTTTCCACTTCCCACTCATTTTATTCCATGCTGACATTGCTGAAAATTCTATTTTTAAATAGAATTTCTTTCTGATGATGTATATTGGCAATCAAATGCAGGCACAGCATGGTTTTCTGACAAGTTAAAATTCTATGGTATTTTCTCCTAAATAGTCTTATGTACTGATTACTTAGAAGAGTGAATTCCCTGCAAAGCTGTACCCAGGCACTCGGTTTTTGCTCCAGCTGATAAATGTAAGCAATAAAAATATGTTCCATTCTACAGCAGTGCCTATTAAAATGTAAACACCACTGGAAGATTTTGAGCAGGCTACAGAAATGCTTTATTCAAAAGCAAAAGGCTGTCTGAGGCTGCCAAAACCTGGCACAGTGCATCCATTCGTCAAACAGCTCCTTCCACCAGTCAGTGGGACAGTGCCACAGGGGTCACACTGGGAGCACTGGTGCTGGGACCTTCCCCCCTCAGCCTACAGAAATCAGGAGTTGCCAGGGACCAGGACATGAGTTTGATGGGTGCACAGCACTGTCACTCTAGGACATAAAATAGAAAGACGCAGACACTGGATTTTCCAAGGTAAAAAAGAGGGGGTTTAACTTCTGACTCCAACATTTATAAATTTCCAAAAGTGACAGTGGATTGGAGGGTGACAGTGCCACCTCTCCAATAACACTGAACAAACCAACAGTCCATCAAATTTCTCCTCCTCCAGAAAAGAATACAAAACAATAAATATTTACAGAAAAGCGCGTGAGAAAATTCGTTACAAAGAACATAAACATCAAAAAGCTTAAATGAACTGAGAAAAGCAGGGCAACACAGCACCCCAAGTTCTGCTGGGCTGGTGGGAGAACCATGGCACCAGGTGCTTCCCCTTGGCCATGCTCAAAGAAGCCCCTGCCAGAGCTGTGGGGAATCAAACGTGTCCCATGTTGAGGCAAACTTTCCTGCCTCTGAGGTCAGAGGTGCATCTACAGCCTGCATGAAGCAGGATGCTGATGAATAGAAATTCAAAATGTCCCTCATGAATAATTCATTGAGTAAGCTACGGCAGTGTAAATATATGTATGGCTACAAACAGATATGTATATATGCAAATTAACAAAGGAATGGCTCAAGTTACCCACACGGAAAAATCCCAGTGACTTGAGGATGTTTGCTTCATATGGCTCAGACACATCAAACTGTAACTAAAGAAACAGCCTGAAATTTATCAAACTATGGCATGAAGCTGACATAACAAATCCTCCTCATTTATTTATATTTAGTTTTTTCCTTAATTCAAGTTTTACTCTCCCAACCCATCATCTCCACCACGCCAAAATGAAGTCCCCACGTCACCAGGAGCCATCAGCTCAGCACCACCTCGTCCACCCTTGGCAGTGAAATCACATGAATAACCATTACCATGGTAGGCCAGCAAGTGCATTAAACCCCTGGAATTCATATAAACAACAGAAGAACATAAATGACAGACATAGGTGCAGGGTCCATCGATCATCCCCGTCTCCTTCACAGCAAGAAATGTGGGATCACATTAAAAATAGAACAGACACCTGCAACTAGACGGGTATTTATACAGAATATTGTGACAACTGTCATTTCACATTAGTCAGCAAGATCCCACAGGACCTGGAGAAGTATTAACTGTGCTGCATTTTTTTTTCTGGCAAAATATAATAAAATCCACTTTCTTGATGGCGTCCTGGTGGGGATTGCTCCTCTCCCTGAAGTCATTCATGGAATAAGGATGCACCTCCAAGAGCCTGGATAGAAAACACTTTACCTGGGCACTGAAGTATGGAGAGGGAGGGAGGGGGGGTTGTGATTCTTCACTTGGGACTCATCCCTGCTTTTTCACAATGTTTTGATGATGCCAAACTCAAAAAATGACCATAAATGACCCAAAGCCAAGGAACATCCAATCCATGATGGTTATCTAGTTATTATTTTGAATTATGACCCCCATATTGTGAAGATCGGAGGACTATGCACTCCTAAGAGTCCATTTATTGAACAAGTTCCTAAAAGATCTGGAGGAGGAAAATTCCAAATTCCATAGTCAGAGGTACAGAGGCACTTCTGTTTATTTACAATAACAAAAATGCTTTGCCCATACAGATGAAGCATTTCAAGGTCTTGCTTGCTACCCTGAGCCTCATGCAATAAAAATAGGACTTTTGTGAAGGTCCTAGACACTCCTTTTATTTGGTGAAAGACATTTACATCACTGGAAGCAAAATGTATCCTCAACAGCAATGTAGTTCCTGTCAAAAAACACACTGTGCCCTACATTTTACCATCACTGCAGTTAATCATTTATACTCTGTGCAGAGGCACGTGGTGCTCACTGAGAAACACCAAGGCCCACTGTCTGTCCCAAAGAACACACAGCAAGTACAGCAAGGTGAACAAGGACAGAGGAAGAAATACGTTGGATACAACCTCTGACGGACAGGGCTGGAGAGACAAGGGATGATGGACAAGGAGACAGAGTTGGAAGGGACAAAGGGAACTGGAGAAACAAGGGTGAAATCAGAACAAGAACATGTCAACAAAACTCAAAAAACTTTATGGTGAAGAAGAGGGCCTTGAAACAGATGGAGAAAGGGCCAAGATGCCACCAACAGGTTCCAAAGGCAAGGTGACAGAATTGGGAAGAGTGCTGAGTGCAGCCATCAGGGGCTCAAGGGGAGCCACAGGAGGAGAAGGGCATTATCAGAGCACAGGCAGGCTTTCAGCAGCAGCAGCTGAAGAAAATAGGGAAACGTCTGTAGTCTTCTGGAAAGAGCCACAAAAATGTTGTTTTAGAACAACTCACACAAGAGAAGAGGCAGAACTGCCCTGATCAGAACTACAAGGTAAAATGTAATGTGGCACAGTGTGAAGTGGAGAACTGATCTGCCTGTCATTTAATGCCACCAGAAGCATTTTATAAACACACATTAAAATTCAGGTTCTGTTTCTGAGTGCCTCTCGCTGAGGGAACTGGAGAGGGCACGGCCTTGACTCATGTCCTGGCTGGCACCGAGGTCCCCAGCTGTGCCACCTCAGACCTGTGCTCCCGACAAAGGCCATCTGTCAGTGGCCTCTGACACCCCAGCTCTCCCCTGCCTTGTCCCCGTGTCCAGGGCATCTGGGCTTGTTTGTACCAACAACGCTCGTGTTGAAGCAAGCCTGTCACACAAGAAGCACAGCCTGTCACAGCTCCTTGTCATCTGGGCTGGGAATTGGCTCAATGATTCAACCACGCTTCTCTTCCATCAGTGGTTGGTCCAAGCCCAGCATCACCTGCCCAGCAGAGGGGGACAGGCCAGACCCTACAGGGCTTGGAGGAACCTGTCATGGCACTCTCAGCCAGGTGGAAGACATCCAGATGTGGGCTCCTAAAACACAACCAGCACGGCCGTACACAAAATGTTTGACCAGCACAAGAGATCAGCCCCTTGGAGCAGCATTCCCAAGCCTGCAGCAAGCTCTCCACCTTTGCCCATCTTTGCGTCATGACCAACATCTTTTTGGAATATGTTTCTATCTTGGAAGATAAAGGCACAACAACTGAATTCAGGCAACATTAGGTGGGATTTTCCAATGTGTGCTGTGCAGGCCAGATGATCCTCATGCCTTAAGTTTTAGCTTTCATATTATCCAGACTCTGTACTGCATTAGTATATAACTCTGAACTCCATATAAAGAGCTAGCAAGTTCTCCTTACATGTCACTCACACAAAACAATCCTTTTCCAGCCCCAGAACCAAGGACACCGTTGCAGCTTCAGGCTCAAAACATGTAAACAACAGTGAATTGAGGAGAGCAATCTGGGAGGATGGAACTGCATAACCTGAAGCTGTAATCAGACAATTAATCCCAATATGTAAATGGACCAAAAGTTATGAAAGTGTGAAAACTCATGACCCACTGTCCATCTGGGGTGTAGCCTTGATCAGGCTCTGGTACTGCCCAAGGTGAATCCTTGGAAGGCCTTTTTAATAAATCTACTTTATTCCTTTAACACTGTCTAGCCTCTGTTCTAGGTAGCCTCAAAAGGCATCAATCCCAGCTGTTCCTCTTGACTTTGTAATCTCTATTTTAAATAATGTGTCCTCTTGGTTACAGAATATCAAGGATATCAATGAACATTACAGCTAATGATCTTGTACTTGGGGGTTTACCTCTCACCATGGACTTTCAACAACTGTTACACATTTTCCTTTGATTTTGATAATCTAATGTTAAAATCACAACCTATCCCCAATCCACTTCAGATTTTGTTTGTTTAATCAAGAGTTGAGCAATTTCAAAGATGTTTTTACAATTCAAACACTGGGTGGTTGCACACTGAGCCGATCCTTTGATATCTGAAAAGTTCTCCAATGCCAACCTCACAGTTTTAATCTTCCTAATATTGCAGGCGATCTAGTTGATCTTGATGATTCTGATTAAATGAGCTTTTTTTAATTAGCTGGGTTTTTTAAATGAGCTCTCACCAGTTCTCACAAAAATATATATAAAATATTTACAAATGTGATATAATGAACTTTATGTTCTTCTTCTGCTTAGAGCAACACTTGGTGCACAGGTGCTGACATTTCTTAGTCATTAAAGAAACTAAACCTAAAATTCTTTAAAACTGTTTTATTCAATACTCTGTTGGGGTTTTCCTCTAACAGCAGTTACTGCACAGCTCTCATAGGTTATACATAAGAAGAGTTATTTTTGTGGATAAAAGACAACAAGAAGTCAATAATCTTTGGCAGACAGCCTTCATTGTTCTGCTAGCACAAGCGCATCCAACTGCTGATGACCCTTAATGTTTCCCTGATATTGTTTTCTGCTATAAAATGGAAGATCTAATATATGCTGAAGGTCAATCCCCACCAAAGACTTGAATCAGAGATAGCCTTCATAAACTCACTGAAATTTGTAATATTGTGCAACATCCTCTGTCCTGTCACAGCAGGGACTCCATCCGTGAGTCCTCTGCCCAGGAGGCTGCGGGGCTGGAAGTGCCCCCACTCCTGCACCACTGCTTGTGCACGAGGAAAAGCTGATCCATGGATCTCAGCAGAGCACGTGGAAGCTGCTGGCACAAGCACTACAACCCCATAAACACTTCATGAAGAAGAATAAAGCCCTGCCCACATTCCCCAGTGGCCCCCACCTCTGCTAGGGACACACACTTGCACTTAGGGCAACAGCAGCAGAAAATTTATCCTGTCAGTGATAACTTTAAATGCACAACATATTTTAGAAAAAATCGTAAGTAAAACCTAGACTTCTCACCATAGCTTGGAGTCAGGCAATTATGAGGGTCTTTTAATAAGTAATTTAGGTAATTAAAAAGTCAAATATACAATATGCAAGAAGCAGCATCAGTGTGTCACTGCTCTGTGGCATCCTGGCCAGTGGCTGCAGTGGCTCATGATGGCTCCAGTGCCACTGGAACACATCACTGGGGCTCCATGATGGCTGCAAAGGGTTTTCCATACAAGCCTGAGCTTGGCTCATGTTGGAACATGTTTTGTCACCAACATGTATAAAGTATGTTGGGTAATTGCTGCGGGAATTCAACATGTGCTGTATCTCATCTAGGAGATGCAATTTACTGGCTGTATTCCAGTAAAATAACTTTATGGCTTTCTGTCATGATAAATAACTGTTAATAGCATAATGGAATTAATATTTACTTTGAAGCTATGCTGTCTATTCAAATAGAGTTGCTATATATAGAATCATCCCCATGCCGCTGGGCTTTTAAATGCTGAGAATTGACAACATAACAGGCAAATATTAAATTCCAGTTCCCTCCAGCCATTAATAAACCTTTTGATTTTGGGTTTGTGATTGAAACCCTTCTGTCTATTTTATATAGCTATGATAACTCAAGAAGTGTTAATTCAAATGTGGGACAGATGAGGCAGGAAGAGCTTTTGGGGTCTGGGAGCTCCCTCTGCCTGCCCTAAGAATGGAGACAGTGTAGGATGGTGGGTCTGGACCACCAGGCTTGGAGTTAGGGGCAGAAACCTCAGCAAGTGTTCACAGGAAAGTTCATGATTTAGCACACAAAAATTTATCATGTTTTTGTCATTATAAATGTACTTTTTATAATTCCAACAAGGAGAGATTAAAAAGACACTGAAGTCTAACCATATCTCTTCTTCCATGAAGGGAAGTACACAGAAGGCAAGAAAGGAGATGGCATTTCACCTTTTAAAGCTCAAAACCATGCTTCCTTTTAACAGGAAAATGCTAAAATAAATTGTCCCAGCTATGGTAGGACATTATAGACACAATGGAAACCTGCCTGCAGGGACAACAGTGAGCCTGACCAGCAGAAGGACAAGGAAGGGCCAAGGCATTGCTCCCATCATGCATGCTCAGACGAAGTGCAGCAGGAGGATTAGGCAGTGCAGCAGAGTCACAGGCGTTGCAAATCCTCCTCACAGCGCTCCAGCGTGCTCGTGTCACCTCATCCTGCTTTTATTCAAAATTTCTTCATGGCAACAAGCACACAAAAACTGCAGGCAAAGTGTAACCATCAACAGAAACGCCCACGCAGTATCAGAGAGTGTCTGGGGTCAGGCAGAAGGCAGAATCTTCACAAACATATTTATAGTGCTCTAAGACGCTGCAGTCCTCTGGAGCACAGGGGTTTTTAATGGAAAAACACCAGGGGTTTGTCGTGGGAGCCACCCCAGCAGCATGGGCATGCCGAGGTCAGTGCTGGCCGGAGCCGGGAGGAGCTGGGGCACCCAGCCCTGCCACCCCAACAGTGGCACCGAGACGTGCCCCAAGAGCCCCCAGGCCGTGCACAAGGAGATCAGAATCCTTACTGATTGGTTTGGATGCCTGAACTCTTCACCTCAGAGGAGTTCAGCGCTCCTGTGCCTTATTGTGAGAACTCGGGAGAACACTGAGCGGAGCGCTGCAGTCGGGGATGGACACCGAGCCCTCGCTGGGGCGCGGAGCTGTGTCCGGCCGCTGTCCGCGGAGCACACAGGGACTCCAGCCGTGGGGAGAGCACCACCACAGCACCGAGCCGGGCTGCAGCAGGGGCTGGGGCTCCGGCAGCCCCCGGGACGGCTGCGGGGTCCCTCCCGCACGGAGCTCGCCGCTGAGCCCCGGCAGCCACGCGATGGCAGCAGAAAGATGGGAACTCCGGAGCGGCCGAACGCATCGCCCCCCGCTCCGGGGAACGCGTTCCGCAAAGACCGGGCAACACGTGAGGCACCGTCCGCGGTGGTGTTACGACAAGCAGCGAGGAGAAAAGCAGTTTTTGTCGCCGAAATACAATAATTCACACTTTGTGCACTGCTGGTGTTGCCAAGAGGGTCACTCGGGCTCTCCTGCTGTAGCACCGACACAGTACAGCCGCTCCCCCGGCAGCTTCAACCCGAGCTACAGCACACACAGCAGCACTCGGAGCACAGCTCCTGCTTCCCACTAATTCCTGGGTCAATCCGGCTGGGAACCAAGAGAATGCCTTGCTGCTGGTGCTGCCAAGCCCGTCCCTGCTCCCCTCTGTCATGTCTCCCTTTCATTCACCCCAGGGTGCTAGTGGGAAATTAATGGTTTTATGTTCAGAAAGCGTCCAAACACCATCTCGTTAATCCTTATCCCTTGCCTATAAAAAAGGGAAGTAAATAACATCCTAAAAAGGTGTGGCCATCCAAACATGTCAGATGTGTCCACACTCTAAAATCCCCTCTTGACAGGTTGTGTCTGTGTTGCTTGCTGGGGACAACCCCAGATTGTGTTTAGGAACCCCAGCACCTTCAAATCTTCAAACAAGACTGCTCCCCCTGTTCTCCCTCCCCACGCACACCACAGCGAGCAATATCCCACTTTCCAACAGGAACTCAGGAAATTAAAATGTTTAATGCACCCCTGACGCACACAGAACCAGCAGCAATACAGCAAACAAGGTTTGCCCTCCTGCCCAACACACAGTGAAAGAAATAAATAAAGAGGAGCTCACTCAAAGCCAGGCAGGGAAGGCAGAGCCAGCGAGGCTCCTCCCTTCCCATGGAAGCCCTTATCTCCGTCACAGCCCACAATGCAATTACAAGATTACAAGGCACATGCTGCTCCAGCATCTGGATCCTCCGTGCAGACACGGGGATCCCTCCAGAACCAGGAAACCTCTTAATCTGGTGAGGAATGGCAGGGATTCTGCTCACAGCACGGCTCCCACTGACCCCTCTCCAGGCACCACTTCCAGGGACAGATGTTGTCTGGAGTTTGTATTTGTCCACACAGGCACAGAAGAAATTATGTGGTCAAAAAGGTAAATGCTGACCATCAACTCTGGTCCAAAAAGCACTGATGTTTATTTTGTTTTGCTGTAAACTCATCTACATTGTAAACCCAGGGATAAAGTCTGTACCAATACCCCTCCATCCCCATCCCGGTTGTCAGCACGTTAAACCCAGACCACAGAGCCAGCAATCCAATCTCCATATATTTTATTCTCAATATATTTCATTTCTGGCCACCAATCTTTAGATCTCCTATTGGATTTTGTTTTCATAAATGGATTTTCCAACAGAGCTGGCAGAAAATAGATTTAATTTCAAATTTCTCTAAACTGAAATAGTCAATATAAATGTCAATGTGTGTTTGTGCCATGCAGTTGGTGAGGCGACACAAGCCTCACATTTCAGAGGGATTCAGGGGCCTGCCAGCATGTTCTGTGTCTGTATACTTGTTCTAATGCTTTCCTTCATAAGGATGACTAAAAGTATACATGTATTTATTAAATTTTTTGTTTCGCTGTTTTGTTTTGGGGGTGCAAAAAAGCAGTATGACATCTAGCACTGCTTTGCAGGCAAGTCAAGAGGCAAAATTCAATGTCAGCAGAGGATTCTGCAAACTGACATCCCCACAGACCCATCACAGGATGGTGTGGATTGGAAGGGACCTCAAGGACACCCTACTGTAGTCCCTGGCTCCCTCTCTCCCCCCAGCACGGGGTGTCCTTGCAGCACCAATTACTCAACAAAATTCCAATCTAGCCTGATGTTAATGTCATTAGTCCACAGAGATCCTTTTGGAACAATTTACATCAAAACTGTCTTTTTACATCCTAAATGAAAAATGCTCAGACTTCAGTGAATGGGATTTGAATTACAACCCTACCACATGTGGCTCAGCTTTATTCACGCTATTTATTAAACAGGGGAAAAAATGATGATGCAGTCAATTACAGAGCAATTACCTGAGCGCTGCTGCAAACCTGTTGCCTTGCACTGCAGGGACAGTGGCTGTCCTTGACTTGGGCAGAACTCACCTACGGGGCACCTGCCAGGCAGGGCATCCCCCAAGAACCTGATCTCAGCTGAATCTTCCTCCTGAGACACCCAGATCCTAGGAAAACTTCTACTGATGAAGTTAAATAAACCGTGACAATTAAAGGATTAGGAATGTTATGGGTCTTGTGAAGAAAAAAATCTTTGCACATGTACAGGGCATTAGGAAAAGAAGCCAAAACTCAAGAGAATTTGCTGTGACTTTATGTTACTGCAGGAGAATACATCAGGGCCCTGATATACAAAAGGATTATTGATATGTATGTTCCCTTCTGAAGAGACTCCCAGGAGATCCATTCTGGATTTAACAATAATCCATACTCCCCTTCAGAAATGGCAGAACAATGCTCCCATTTCCCAGGACTGCCTCCAACACAGGAATCATTAAGATGCCATCACAACCCTGCATTCCAGGTGCTGTAAACACCAGCTGGAACAGGAATAAATCCCAACCACAGCTCATGAGCAGTCAACACCTCCACATTTCTGCACAAGCATCTGCCTGTGGCGCCCACTGTGGAGAGGTGCACACTGCAAAGGTGAGTGTGCTCCAGCAAAAATGGGGAGATGCTGTTATCTCTAATGAGCTAGAGGGGCTTAACAGAGAGGCTGGTTATAAAGGGGATCAGTGAAATCTCAGGAGACGTGTCAGGACTGATATTTGCTGCAATAATGAAGAAAATGCCCCTCCTTGTGAGCAGTTTCTCCCTTGTTCAGGGCCACTTGTTTGTGTTAATATATGCACACGTGTGTGTCATATTTCCAGAAAGCCTCTCACGTTACACTCTCCTTTCTCCTCCAAAGCCATTCCACAGTATTTCTCTGAAATGCATTAAGGAGACTGACTGAACAATGTGATCCTAATTAGTTTGCAAACAGCACAGCTCACCTCTGAGGGCGAGCAAAGCCCACGTAAATGGAAGCGAGTTGCAGCGAGGTGGCTCAGGCTGCCCAGGAATCACTCTCCCACTGGGCTGCTCCAACGTGCCACCCTCCCGTGACAGCCGAGTCCATTTCACCCACGACAGCAGGGAACAGAGAGATGTAAAACCACTCTGCAGTTCAGGATTCCACGGTGGGCTGTTTTGCACAATGCAGAGCTCATTTGGTCATTTACCAAAAGCAAAATCTGCTCCTTCACAGGTGCCCCAGGCTGCAGAGGCCACTGATGCTGTCCCCACTCTGGTGACTCAGGGCGAGCACAGGAACGCTGCCAAAACCCAAATGCTACAAAACCTGTGAGAAGTTTTGATGGTGATGTCCCAGGGTTTGTGCAGTAATTGAATAATCTAAAATTTTCATTCCTGTCCTCGTGGACTAATCTGCAATAGTGTTAAGGGACTGTTATGATATTAATTAAATACAAGTCCTGCATACAAAATTGATACTTTGCATCTCCATCTCCACAAGGGAGTTTCTCTCTTAATAAGACTGAAATCAAGTTTTACTTTTTGTTGGTTTTTTTTTAAGGAATTCATAAAGATTACCATATTGTACCAAGGTAACAAACACCCAATCTACAAGAGACCAAGGTATTCTCAAATACAGAAGCTCTGGTGCTTGAAGTGGGACTAGAGGAACAGCTCTGCCCCAGCCTTGGGACAGTCCTTCTCCATAACCACTTCTCAGGCACTGGGGTTTGGAGAGACTAAAATATCCTCAACACAGGATAAAGAGCAGCTTGATCAGTGTCGACCTTCCAAAACACAGATGATGAGAGGGAAATTCACTATAAAAACATGACCTCGTTTTAATTTTGGCAGCAGTTTACTACGAATTCACGTGAAGGCACAGTTACACTCTCCTGGAAAAGTTCACAGACAAGAAAAGGCAGAAATGCATCCTCTGAGCCAGGAGCCTGCAAAGCAGAGCAGCACCATCCGGAGTCATGGCAAAGCTATTCCAACACTCCCCTTACTATTATTTATTAGTTAATATTTTTAATTATGTGAATTGATTAGGAACATATCACTAGGGATCCTAATTAATTAGAATTTTAAAAAGGATCACAGACTAGAGATTCCACAAAGAATTGCACAAAGAGGTGTATTAAGGGAAAGGCCAAATTAACTTCTCCTTTCTGGTTTATCCAGCCTTTTCTAAAAGGACTGTGATCAGATTAACCAAGTAATACCCAAACCCCTCCTGTACAGCAATGCTAACCAAAGCAACAGCTTGAGGATTTCAGGCCATTTTCATTTAACATCCCCTTGGTTAAGTAGTTTATTCCTCCTAATCCATATTTATTTAAATGAGTGTATTCCTAGTCAAAGTAGTTTACTCCTTATTTATGTCCTGAATTTCCTTTAGCTGCCTCATCCATGCCCACCAAATCCTTCTATAGGGTTCTGATAGACATCAACATCCCTCAGGATCTGATGTAGGCTTTTTGTTTCCAAAATGTATTTTTCAGTTTACCCAAAACTTGGAAAGACAAAGGAGCCATCACACTGACAACGCTCAGGAAGGAATTAATTATTAAACCTTCTAATACCAATCCCTGTTCAGAACTGGCTGGTCAGTAGTTTCACAGGCCAGCATGTTCCTCTCGCCTGCCTCCGAGCTGCCATTTCCAGAGCAATGTTTGGATGCTATTGATGCTCTTGGCTGTCGGCTCTGCAAGTACTTTTCCATCAGTGCGACAATGATCCCTATTTATCTTCTGGCTGCAAGAGTCGCTGAGATGATCTGGCAGTGCCACAAGGCAGACAGTTATTTCATGCCCTGTTAAACCCTAATGCAGCTAACTACGGTATCACTCCAAATTTGAAAAAAGCCTTTTTTTGTTATTTTAAATCTGCTGCCTACGTGTCCAAGTTGAGAACATTGCTTCCTTTTAGAATGGTATCAGAAAACCTAAATCCAAAATGCTGTCTGTGAAGTAGCAAGGTGTACTGATTGAGTAATTAATTAATAAGGTTAAAACTACATCATTCTGCCCAAGAAACACCTGGAAGTCAAGAGAACAGATGACTTCTGCATCGTTCAGAACAGAGACTGGCAGTGACCACCCAGGTGCTGCCTGTGGATGAGAGGGTGCAAGTACCTTCTTGAAGAGAGAAAATCAGGTACTAAAGGGCTCTCAAGCTGGAGAAGGATGTAGGAATGAATGGCTAAACCCTGGTACATCCAAATCACAAAGCAAATAGTTTGACACTTATTTTCCTGAGTGGTGAATGTGATCAGCCACAAGGAGGATCCCTGAAAGCTGTGCTTCCTCCAGCTACAGATGTGCCCATCTGCATTTGTTACTTTCCAGGAGATACACTTCAGTAAAAAAGAAATTACTGGGTTCAGTGCAGGGCTCTTTGAGCTAAACACAATCACTACCACATCCATGCAGTCAGGCACTAAAGGGCTGGATAGCTCCAGTTTTGGAATAACCCCAAGAAAGTCCCATTTATTTTCTCATGTGCTCATGTGGCAGCCAAAGGTCATCAACAATCTCTTGCTACAGGTAAAGGGACAGCACAGAATCTGCTGCTCTGAATTGCGAAAGTTTACAGAAGTTAATTAAATCACACTCTGCAAACCCAAAACAAAAACAAGGCACCATTTCTGTGATGATGACTTCTTTTTTTTTTTTTTTGTGCTTGTCATAATAAAACATTGTTATTGGATGTAAAAATTATGGAACAAAGTTATGCCTCTCTGGTGTAATATAATGCAATCCATTTAATACTATTTTAAACCCCAAAACCTCATTAGAGCAGACAGAATGTAAGAATGACAAATGGGCTAGGAGGAAGCTGGAGCACGAGATGAATTCTGGGCACTCGTCCCCTTCCCGTTGCTGGCGCTGACTTTGGGGATGCTGGGGGAGAGCAGGGTGCCCCTCACCCCAACAGGAGGGGGATTCATGCCTTGCAAAGCATCTGCCAAGGCAGGCCTGGGGCTGCAGCTGTAAAGCTCAGCTTAGCCCCAAGTCCAGCCTGGCAGCTGCCAGACAGGCCTGGAGTCACAGGTGAAGCTCTGCCTGTCATGGACCCCCCAATTCCCCCAGCCAGGCTCACAGGCTGTCAGCTGTAAAATCAACCCAGTACACAAACACACCCGGCAGCCTCACGTTCCAGTTGGCCAAAATGACACAGCTGAACACTGCAATTACACATTTTAACAGCCTTGGACCACTTTTGCCCCAAGTTTGGTATCCAGTGCTGGGAATATAGCCCTGCTGTCTTAGGAATGAGCTGGACACAGCTCTGTGGGTGGGCTTCTGCTACCAGAACAAGTCATTGCTATTTAATAAATACAAAACTTGGATAAATGCACTTGTTATCCACACCTGTGCAAACCTTTAACATCCAAAGTGACCACAGTGATCAGAACAGCTCTCTCCTCATGCAGATTGAGGTTAAGAAGGAAAAGTGGTGTCAAACAATGACATATTGTAGAACAAATGAGCTTATTCCAGAAATAATGCCTCAGGTGCAATTACTTGCATGAATGTGTCTGAGTGGCTGAATACCATCAGCAGAGCAAAGGTTCTCTCAAAACACACATGGATTCTGGGTCAAATTCAACAGAAATTCTACTCCTGCATACTGCAAGAACAACACTGTCAGCACACAGAAATTACAGCAATTGCTACCAAAACTTAGCTGAGATTTGTGAGAACCAAACTGGACCCATCCCAGCTACCATGGTTACAGAGTGCTGTGACACCCTGAGGTGTCAGGCTGCCCTTGGGCAGTGCCTGTTACAAAAACCACAGAGTCCACCAGAAAATGCTCAGTGTGGAGACACCCTACAGTCACACAGCCCAGGTGGTGAAGCTGTACTCACAGTTTGCTCAAAGGAGTGATAAAGAACAAGTATATTTGCTGGGGGTGGGGCGAGTTGGGGTTTAACCAACTAAGACCCAGGCCAGGGGTAGCAGATGGAATTCAGCAAATAGGAGTAGTTTTCTGAAGGTGTGGACAGCCTTTGTTGGGTTGAGGTGTCTTGGGGAGCTGTCACCTCCCAGCCCAGCACAGCCCACAGCCACCCCCACCACGCTCCTACCTCCACTCCTTGCACCTTCAGTTTCATGTGATCCTCTCTGGTGGTCTTCCCGTCTTTCCTTTTTTTCCAGCAATATCCATCTTTCCTGTATTTCACTTTCTTTCTGTTGTACAGGATCATAGAACCATTCTGTGGTCTGAAAGCAAGAAACAGGTTTGGGTTACATAAAGCAACAAAACCAGACTGAAAGTGTCTATGGAACAATGCCCCACAGACCAGCAAAAAGCTCCACAGAACAGCAACAGTCAGGATTTGGTGTTAAATAAATGCTCCCCTTTTGCTGCTGTTACCTGGCTGAAGTGATGTCTGCAATCTGCAAACTCTTCAGTGAGGATCTTGTACCTAATGCAGGAAGTGCCAGTGATAGGTTAAAGAAAGAAAAAAAAGGAATTCTGATAAAATAGCCAACATTTTCACTGGATGTATTTTGACTACTACATGCTGAAAATTAGAAGGAAAGAAAACTTAGGGGGGGGAAAAGGATTGTTATTATTTAATTACAATTTCTCTCTCTTGCTAACACATCAGCAGAATGAGATTCCAACCACCTCGAAGGCTACACCAGGACATGAATGTTTGCTTAAAATGACAATAAACAAGCAAAAAAAGAAGGGAAGGATAAAAGCACAAGATTATACATTGCTTTCACTGTTCTGCTTAGATCAGTGCTAGACAGGGAGTAACCTGCTCCCTTCTGAGCACCTTCTCAACTTCAAAGACACAGGAAAACTTTCTCCACTTAAAAACTACGATGGCAATTTGAAATGTCTTTAAAGGCATGATGATGCCCAGCAGACAGGAGCCACTATAGTTTGGTTGTAGAGAGATTTTGCTGCTTGCTAAGCCAAATCACAACCAAGGCAAGTCTGTTGTAACACTGAGAAATAACAAATACCCTCCAAGCTGGGAGGCAGTGAGCATTTCTTCCACATACACACAAATATTGATTGCTTGTGGCCAGAAACCCAAGCCCCATCCTCCCAAACTACACCTCCTCCTATCCCCCAGGTCCCAGCAGCCTGGACCCAAGGGCTCAGGGAGGCTGCTCCTCCTCCTCATCACCCTGAAAATAAACACTCGGGTGTCAGCACAGCCACCATATCTGTTTGACAGCACTGGAGATAGTGCATTAATTCAGTGAGGTATTATGTATCTCATTTCAATGTTTATTCCACAAACCCCCAGTCACTGCACCTGGCAGCTCAAACCCTTCTCACAACACCAGAGATCCCCCAGGCACCTTTGGGCTGTGTCCTGTGGCTGACACCTGCATGGTCAGGGCAGGCAATGAAAATCCAGAGAGCTGGGCTTCTGCCTGGTGCCCCTGCCCTCACACACGTGGTGTTCCACAAAACACAGGACCTGGAGGCTTCTGATGCCAGGGAAGTCCTGCTTCCCTCGCCCCCAGTGCCACGTGGGCACAGGCAGGGCAGAGCTGAGCTCTGCAGCCTCGCTGCTGCTCTGCAGGGCTGGAGCTGGGTTTGTTGGTGATTTCTGCAATGGAAAAGGAACACAGAGAGAGGGCACGGGCAAAGCAGTTAATGAGATTTATAGAAAATAGAGCCCAATGAAACAAAATCTCTTAAGGATCTTTGGAGAGGTTTTCGATTTTGATAAGAGTGCATCGAGCTGCTTTAAGGCTCACAGAAAGCAGCTGGTTTTTAAAGATAACTTCATGAGATGAGACACAATTTTAACCTGATCTACACTGCTGCATTTTACCCACTGCAAGGAAGAAGAGAGGAAAGCTCTGCCCTGCTCATCCATCCCTCAGCACTCAGACATAGCCCAGAGCAGCCAGCTGATTCTGTGGGAAGACACAGCCAGCAAGGCCTGCCGGGGATTCCCAGGGCATGTGACAGATGTGACTCCAGCCCAAACCTCTGGGGGTTTTGCCACTCAGACTGAATTTGGGGATTTCCTTTTTCCCTTTGCAGATGAGAGGAACAAAGTCACAAGCCTGAGCACAGGCTGCAATTCTTGATCCGCTCTGGATTTCCTCTCCTTTACCAGCCTGTGGCATTTAAAAGCTGCCTAATCTCTATTTTGGTTTCTTGCCTGTGGCCTGAGGGAAGGAGAGGGAAGGACAGGAAGAGTAATTGCAAAGCAGAAAGCCTTTTGTCTCAAGTATTGATGAGATCTTGAATGCTTTCCTCCCTCTCACCCTGCTATCTATTGCCAAGGCTCCCACAAATTGCCACAACAGCCTAAGAGCTACTTTTGCCCAAATTGTTCCTGCTACAGCCAGGAAGAAGGTCCTAAATTCTATTTTCCTACTTATTTTTAACACAAACAATCATCCCCTGCAGCCAGTGGGTCTGAGCTCATTGCTTGGGGCGACCCAGGGCTCCTGACAGTGCTCAGGAGTAATCCAGGCCACTGGATAAATTGGAGTTTCCCTCAGTAAGACAAAGAAAGGGAGGAACAGAGGAAATGAGATTTCCAGGGACGATTTTCCAGAGAGGTCATTTTGGATTTGACACCCAGCTCAGCTTTGCATATTGACCTCTGGGTCTAAGACCTGCTCTGAGTTTTGTTTCTTTTGGATTAAGTCCCTCACCTGGGTCATAGGAACCTAAGCCTACTTATCTTCTTGTTAACAGGAACCTGATGCAAAAAGGGAATAAACAGAAAGCAAGTTAAGATTAGGATATTTTGGTCAACTGATGCTTCATCTGTCACTCCATTAGTGCTCAAATTTAGGTCCCTCTGGCCTGAAGGATGGAGATTTCCCCTTAATCACATTACTGCAATATTAAAAATGCTTTTCAGTTTAACCAGTTCCCTCTAAATTGTCACATCGAGATGTGGTAAATGTCAGACATATCAGTTAATGAAAACTACGTTTTACTGCCTCAGGAGCTGGGGGTGCCAAAAGGGAATTGCAAATACTGCAAATCCAAAAGTCTCTTTTTCAAGATAACAGAGCAAAATCAGCCAGAACCATTCCTTGAGAAGGTCCATGGCTCTAAGAGTTATTTTTTATTATATCATCTGTATTTATTCCAGTTCCAATCCAAAGAGGATATTTAAAGGACGAATATGGATGTTTAATACAGCTGCCATAAAGCAGAGGTACCACACACCAGACCCTCCCTGTCCCTCAGTGCACAAGCAGAAGCTGCCCCCAGTGCCTGGGTGACAAGCCCCCTCCATCCCTGCCACCCTCCACACTGAGAGATGGCTCCTGCTAACAGCCTGGATGATGCCATTTTTCACCTGCATTTTTATATTTTCTCTGGCTGCGAAGTTATCACGGAGCCAAGGGACAACAGGAGGGGACTATCTTCCATCTTCTGCATCTATGCATGATAATAATGAGAAATTAACTTTGCTTTCCCAAAGGAGCAACCTAGTGATGCAGAAACTGGCTGGGAAAAGCTGGAGTCCTGGAGGAAGACATGAAAAGAGACAGCCTTTCAAGAAAATACTGCACTGAATCCTTGTCCTCGTTTCCTTAGGAATGCAAAGAAGACCAAGTCCTTGAAACTGTCTTCATCCAGGCCAGTGTGGGAATGGGGAGAAGTGCCAGGAGTGAGTGTGACAAGGTGTCCCCCACTCAGGTAATGCCCTGCCATGCAGCAGAGCAGGCAGAGCTCTGGGGCTAGCAAACACTGCAGGTGATCAGCTCTGAGTAACCATCTCTTTCCTTCCTCTCTGCACTGCCCTCACACTGCAGCAGTGATGGACAGGGGCTGTCAGTCAGGACTGACATCATGCTCTCAGGAACACCTCATCTCTTATTTCTTGTTTCTGCCCAAGAAAAATATCTGATGACTGAAGTTATTTCTCCCCTGAGGAACGCTGCTCTTGAAGTCTTCATTTACCTTGACATTTCCCCCCACTGCACCTGTGGCTTATCAGAAGATTAAAGCCCAAATGGAAAACTGAAAGAGGAATCTCAAGCAGTTGCAGCCCTTGACATCTCACCCACCCTTGGCCGTGCAGATACCTGGACACTCACTGCTGGTTTAGGAGGTCACCCATCCTCAATGAGGCACCCAAGGCCAAGGCAGAGCCATAACCCCTGTCTCAAGGGCATCACCCACCCAGGGATGCACCTGGAGGATGCTATAGCAGGTAGATCTCTTCCATACTGACAAAAAGCTTTAAAATTATATTTACACGGGCAAATGTTTTCAAGACTGTGGGGATTTTGTCCACCACAGATGTAACACTGGCAGATCACACAAAAATTTGTTTGACAAACACTTTTCCCCCCCCTCTGAAATAAATGCTTTGCTTTCACCCTCAGACAATTATTCACACTTGCCCTGAAAGAAAAGAAACCCCAGCATGTGCCCAGCCTGCACCAGTGGGACCAAAAACCAAAGAAAAGCCCCTCAAAAACTTATTGTAGATATTCAGACTTCACCATAATTGCTGGAAAGCCATGGCATCTCATGGGGAGAGGCTGCTGCCATCACAACCTCCACTCTCCTCACTTCAAGTTGGGATTATTGGCACAGCAACTGAAGGAATCACAGACTATACGTTTGAAATTTGTCTGATCTTTGAACTCTGCAGGGATGAAATAAAGACTTCAGATAAGTCTTCTTATCCATGTAGTAGGAGGTATAAATCACAAGGAAATGTAAATAGGCTGCAAGTTTTTTGTATCTAGAATTAAATGTCATTTCCATTTAAGATGTAAGTGAACTTCCTTCATATCTACAATATTTAAGAAGTTAAAGTCGAAAGTCACAGACTTAGCAATTTTATCCAGAGTTGCAGTTAACACAATGGCTAATCCCATCAAGGGGGCATTAATTGGTGTCTAGATGCTCCTTCTCATAGCAGCAGTAGGCCATAAAACTTAATCCTTACCTCCTCTTTCCAGCATGTAGCCTCTGTGTTCATCAATAAAAGTAATGTGATTCATTAAGTATGGGAGTAATTACCTGTGGCTCCAACAAACAGGACTGAACAAGCCATGCCAGTGCCAAGCTGGCTTTTGTGCTGTTGCTCAGAACTGCCAGGGGCTGCCAAGGAAAGCCCTTCTGCAAGATCAGGATAAATGCTGATGGCTGCAACACAAGCTGCAGACCACTACAAGCTGCTGGGCATCTCCTAGGTGTGGGCTGGGATACCCAGCAACAAGTCCTACCCCAAAAGCAGCTCCTTGGGGCACAAAACCACATGGTGAAGATATTCTTTGCATGGTTTTGGTACATAAGTGAATCCCTAGAACATCTGGGGCTCTGCTGATGGGGGCAGGACCCGATCATGCTCCCAGCAGTGATGTCCCTGCAGCACAGTGCAGGCAGGTGCCAAGCACAGCAGCTTCAGCTGAGAGTGACAGGGAGGCAGAGCCTTGCCCATGCCCCCAAGGGTGTCCCTGTCAGGCTGCAGAGTCCAAGAGCAACAGGGCACCTCGGTATAACAACAACTCCCTCCAGCACCACTCCTGTGCTAAGGCCTGTACTCACCAATGGGTCAGAAATTGATGTCTTTGCTCTGTGTCCTTGCTCTTGAAACAACTACAGAACAGGTAAGAGTGCTGCCAGCACTAATAAGAGTGATACAACTGATCTGATTCTCAGTAGCCATTTACTCTGCTGCCACTGAAGTGCATTGCAGCTGGCCCCCAAGTGTGAACTCCACAGAAGACTCACACAGCACCTCTGCCTACCATGGCTACTCAGCCTGATGAATTCCATCATCATAATTTTCTTTCTAGAGCCAATTAAAAAAAAAAAAAAAAAGTTAAAATTAAGTAGATATGTCATTTACCCAACCAGGTGGGTGAGCTCTGCTCTCCTGGTGACATAGCAGGTCAGAACTCAGTTCAGCACCTTGTCTGGACTTCCCTAAGCAGGAAAATACTTCTGGAAACAGCACTGTCCCAAAGCTGCATATTTAGTTCATGCAGTTAACAAGAGTTTTCCCCACATTTTACTCAGCAACATTATAATTCACATGTTGATCACTCTGAACTCTGTAACAGACTTGAAAAAGAAATTAGAAACAATCTTTATGAACTCCTCAGCACACCGAGCAATTGAAGCCTCCCCGTAACGATGTAGGACCAAAGACAGAATATTAAAATTGTCATTAAGTGGAATGCACATGAAATGCTAAAAAGTCTTTCTGCAAATTATTTCTTGATATAATGTCATGCTGTAGAACTAAATCTTAGAACAAGGTATGAAAAAAGCCAGTTAAATCAACTTTGTTCATTTAAATATAATTTTAAAAGAACTGGCATTCATCTCTTTATTGCTCAAGGATTTTTATCAATTTCTTTAGCCCTCGTTTATTTCTCTTCCCTACTCCCATGGGGCTACCATTTGATTTATTGGGAATTAATTCTTACAATTCATGAATGCTTTAAACTATTTTCAGATTAATCACCACCATCTCCACTGGTGCACCGAGGAGAGCCCCGTTCCCTCTCTGTGCTCACACAGACCAAAGGGCTCCAGCCCCCGGGTGCCAGCAGCCATTCTGCCTTATCAATTGCTCTCTCCATGGACACAGATTGTTACAGTGAGGACCAAGGGCTCCAATTAACTTTTAAAAGACTTATTTGGAGATGGCCTCCTCCTGCGGGGGGTACTTCAGTTCTAAATCTGGTCGCTTCCCAGTGCAGCATCAACACATGTGTGTGCAAACACTGCTGCATTCTTATGGGGAAGGAAGAAAATGGAAGAAAAATTCTATTTATTTAGTTAACTTACTTTCTGTTCAATTTCTCCACTTGTAACAACACCAGCTCCAGGCTAACAAGGTTTCCACAACTGTGTCAAAGTGGGGCTGTACCTTGGTTTTGTCCAAAACACCACACACCAGGGAAATTTGCCATAATGCACATGAACCATGTCCTTGGGCTCTGGCAGGTGTCACGTCCCCAGCACTGAGGCTGGTGGGAGCCACATGGGTTTTGCTGGTAATTGGGAAAAATCTCACTGGGGATGGGAGGAGAGCAGAGATCTGAGGAAGAAAAAGGATTCTCCCTCTGCTACCAACATGCAGCTTGACTCATGACTTGAGACACTGTAAAAATTGGTAAATATTTGAAAATTGAATAATAAAAAATTAATTATAAATTTAAATTGAGAACCACTCCGAATCGTAAATGCAGTTCAACAGCTGGTGAACCACTAACACTGCATTGAAACAGCAAAGACTGGAGGAACTGGTGATGCTGGCATGGGAGGGAGCAACTCCCCAGCTGTGGTCCAGTAACACATCTGTCCCCCATCAGCACAGCCAGGCCCAGCAGAAGATGGGCAGAGCACTGTGGAAAGGGCTGGAGGGGGGACACGGTGCTGCTCAACAGCCACCCCCAGCTCACTCTGCCCAGGCAAAAGCATCATCTGCAATATTGCAATTCAATTAAAAATGCTGATTTGCCTTGGACTCCGTTGATTGCTGGGACGCCATTGATTCCTGATTAACAGTAACTATGTACACAAATCTGGATTAACCTGGAAACCAGAGATGCTCACACTGTCCCAGAAGCTGGGCTGATTGGGCTGCCCCTCCTAAGCCCACAGCCAGGACCATCAGCTCTTTGTAGGGCTGCAGCTTAGGACTGAGCCAGCTGTTGAGGTCAGCTTTAAGATGGGACATCACAAGCAACCCCAGCCCTGTCCAGGCAAAGTGAGACTCCCAGGGAAGGAGGGCAGAGCTCACTGTGCATCTCCAAATGGTTTCACAAGTGGTGGCACTGACCAAGCCTGAGCTCTCTTCAACAAGGCACCTGCTGGAATGCCCTGCAGCAACCTGTTCTCAGCCCTTCCTCTCTTTCAAATGAACCTCACAAATATAATCTGTTTATTTATATCAATTTAGTCCCATCAATTAATGATGACAAGGCAATTAACTAGAATGCCAGACAGTAAAAAATAACCACATAATGCCTTCTTTAGAGGAAATCTATTATGTAATTCTGATCGGTCTTCATTAACACAAAGTATTCCAGTAAAAGGTAGTAATCTAGTTATAGTCTGTGAAATATGAAGATCCACAAAGTAATTTTTCAGTATTAAGGGGTTTTTTTAGTCAATAAGAAGAAAACCTGTCTGCATTTTTTCTGCAAAAAACTTTTTTGCAAAAATCTACACAACTCAATAACATAAGGTGCTGGTGCTGAGCAGGCTGTGCAGTACCACCAAAGAGGCACTAAATTCCATTCATCACCTCCCTTCCCCACAGAGTTTGGGGCCTGGATCAAATTGAGAGCATGGATGCACCCATTTTTTCCATCCCCCATCCAGCACTCACTGCACAGGTGCTGGCACCAGAGAAAGGAGTCTCAAACCACCAGTTGTAGTGGTTTTCAAACGCCCTGACAAGCAGATATTGTGCTGATTATTGTTCAGATCAGTGTTCACAGCTCTGTTTAGATGATGGTGCAATACCCCACTCATCCTAGCCATGAGTTCTCCTTCACACACTGCCTCCACAAGTGCCAGGAGTGACAGGAAAATGGCACAGCACGACCTGACCTGGCTCATTGCTACCTGATGGACTGAGCAAGTAACTTGTGCACAGACAAAGACAACATATTCGCTTCATAGTTCATGTGAGGCACTTCAGAATTACCAGTGTTTTAATAGTACTAACCTAATTTATCAATTGTATATATTAAAGATTCAAATTTTAGGGAAAAGGAGATGAAAAACATAAGCCCACAAAACAATCGGCTTCACATGAAAATACACATTTTCTAATTTTAATCCTTTTCCCCTTCAAACTTATTAATAAACTAGTAGTTGATAAGAGAGAATTAACCCCAAATATAGAAAATCCGGCAAACAAAGAACACAGACAAATACAAAAGTAGTCAACCACTTCTCCAAAACATTCCCAAGCTGTTAAGTACTCTCGACTTAAAATTTCTAATGAAGCAGCTTAAAAATCCCAAATTCCTACAGGAATGTGTTTACAATACAAACTCAATTATTGTCTTATTCTGATGCTTATCTTTTCTTACACCCTCTCAGCTCATCCTACTTTGGAATTTAATTACATTCCAGTATTTTTAGTTCAGATGAAATTACACATTTTCAGATTAATTTAGCCTAAACCAACTCTTGTTAACAGCCAATCCTTTTTCTATCCTGCCCTAATTTGTGACCCTACAAGTCAGCATGAATTGCTCTTTTAAACCTTGCGTCACCCCGCCACAAAGCCACGCTCACTGTCCCCAAACCCAGCTCAGCACCCAGCATCACTGGGTCAAAGTTTGCCCAATTTCCTTTGATCAAAACCCTCCTTTTCCTCTTACCTCTGTTATTTTCTGAGCTAGGTTGACAGAGATCAGCCAAGGGGTGGCTGTTCCCTACACACTGATGCAGGGAAGGCGCGACCTTTCCTAGTTAAAATCCAAGGACAATGCTCTCACAAGGACGTTTCAGCTCAGCTGCCACAGGAGAAGCACAAGATGGGAACACAGGCCTGAAGCAGACCCAGCTGCCCCCAGCCCAAATCCCAGGACGTGAAGCATTCCCTGATGGACACCTGATGCTTCCCACAGAACGCCCTGCCAGCACCGTGCCGGGAATCCCGGCCTCTCCCCAGGCTGCCTGAATCCAAGCACGGCCTCCACAGCTTTCCTCTCACCTCCCTCCCACCACTTGTGATCTTATGCAACTGTCAAATCCCTGGCATGTTTGAAACCTACTTGTTCAGGCGCCAAGTGGAGACTCATCTAATTCCTGCAACGAGTCAGATGCTGCAATTGTGCTAATGCCATGCAAGACTTTCACTTTCCAGAACTTCACCAAATTTTTAATATTGGCAAGAAACTAGGATTAAATGTTAGCTCCCCTGTGAACTACATAATCTGAAGGAAAAAACCCAAACCCTAATAATTTGATCCTTTTCATACATTACCTGGAGTGCTCTCATGTCCTTCCTAAAGGCAGAAACCCCTCTCTAACCACTGCCCACTCTGGCACATCAAAATTACAACAGTGGGAGTGTGTCCACACATCACCTGCTTTGGTTGGTTTCCCACCTGTACATGCCTCTGGCTGTGACCAAATACTATCTCACCCAAAACTAGGGATTTTGGTAAAGGCAGGTGGGCAGACTAAAGAAAGCCATAATAAATAATACAGTCCCTCCAGATCTGGGATCTGTGCAGGACTAGAAGTGACTTTTTTATAAATTTAAGGAGTTGAGGGGATGAGAGCAAGAATTAAAGAGGAAAAGAAACCAGACAAGAGCAGCAGTTAGAAAAGCCTGGGAGTAAAACCAGTGGGAGAAGAGGAGGCAGAGCAAGCACACAAAGCTGCGATTATAAAATCCTCCAAATCTTTCATATCCTAAATTTAAAGCAGAGCACAAAATACTGCCCTGCTCTTGGCTAGCGCTGTTCTCAAAGGCCACAGTTTATCAAAAAAAGTTTGCTGCACAATTTAGCACTGGTTGTGTCTTCTAAAGCTGTCTGGGATCACAAATGCCATTGAGCAGGGAGACAGGTCCTCATGTCACCACCAGTGTTACCATCCCTGGCCTGAGGCATCTGCCTGAATACTGCAAAGTGGAATTAAGAAGCTGAACAGTGGAAGAGCCATGTTCCACCCTGGCATTGGGAGCTGGGACTGGGCACTACTTGATGAACCCAATGTCACCTTACACATGGAGTATTTTGTTGGCAACCGGTCCAACAGTGTCATCGTCTTAGTTGTTGACAAATCCTGTTACACAGCAAAGATTTGTACCACAGCTTTAATTTAATTACTGTAAATAAACCAAGCAATTTGGCCAAATGGTTTCATGAGTTACTGGCCCAGCCGAGGGCCAGGACCTGTAATCCTCCAGCAGTGCTGCTCCACGTGATACCCCAGGTAACACTGCTACAGCAGCCACTGCTTCCAAAATACAGACAAAGCCTTCAAAACAACTTGGGATTGCTGCCACAGAAACACAGCCCCAACCCTGCACCAGCCCACTTCAGCTCCTGACTGTAGTGTGCTTCCAGGAGCAGCTGCATTGGTGCTCTGCAGCACTGGTGCTTCCAAAGCCCTTGCAACTGTGTGCAGGTCATGATTGCAGCCCACGCTGTGCTGCCATGCTGCTGTGAATGAGCTTTGTGAGACTGCAGAGAGAACTGATGGCACCCCAGAGACACAGGTCAAACAGAGACTCTTGGACATGCTGCTAAAAGAGGTTTTGTCTCTCTTAAAGAAATGTGGAAAGATTCCTGCTATTATCACCTTGCTTCCTTTGCTTGTAACTGTGTAAATCAACCCCTAAAACCCTGTTTACTCACTGCAGCAGCATAAGAGCAGGGGGAAACATGGGAGCCCTTTAGCCAGAGAGAATTAAATAAAATAGTAGGAACATCCCACAAATACCAAAGTCAATTAATTCATTTGTTACGGGGCAAGAGTCCTGCATAATTTGTCCTCTGAGTAGTTTATTTTACCTAATTGCTTATCCAGCAAGAAGATCTCCCCTGCATGACCCATTTGCTGTGCAAGAGGCTCGACTGATGAGAAATAAATGGTCACCTTCCAGAGGGCAGGGAGTGACAGCAGGGACACTCCATATGCTGCTCTGGTCCTCAGACCCACATCCAAGGAGAGGAATGCACCCATAACCTGACACCTCATAAGCAGGGTGAGCGTTGGTGTCCAGGTTCTCCTGAGGAAACCAGACCATAGTTCCCCTTTCCAGGACAGGCAGGAGAAGGGAAGGTTGCAGGTAAGGCAGATCCCACTAAGGCTTTACTTCCACCCAGCTGCATCACTGCAACTCACAGCAATGTGTTCACCCATCATTCATCTTTTACAACAGCACTTAAGGCAACACAACAATTCCAGTTGTGAGGGTGGAGCTCCTTGTCAGGCACATCACCCTCTCAGCTTCTCTGCTAGAGTCAGACAGAGGCAGAACCAAATGGCTTAATGCCCCACTTGTACATCCCCTCTCTGTAAACACTGCTGGGGAACAGGTGGAGCAGAGCTGTCAGACCTGCAGCCACCTTCAGCTGGCCAAAAGATGGAACCAGGACAGATGTTATTGGTCTCATCAAAATTTTGTAAATTGAACAGTGAAATGGAACAGCCTTATTTATCTTAATTTAGTTCATGCTTGACATTTACAAAATAAATACAGGAATAATACTATGTGCACAATTCACTCTCACTGATGGCAGCAGGAATCACATGCTCTGACAAAGGACAGGGAGTGACGCGGCTACTGTCTGCTGGAAGCAGAGCAGAGGGTGCCAGAGGATCCCCAAGGGATCCATCAGTACCTCTCAGCTCAACACCTCCCTGCAGCACCAAATACATCCTCACTGGACAGAGACAGGCAATGCTGAAAGGAGAAGGACTACAAGATGATGCTTGGAGATTGGCTGGGCAGCGGGTTTCGAGTCACCACCAAAGAGGCAACAGGATTTCTGTCAGGAAAGCTTCCAGCTTTCACATTCCACTGGGAGGCTTCTGATGGGCTTTTACTGATGCTTCATCTCCCTCAGAATCAATAGCAAACAATAATCCCACGGCTAGGCATAAATCATGCTGCACAACTCGGCAAATCATCACGTGGGATGCCTCCGGACCAGGCCACTTCTTTATTTCGAGAAACAGCACCATTAATGGTTTCTGCCTGCCAAGCAACAAGATTCCCACTTCACAGCACTGGAAATCTTCATCCTGAACTGAGCCCAGCCACTGCCTCGGAGCAAATGTGGGCAAAGCTGATCTCAGCTGGTGGGTGCTGGTGCTGGGGATGAGCCAGGGAGGCAGAGGGGCTGCAGAGGGGCAGATGCCCACCCGCCCTGACACCAGTCCTGACACATGCCCACCTTCCTGGGGCTACAACACCACTTCTCACACCAGTCCCAACACACACACAGTGCCCAGGGCTGCAAAGAGGCTCGTAAAACCCCTTTTACCACTTGTCACCCTGGTGATGCCACTTGAGGTGCAGCAGCGGGCAGCAGACTGCACTGGCTGTTCATGGCAAACAAAGCTGCTGCAGCACGAGTCAGAAACTGAACGCTCTCACAAACAGCAGCTCTGGAAAACCCCGGCAGCACCTTCCCTCATGTCACTTTACATCCTGTCAGTAACTTACAGGAAACAAAACGGCCCATCAGAGTTATCCAAGGGTGTGAGACTTTAGGTACATCTGTAATTAAAACACAGACACCAAAGCTGCGAAGCAGTGCCATAAAGCAGATCATTTTACAGCTGGCTGGGCTCCCTCTGATGTACTTGAGAACCATTTTTAAGTGACATAAAGTTTAACATACCGGTACATCTGCCTACCCACCAGATTCTACACGGAATTTAAAATTTAATTATATTAAAGTATTGTTACAGTGCGCATAGCAAGAACGCAAATCAAGTGTAACTTGAGGAGAATCTTTGCCAGATTGTTGTGAATCTGTATTTTCAGGACTAGGAAGAAAATGAAGAAAAATTCAAACCTGAACACCTGTATCAGTGCTCTCAGCTTCATTATTGCTCACCCACCAACTGCTCCACATTTGGGCATTTGAGCAGAGTCACACACTTGTCCAGTGTCTCACTACAATGTCAATGCACACCTACAGCACCTGTGCCTGCCAAGCAATTACTCCTCACACCACAGCAAAAGCAAAGCCTGCTCACTGCCTACACACACTTATTCAGCATCAAAAGGAAAACCTCAACGTCTGCAGGCAGCTCCTCATCTTCCAACAACCACAACACAAACCAATCTGTCCTCTCCAGGCTGAGCAGCAGATCCTCGGGGATGCTTCCAGCTGCTCTGCATACACAGGCACAAACATCCTCCCCCCAATTCCGTGTTACCAGCACATGCTGGCTAACATTCCAATGGGCAACTTGAATAACAACACTGTTCTTGTCATATAAGACATTGTCCCCATCAGGAAATCAAAGGATCAACCGCCTGGCACAGGGTACCCTCTGCCCTGGGCTCAGGGAGCCCAATCCCTGCCAGCCCAAGATGGTCATGATGCCTTACATCAACACTGCACTCCAACCTCAGGGCCAGGTTTCCTGGATGCAAAAATCCTTGTCAATAAATGAAGAACCCAAATAAATAGTTTATTTTTCATCAGTTGCTATTTGCAGTCATTAAGATGCAACAAGCAGTTGCTGGATGGTGTTTTTGACGCAGAGAATGTATTGGAAGAAACAAGAGAATATCATTAAGGGTCAATTAGGAGCAACATAAAGGTTATTTTTGCATATCTTACTTCCTGGACAAAAGAAGGTTCTTCAGTGCCATATGAGAATATAAATTAAGTTGTAAAAATCTTTAAAATGCGACAAAGACTCATTTTGTTGCCATTTAGAACAGCCTGAAGAACAAACAGCAGTTCTTCTGCCACTCTGTAGCCTGCACATATGACACAGGAATGGCAGGTCCAAGGTGGTTCCACAACAGCCATCAAGCCCTGTCCTTCAAAGCCCCTTTGACAGGAAGCACAGAACGCTGGACAATATGGAATTGTCTGCCAGGTCTGGGTGTGACCATCAGAAGCCCAGCCCAACACCTCCTCCAGCACACTTTTTCATCTGTTCTACTCAGGACAAGGGCAGCTCCTCACTGATCTGCCTTGCAGTATGGGAACCCCAATCACAGGCCCAGTACAGGGCTCACACACACTGAGCAGACTCCTCAACCCCAAGATCCTCCCACATGGGATCAAGAACAGTCAGAGCCTGCCAAATACTGAATGTCAGTGTTGTCCAAGGCCACGTTGTCTTCCTTGGCCATATCCATTGACAGAAAAACCTACCAAGCCTTGCTGCAGGCAGATGGGTTTGCTGAATGATTTCATTGCTTTGTTATCAGATAATTGCATTTGTGGCTATTCCATGTTCTCCAGAGTTCTGTTCTCTTCCAAGGGGCAATGCTGCAGGACTCTTATGAGTCCCCATAAAGAGGGGAAGGAGCCTTTGCACTCCTGCCCTGTGTGCCTGCAAAGCCAGGCCGTGGGGGCAGGTGTTTGTGTGCGTGGACCAGCTGTGGAACATCTCTGACACAGATCCCTCTGTTGTGTGGGAAAGCCCAAGCTTGGTGTCCATGCACAGGGGCTGCAGAGCCATTGGTGGGCTGGAAGAGCCAACCTTCAGCCTCTGTGCCAGGTGAATCCACAACAGAAACACAGACCTCTAGCCTTGACTGTCCAAGTTGGCCAGTGACACCTTCTGCTGTGACACAGCTCTTCTGAGCTGCCAGCTGAATACAGAGGGAAACCAGCTCTCCCTGAGGACCAGCACACACCAGGCTGGATTTGCCATGGGAAGAATTTGGAAGGAATACTTGAAGACCATTGCCTGAGTCAGGCCAGGCATCTGGATGGCTCCCAGCAACTCTGCCCTTAGGTCACTTTACAATCAACACGGTGAGCTGTTAAAAGAATTCATTATTGGTGTCTCAACACCCCTGGACCATAGCAGCTAAAAATCCATACGAACCAAGGGCTCTTAAAACCATCTGTGCACTGTTTATTCTCTGCAGGGACAATAAAGAGAAGGAAATACTGAAAGCAGCGAGAAGAAAGTGTTGAGAGTCATGAAATCTATAAAGTGTAAAGAGAGATGTGCCACATTTAGCAGGGATTATGTCAAGCAGCATCCTGAGCCAGGAGTGCTGACAGCACACACACGCTGCCTTCAACAGAGGAAAATAGGTCATATGTGACCCCAAACATGCCAGCAGAGCTCCCAGCAGCACGGGCAGAAAACCCAAATTTCAGCACTGCCCACGGGCAAGGTTAATGGTCCTGCATCCTATGGAGAGCACAAGCCATATGAGAGAGCAGGACCTTTAAAACGTGCCTCGAAAGTCTAAACAAGGTCTTGAGAGGACTTTTCTTTGCAACAAGCACAAGGGGAGAGGACAGAACTTTTGCCACCAATCACAGCTCTGGGCAGCTGCATTTCCACAACCTCCAGTTCCCATGAGCTTCTCCTCCTCGGGGAGCCTCTGTCTCATTTCCCAGCAGCCAGGACATCCTGGCAGCAGCATCCACCCATGCAGTGGGACAGCTCTCACACAGAGCACACTGGAAAGAAGGCTCTCAAGGTAATGGCCTAACATAGTGAATTAATTCCAAAGCACAATTGTTTTCAATCTTCATTTAAACCCAACCTTACCTAATCTCACTTTAACGACATAGGAAATGGAAATTCCCTTAATCATGTAAGTTATGAATATTTATTACCCTATTTTTTACCTGAAAATGGAGCAATTCAATTAATTTTACTATTAATTATTTAATACAGAATTAATATACTGCAAGATCCTAACTTTTCTTTACGATGCTGCTGATATCCCAGATAGGGGATGTTCCTTACACTGGACTGATGGACAGGTAAGGCACAGGGTGTGCTTCATGGGCATGGGCACCTGGACAGGAGGTGGAGAGACTCCAGGGACTGCACCCATCCTGCTCTCACCATGGAGTAGGGCTGGTCCCCCCCAGAAATCCCCCTGTGTCCTTTCCAAGACATGAAGCAGGAAGGGGCAGAAACACATCTGAACTGCATTCCCAGATGGAAAATTGACCTTGCACCTTCTGGGCACAGCCAAGGCTTTTCCACTGCCTGGGGCCCACTTGTGAAATAGTGAAGTCACCTCAGATCGCTCAAGAATATTTTTAAAATACTGTACAAATGCTAATGGCAGAAGGCACCTGGAAACAAGGAAGCAAAGTATCTTCCTCCAGCAGAATACTCCTGGACTCAGAAAACTGACTTTGCCATTGAAATTCCAAAGTAAATAACAATTAAGTTCTACTTGATATATAAATGTCAAGTAATTTTTTTTTTTTTTTGTCATCGTGATTTGCATTTAAACTTGGAAATGTCAGACACTTGGCCCTGCTGCATTAGCAGAACGCTTCCCCCGCCCCGCTGGCGGAACACCCGCTGCGGATTACCCGGCACATCATCAAGGAACCAAACACCATCCCAAGGCAGCCTCAAGGTCAGGGCTTGCGAGGTGCACTAGCTAATTTATGTTGATCAACCGGAGCGTTCAAAGGACTATTGTAATAATGCTCCAGTACGTTTATATCTGTGTATTCTATCAATTGGAGTCGTTCAATGAGAAGTTTCAGGAAAAAGTAATTTTAGGGACTTTTTGCAAAGGTTTGTCATAGCTCCTTGAATGGCAAGAGGGCCTCCCCTCCATGTCTGTGACTAAAGCAATACCCATCCGTGCTGTAAACATGGGAAACTCTGTTTGGGAAAGAGATTAAAACATCCAGAACTGCAAGCCTGGCTCCAAACCAGCTCGTCCCTCATTGCCACGCTCTGTCTTAGCTCAGTGACCTGTGAGGCATCACAGCCCAGCCTGGCCTGACCCTCTGCAGCAGTTCCTTCACCGGTGGCTGAGCTGGACAGCACCAAAACCCCGTCAGCAATATCAACCCTCTGCCAGAGCTGCAGCAGCAGCAGCTCCCACAGGCAGGTCCAGCTGCACCCCGGGCCCCATGGCATCCATCCAGCAGTGACTCCTCACAGCACACTATACATCATCGGATTAGGAAACTCTCTGTGTGTCAGTGGTGCAATTAATTTTTATTAATTTTGTGAGATGAAATTAGTAGCACCCACAGCAGCAAACAAAGAACGGGGAGTGTTCCAGTTCAGTGCCAAATCGATGTCATTAATTCTATAATACTGGGAGCCCTGATTGTAGCAACTCAGCATTTAACTCTTCCAATTAATTTTTATATTAAAAAAAAAGATAGAAAACTAACTGAACAATTTCAGAAGGACCTTGAACTCATGTCACAACTTTCCTTCTCCTGGGACATTCTTTCTTCCAAGTGTAAACACACAAGGGGAAGGTACAGAATTGTTCATCAGAAAATTATTTTCATGCATTGCCTTTAGCAAACCAAGCTCTTAAAATCAGAAGATGCTGCTACAAAAACATTTATAATCTCCAATTTATAATGACACCATGTAGAGCCAGACTAGTTAATGTGTTTTCTGACCCCTTAAAAGGCTTCTCTGGCAAAGGCACAGCCAGAAATTGTTTTGAATTAATTCTGAAATTGAGATTACCAACCCAGAAAAAACTATTGCTAATATTAACTGAATTACGTGCTGTTCTGCAGCCAAGGAGAGCCTCACAGCTGCTACCAGCAGGAAAGATCCACTCAGGGCCCTTCCACCACCATGGCAGCTCCAGGTTTTGGAGAACCACTGAGAAAGCAATTGAGTTTCCCACACCTCCTTCACAGGTGTTACACATTTCAATATAACAAGCAAATGCATTACTTACCAATGTCACAAAAATATACAGTCTTGGAGGGAGAAAGCCCACAAAAGTAAAACAACACAGCTCTTTTGCTCCCATATTTCATGGAAAGCAGGTCCTCTGTGCGCCCCACCTGCAGCTGCACTGCAGAGGTGCAGAGAAGGCCTCCACGTCCATCCTCTCTTCAGCTGGCTGCTGTGGAACACCTGGAATCAATCTGTGCTATTCGTTAGGGTGGCACTGCTCCCCGTGTCCCACTGGGACCTCTGTCCCTGCTCACGGCAGCAGGAGGTGATGCCAAACCTGGAGCGCGCTGCTCCGGGCACCGGCCCCTGCAACGGATGGTGCTGGGATGCAGGATGCTAGAACAGGCTTTTCTCTCACCTGGGTCCCAGCAGGTTCCTTCCAATGACCCAGCCCTCTGCAATAGGAAAGGGGTGATGGGAAAAAGAAAAACAGCAAAAGCCCAGCAAGACCAGAAAGCAAGAGTCGTTCTCTGCGTTAGTGAGACGTATGGAGCCAGAACATAGCTGAAACAGCAGGAAAACATCCACAGCCAAAACTCCATGTCTGGGTTCCCAGGGGAGTGAGAAGTTAAACATTTATGGCAGAATGAAGAAGACATGACATTTACTGAATAATAAACTGCAAACATGTCTGTTAATGCAGCTTTTTGGGACCTCCTCACCATCAAACACTTAACCCCAGCAAGGGAAACACCAGAACACAAACAATCCCTGTGCCTGTCTGTGAACAGGCAGCGCACGGTGGGGCTGGTGCTTTTTTATTTATTTAAAGTTAGAGGCAAGGGAGCTCTGTCAAGATAAACAGCCCGTGACCTTGCTCAGAGACTTCAGATCTGCTCATCTGAAGGGATACAATTAAATCCAGAGCAATCGGGTTAAAACTTTAACCTGCCAAGACTGTAGCTGTTCCATTTTTAATCAATCTGATTTCATTCAATAAAATGCTCATTAAGGCAATTAATGAGAGTTTGGTGTCACAAGCCATCAGGCGTGACTGGGAGTTTCCACTTGGTGGTCAAGGCATTGATCAGTGAGTCAAGTCATCAGCGCGAGAGAGTCAATGTGCTGAGCAGGAGAACATTACCTGGTTTTGGGGGAGGTTGTTAGCCACTCCTCATGCTTTTCAAACGTTATTAAATAAGCTGCAATTTCCTGAAAGAGAAATGCAGAAAGAAAACAGAGTTACTTGCATGGCTGTGCTGGGAACTGGAAAGTTTTATAACAGAGACATGGAGCCGCCTACCCCGGGGCCAGGCTGCAGCTGAAATTGGGTTTTGACTGACAGAAAGCACTCAGTAAATGTTCACATCCACGCCACCAAGGCCAGGCTTAAACAGGACAATGAAGAGATGCAAATGAGGAAAGGCATTAACATTTTCCAGCACAGAGAATTAGCTGGTAACTGTGGTGACCACGGCATCGCCGAGAGCCCGGTATGACGTCAGGAAGCAAAGGGGAGGGTAGCGACAATACGGACACAGGGAGCTAAATAAAATATTTATAAATAGAACAGCATCACTGCAGAGAGAATTACTGAATTATTAATCGTTGCCATAAAAAGCCAGCGGGTGACATCAACATAAGTCATTGCTCCCACTTGCAGGAATGATACGGGCGATTACTTCCAGATCAGAAGCGATTTGTTTGCAGGAAATTATCGGCGCCAGCGACATAATTCACGACAGTGCCTGTAACCAGGCCTGAGGAACAGGACAGACATTCATCCATTTCCTGGGTACAAACCCAGGGTGGTCACAAGGTGACAACTGTCACCACACCAGCAGTATCCCAATATCTAGACATGGCCACAGACTCCTGGGACTGTGCTGAAAATAAGGCCCCTACAATATACTCATAAAAATGTAGGGTTTTGATGGTTATCTTCCAAAAATTATCACCCAGCCCTCTGAGAGGGGCCTGCATAGCAAAAGCTGAACAAGTGAGGTAAGTGAAACTGCCTTCAGTGCAGAAATGCCTCAAATCAGACCCCCAAACCACATGCAGGATCATCTCCAGAGCCACTGCAGCAGAAGTGTCCCCAGGCTGTAACTCCCAACAGCACAACACACTCCAGTGCCAGGGCTTTCCACCAGGAGAGGTGTTTTTATTAATTTTTTTTAGCTAGCTCTATATAAGGGCTGTCGCTTACAGTACCAAAGCTAAAAACCCCCACAATGCTCTCCAACCAGCTGGCCCAAGCATCTGCTAGAGCCACAAAATGCAATTATATTACTCCCAAACGAGACGTAAAAATATCTTGTTTCCAATACTCTTGGTTTTAAGACTCATACTTAATGTCCTCTGGGCATTGCGGCGGTGCCAGATCTCCGTGTTATGTACTTTATTAGAGCTGTGTGAATGTCATATTAATGACTCCTGACCAACATGTTTACACTGCAAATAAATTCTCCTGGAATCCACCAATGCACCCCTTGTTTCCCAAGGCAGTCTCTGCAGGTTTAAGGGATCCCCATATACACAGATGACAGAGCAGCAACACAAAGCTCCAAAAACTCTTCTTTTTAATTTCTGGCTAGTGGCTACTGGCTGAATAAAACTCAGCATGAAAGACAGCCTGTGCAGACCTCCAATACCAGCACTGATGACCTTCCCAATCCTCACAGTTTCATTGCACCTGAATCAGATGCAAGTGCTGAAATCTGGACACTACATGGCCAAAAAGTCTGACCCCAGATTTCCAACAGGCTAAAACCACCAAAGAACTCCATAACTAAAATTCTTCAGAAAATACGGAAAAAGATCTCTGAGTTTTTTTAAAGCCAGTGCAGTAATTCCACCAAAAGTGCTGCAATCAGCAGAGCTCTATTCCCAACCCATCCCATATTATGTGTCCTCAGCTCACTATGCTACAAACCAGTGTCACCTCTTGCTGTACAGTGAGATGAGCTCTGGAGAGGCTGAGGAGCACTTGGGAGTTCCCTGCACACCCTCTTCAGCACCAGGCAAGCAAGCATTTACAGAAACAAACCCCTTCAACGCAAAGATGGTTTAGGAGGTTCAGGTTAGTCTGAGATTTTGCGTTTTCCTACTAAAATTCAACTGCTGTAAGGAGAATTAAGTAATTTTTAACTTTTGTGGCTGAACAAATATATTGCTATGGCACAGAAACCCAAAGTATTTCAGATGAAGGAGCTCAGCCTTACCCACGGCTCATTCACTCTACTCCTTCCTGCCAGACCATGCCAGGCACATGTGAAAACTTAATCCCAAATCATCTCTAGCTGGAGGAGCTGCAGCAACAAGAGGCTCCATGCAAGGCAGAACATGGGTCTCCACTCTGCTGACCTGGCCCACTCATGTTTGGGCAGAGGAAAGGCCAAGCTGCCAGCCAGTGCCACAGATATACAGGGAAGGAGGATGTGCTCCTCTGCTGCAAAACCCCTTAAACCCCATTCCTTATATGTTCTGCTTTCTGTAACTACAACTTCATGGCAGCTCTGCAGAGGAAAGTGCTCAGCCCAGCACTGGTGGTTGATCAGAGATTTGCAGGAGATGCCTCTGCCCAGTGGCTCCCTGTCTACATGGCACAGGCAGGGCACAGGCAGGGCTGGGGTTCAGCAGCTGCAAGGGCCAAGTACCCTGCTGCCACACCAACACCCTTTTTCCCTTTGAAAAAAGAGGGAAGAAATAGATTTATCACCAGAAGACACAAAGTCATTAAATAATTAAAAACAAAACTATGGGCACAATAAAAGCCCTCTGATAAAACCCTGCATTTTAATGCGTGTTAATTCCCCTAATGATTCTTTCTGTGTCTCACAGGGTCAAATCAATGTCCTCACAAAAAAAATCCAATTATATCCCATTCATCGTATCTTTGGAGCAAGGCTATTGTTTGCCTTTGTCTCCTATCAAACCCTTTTCCCATTGCTTCTTGCCCTAGACTACAAACAAAAGACAGCATGGCACCAGCAAGGTCAGACGAGACAGAGCTGGCTCTGAAAGCCCGGCTGGTGCTGGCTCCTCTGTGATTGCAAAGCAAGCACAGAAATCAAGGGACGCCTGCACGTGACACAAACGCTCACCTCGTCACCAGCGAGTCCCCCTGCAGCACCAGCCAGGCCAGGTGGCACTAGGTGCACCCCAAGGCCACCCAGGTTTATCTCCATGGGCAAGGGCACCACGCACCACGGGCAGCAGCCCCTGTGCCAGGATGTCCCACCCAGACCCACGTCCCCTCTACCCCAGCTTTGAAATTCCTGTCAGCATAAACTGAGCGAGCATTGCTGGGAAAGGGTGAATCACTGAAAGCTGTGTGGATCCAGCTCCACTTCTGAGTGTGTTGGCCAGTCCCAGGGCAATGCTCAGCATGTGGCTTTCCCTCTGAGTGTCTGCAGGGCTGAGCCCACCACTCACACTGGTGAGAACAGGCTTGACTGACCACCTCAGGGAATCACACCACAAAGCAATGAGATTATTTAACACTCCAATCACTCAAGTTGTGTTTTACCCTAAACTTGGTCAGCTAATTCTGTGTTTAGTTTAGACTTGGTTGCTCGGGCTGAAAGCATTTTATCTAGGTGCCCATTTCTTTTTCTTTTGCACTTGCCAGTTTGTTTAGATTATTAGTGCAAATGCACCAGGGAGCCACCAGCTTGGAAGCCCAGTGAGATACGTGAAACAGGACACAAACAGCTCCACCATCTCCAGACAGCTGCCAGCAAGGATGTCCCCATTGCTCCCTCAGCCTGGTGCCAGTGTGGCACCACTCAGCCTGGTGCCAGTGTGGCACCACTCAGCCTGGCATTCCTGGCTCAGGCATGCTGGCAGAGCCACCCCATGCTCCCACCCAATGCTACGTGACTGCAGCTCCTCAGACACTTCAATATTTAATGCCAGCACATAACAGCCCAGAGCTGTGGCACATGGGTGACCTGATCTCACCCGCCGTGTCCCGGCCGCCGCGGTGAGGACGAGTGGCAGTGCTGCAGCCGTGCCACAGGGACAGGGACAGCAGGGAGGAAGGAGCTCCCTCTGCCCTCAGTGCTGCCCAGCAGCTGCTGCAAAGCTGTTTGTCTTCATGCACAGGAGAGGACATGGCCACACAGCACAGGACAGACTGACAGGCAGGCAGGCAGTGTCAGAGAGGCTCGTGACCTGTCGTGCACACAGGAAGGTGACAACTCTGCCCTCAGCTGAAGGGTTTCCAGTGAACACACACATTTTTTGGTAGAAGAAAAGTTTAAAAAACTCTGAAAAGGACAATTAATGGGTTCCCTAAAGCCATGGACTGAGTGTTGGTTCCTTCCTCCCACCTCAATTTGCTCCAGGTCATCCTTCGTCATCATAAGGTATTGGCAATTCCCACCTCACCTCTCAAAATAAAAAGAGAAACTGTAAGGGAGAAGGATTGCAGGATTCCCTAGGCCAGGCAGCTCTGGTCACCATCTGGTCTCAAAGCAACATGTAATTCATTAAAAAAAAAGCAGTCTCAATTTCAAGTTATTACTTTGTATGAATTATACACACCTGAATTAATAAGCCTGAATCTATGCATGCGTTAGGAGAAAGAAGAAGAGTTTCTACTCATGCCTAGATTTAGACCACAGAGCTAATAAAGCTGCAATCTCTTAAGCGAGCACATTTATTCTCTTAGGAATTCACCACGTCCTCTCTGCTATAAACACAAATTCCAGCCCATCACTTCCTTATCGTCCTGCTCTGAAATGAAAATAAAAATTCATGTAGGCTATGGACCATCTTCTCAGCTGGGATTGAGCCATTTCCATTTTCTACCCATACCCACTCTCAAAGCTATTAATATTCTGAATATCCCAACTACAAACTGCTCCAAACACCACACACATCAGCATCATGGGAACAAAAATCAAACTCCCACTGCATTCGCCCAGTGGTGTGGCCTAAATCAGCACCACTATCAAAGGCATATTGCTCATGAGCTGGGTGAAAGAAGGAGCAGGAGAAAGGCAAAGTGCCCACGAGTGTCCAGCAGGGACAGGAGGGTCAGGTGCCTGTCAGTGACAGAACACTCCTACACCAGAATGCTTCACTGCCATTTCAGGCAGGATTGGTTTGGTCTTGAAGCATTACCCTCTGCCACTTCTCAAAACAGAAACATTGATCAGCCTATGCTGAGGCTGAGAAGGGGATAAAGCTCAGATATTGCTGCTGTTTTGCTGTCAATGTGTCAGCAGTACAAGCTGTGCCTGGGGGTCAGAGGTTGCCCAGGGCTGCCCAGCCAGAGCACGTGTCAGGCTGGACTTGCACAAATTTGGTTTTCCAACTCATGCCATGAATTTCCTGCCAAGTGCAGAGGCATTTATTCATACCTGTGAAAATACCACAGACTGGCTGAAGCCAGACCCTAGCTCTGTTGCCCTAATGGATAAAACCCCCACCATTTTGGGGCCCAAAGTGTTGCCTTCCCTTGGTTTGCAGAGAGCAGGAGGTGGCCCAGAGCCCACTGGCTGCTGCTGTCCCCCTTACCCAGCCAGCCTGGCTGAGCTCACCTCTGCAGGAAAAGGCCTGAGGGCAGCCCTGGCAGCACTGTCTGGTGCCACAAGAGAGTAAAGCCACCAAGTGGGAAATGCCTGGGGTTTGGGAGATGCTCGCCTTGGTTCCCTGCATGGCAGTGAGCAGCACGATTGCAGGAGGGGGGATGTTTTCATTAATAATGGTGTCTCACCAACCATCTGCTAAAGGTCCACACTATTAATTTAACAGGAAAAAAATGGAATAGATTACTCTACAGTTTTCAATTAAAGTACATGATGTCTTCAAACTGCAATCTTAATTAGATATTATAGGGTGACATTTAGGAATCCTGAGCTGGGATGGCTGATCAAGTCATCTGACTGCAATGGTGTTCTGCAGCACTGCTGGGGCCTCATGCACCCAGCACCATCAGGATTCCAGTGCTGAAGCAGCTCTGACAAACTCCTGGGGTTAAAGGACCACAACAGTGAAACCCACGGCAGCCTTGGCATGACAAAAAACCAGCTGCAAATTGAAGTGGACACAGTCCCAAAGAAAACTTATGGAAAGGGGCAGAAGAAAGGGAAAAAAGTAAATAAAGTGAAAAAAGTAGCAAATGGACAACTCAAACACTATTTTCAGGGTTAAACCTAATATGAAAAAAAAATAGATTTGGACAAGATATAATTTCCTCTAAAACACATGAAAAGGAGAAGGAAAAAAAAAACAATCAAGAGCACAAGCAGTGACTAACAGGCACAGGAGCTGAACAAGATCTGCTCAGCTCCTTCACCTGTCAAACACATGGACAAGAGAAAACTGAGACACACACTGGGTCTTTAGAAAAGCAAGAGCACAATGGGGCACAATCCCCAGCCATGGCTGCCCTGAACCTCTCAGAAGTGCTGTTAGTCACAAATAAGAGCAAAGTCAGCCCTTGCATCAGCCCATGCCTAATAGGATTAGGATGGATTTTATCTTCCATTTAGGCCCCACACTGAGGGACAGTTAGTGAAACAGAGCAGTAACCAATAATGCCCAGCCTTGAGTTACTGGAAAACACCCACAGGTCATTATGTGATTTTTTTTTTTCTTTTAAATGACCTTGGGCTAAACCCTGTGATCTAAAGAACCATGAACACTGGCATCCTGCTGGTTCAGTTCACTTGTCCTCCGAAGCCTGAAAGAGTCAAATATGCAACGTGATAAAAAAAAATCACTAATGTCCCTGTGTTTACGATGCATTAATTACAGCATAATAGCAAAAACCTCAATTAGTGTACACAATTCAAACAGTCACGTGGCTTGAAGATGCCAAAGAGCATTTCCCTGCTCCAGAGTGAGCATGTGCCCTCAGAGATGCTGCCCTGCTCCCAACTCCCACAGAAAGCAGGAGGAATATGGAATGTTCTGTAGCTCTCCTGCACCAAGTGGCAAAGCCTAACTGCATCACAGGGGATGGGGCAGACCCCCTGTGAACCTGCCCATGCCAGCCTGGATGGTCCCTCCTGCCCCAGGGGGATGCACCAGTCCCACTCTCAGCAGTGGCACTGCTCCATTTGCCTTCTCTTGCATGGAGACAGCAGCAAACCCTTCCAATGGAAGGATCATTAAAAGGGAAATATCCTCAGAAATTGCCCCTTTCTACACACTCCTCGCTCCCATATGCTCTGACATAATAATGTGCCACAGTCCTGCAAAACTGTCTTTTCAGCATGTTTTTGCATTATGCCTAATTCTGTCAGTTTTTCAGTCCCACGTAATGACAGCTCAATGCAGAGTCAGATATAAATCTGGCTTAAGAGACTCTCACCAGGAATTCATTTAAAACTGTAAATGTTAAAAGATTCTGCTGCTGATTTATGGCATTTTCTTATTTCAAACAGAATTAAAATCCTTCTTAAAATATACATATTCAATCATGATAAAAGCTGCATTCAAATGATCCTGCTGGTCAGATTGAGAGCCAAAAAGCCCAGAAATCTGGGAATAGCAGGGGAATCCAGGAATAGCAGGGACTGGGACATTTTACTGGTTCGACCAATGTTCTGCTGTCATGCCACCACCTCAGTCTCACATCTTAATTAGTGTCAGTCCTGGATGCTGGTGCTTTCATGCTCCATCTATCCCACTCCAGCCCAAGCACAAGGATCCTTTTACCATTTCAACACAGAAGTTGCTGTACCTGAAGTCATTACTGAACAAGTTTATTCATTTTCTATTGTTTACAAAGAAGGCTTTCCCAGCTCTGTCAATACCACACAAGTGTCCTGTATCATTGTGCAAACAATATTTAGTGTTAAAAAAATTACCCATGCTACTCATTATCATCATTCCTATAAGATTTGTTCATGTTTTGCATTTGTGAACAGAGAACCCCCCAGAGCCTTGAGTTGCACGGCACAGCCCTGCACCCAAGAGTGGCCAGGCTGACAAAAACTCAGGAACAGTGTCTGGAATGAACCTGTGGAGCATCAGTACAATTCACAAAGGATTTTAAGCATTCAAGATTCCAAAAGAACCACAGTCTATGAGAGGGTCATGGCTTCTGGCTGTCCTTCCTGGAGGCACATTGCCCGACCTGTGCAGGAGCCCCTAATCTCATGATGCTCCACTCAAATAAAAAATCTAAAGGGAAGGACCAATATCAAACACAAGACTAAACAAATAGAGGCAGCCAGAAAAAAAGCATTATCAGATATTTATGTAATTAATTGTTGGTTATTCAGAAGCCACAGAGCCATTAGCAGTAAGCCAGGGCTCTCTGCACTGTACTGCAGGAGATGCCTCCAACACCTCAGAGAGTGGTTCTGTTCCAGGCCCAGCTCAGCCCAAGGAGTTGTGCTGATGTCCCCAGCTCCTGGCTGCTGCTGCTGGGTTGGTTGGTTTTGGCAAGGTTTTTTGTTTTGGGTTTTTTCTCCCCAGATCTTCCCTGGTAAATTCAGAATCACAGACTATTCTGAGTTGGGAGAGACCCTGAAGGATCATAAAGTCAAACTCATAACTGAATGAGCCATATGGGGATTGAACCCGTGACACTGGCATTATTCACACCATGCTTTAACCAAATGATCTCAGGGTCACTTTGATGGATTCTTCACAAAATTGGGAACAACAAGTCCAGTCTCTGGAGGCAGCTCCCAAGTGCCCATCAGCTCCAGTAAACTCACAACACTCACAGCTGTTATCAAACCATTCTCCTTTCCGTGGGGGCATGAAAGGGAAACATTTCTGCCCCATGTCAGGATCCAGCCATGAGGATTAACCAGGGCCTGTGGCCTGGGGGGCACAGCAGGTCTGCTCCCAGAGTGGCTGGCAGTTGCCAGCTGGCTCCCATCTGTGGAAACTGCTCCTCTGACCTGGAATTATTGTGTGTGTTGGCACTGCAAGGAAACAACCATAAAACCAGAGCAGCATCAGGGAACTGTAAATTCCTTGTGAGTTATTTTCAGACTTCCAAAAGTTTAGTTAAGCCTCGCCTTTAGGAGAACATATAAGAAAAAAATGACAAGGGAAAAAATGACCAGAAAAAAGGATGTCTGTGTGAAAGAGCCATTTCCCATTCTCAGCAGTGCCAGGACAGCAAACTGCCCAAAGTGCCCAGGATTCCCTGTATTCATCCTTGGAAAGGGGTTGAGCAGAAGGTAGGTGAAAGGCAGGGCTGATGCCATGTCACACCAGTGACCTCTGGAGTGCCAGCCCACAGAGCAGTGCTGCAGGCTGTGCTGGGGCTGCTGGGTCCTTTCTCACAGACAGCAGACAGCACAGAGTATGGATGCTGCTCCCCAAAGGTTAAGCATCACAGGCGATTTCATGCTCTTTATATTTCTAAGTGTTGATTTTTGCTTTTTTTTTTTTTAATAATCATAAATCCCAACATCTGCTCCCAGGGTGGGAGCCCTCTGGGTCTGTGCTCAGCCAGGGAAGGGGACGTGGCTGCCAGCGGCTGCTGCAGGTGTTATTTTTAGTGCGACAGCTATTTACCAGCTCCATTCCCAGAGGGATTTCAGGGAGTAAAAGGGATGCTGATGCATTTCTTACTAAATATAGAAAAGGGGGTGAGCCACCACACGCAGAGTGGCTGCAGGTTCCTGTTCCTGATGGGATGTGGCCTCAGTGAGGGGACGCAGCCCCAGTGGTACCCGACACCACAGTGCTCCCCTTTCACCACATTCTAGCTAACCTTCAAGCTGGTGTTTGGTAAAAAGCTTTTTAAAAGTAGCTCTTATAACTAATTGGCTTCACTTTGAAGCCCTGATCCTGTAATGAATGGCTCCCGAAATCAAACAAAGCATTTTCTACACCAACAAAATTGCCTGTTATGAAAAGCAGAACGTTTTTAGGGTAATATTGACTTTAACGCTCTGTCAAGGCACATTGACAGCAGGATGAAAACAGCCCTCCCTCTGCTCACCCAGCTCAAATCCAGCTGCTGAGAAGGGACCCTGAACACTCGTGCCAGGCTGTGCTCTACATCCCCAGGAGTGGGCTCATTTCCTATTATTTTAAAAATATATACCTTAAAAAAATTTAAATCTTGCTGATAAAAGAAAGGGACATGTTTCAAAATTACTCTGCTCTTCTCTGGTTTTAAGCGTTTAAAGTTCTGGAAAGGCAGTTTTGACATCCAGGAGCTCTGCAGGCCCAGACAGATGGGGATTCCTGGTTGAACTCCTTTTATATTTCCATTATTGCTTCATATTTACCTACATATTTCCAACGACCTGGAAACGAGCAGTGTGAAGGTGCCACTTGAACATGACAAAAAGCATTTCTGAGTGAGGCTCAGACAGGCTGGAAAACCAGCCCAGAGCCCTGAACAAACTGACACGACACAGAGTGCGTGGGATGCAAAAACCACAAAGTAATGGGGATTGGAAGAGCAAGATGCATTCATTATTCATCCAGGCTGTGAGGCTCGGCCTTCGTGGCATTACCACAGAGTGAGGGCATCAGGGCACAGCATGGTGGACACCTTGGATGTACCTGCATCACTGTGAGCCACGCTGGTCACCCCAGATCCACTCTGTGCTCCCCAGGGCTGCTGCTCTGGGCAACCACCCACGGGATACAGAGAGACTCATGTATCTATAAATCTATACCTCCATATACAGATATTTGAAACACACACGACTTGGGACACTTCATTTCCCTCTACAGTTTCCTAAGACCACTTCCAAAGCAGAAGAAAAAGAGTTTAATGAATTAAAGTGCAGTTAAGTTAGGGAACAGTAATGAAGTCACACCTTAATTGGGTATAATTAAGAACCCAGCCCTGCCACTGTTAGGATTATGAACTGCAATTTCTGCTCACATGGAAATTAGCAGCTCCCTCCTCCCAGAGCAACATGAGAATGAAGTGCTGGTCACTCACCACCTGTTACAGCTCTCTCTGCTTCTGTGGGGGAAAGCACCAAGGTTCCCCCCTTATTTCCCATTCCTGAGATCTTCACTGCCCTACTTGGCCCTGATTTACCCAGCAACCATCCCACAGCAGTGCCAGCTCAGGGATGCCACCCTCGAGGACACCACAGGCAGGCTTAGCATCCCCAAGGGCAGCCCAGCCACAACTCTGGAGGGACCAGCAGTGCAGCACAGGGATGGCATCCAGCCTGGCAGCCCCATCCCAGGGATGGGCATTGTGCCAGGCCCAGCTATGCTCCAGGAGTACTTCAGAACAGGGCAGCTCCCAGGCCTTGTGCATCGTGCTGCCAAGAGGAGTCTGGCACGTGCAGACAGCTTCTTGTCTGCACTTAAAATACTACTTGATTAAAATAAAAAATAAAAAAAAAAGGAAACAAATCGTGTTTTGTGGGACTGGGAGCATCAAGAGCAGAAATGGCAGCAGAAGCAATGCTTACTCGAGCCACGCTGCCAAGCTGAAAACACTTCAGCTGTGTCTGTGTGTGCCCTTGCCTTCAGCTGGTGTGGCTCCCATTTGTTTGGCTCCAAATGGGGAGGAAAAATGCCATTCCCTCAATGCCTACCCTGGAGCACTGTGAGGAGTGGTGAAGAGGAAAGGCTGCACTGTTCCAGATACACAAAGAGTACACAGAAGTAAAAAAACGTCATCCCATCACTTAATATATGCAAATTATGTTAAATATTTCATTCATTAAATGGCTCAGGTTATTACAGAATCGTACCTTAAGCTGTTCAGAAAGTTCATTCTTCTTGCACTTGCTCAGTAACGTGAAATAACTGACTGAAATGAATATTTTACAGTTTGTGCAGACAGAACATTTATTAACAATTCTTTCCCTCTCAGAGTCCCTCTCCTAAGCAGGTTTCAGGCACCATGTGACTTAAATTATCCAGAGGGAATGAATTTTGGTTTATTTTTAAAAGTTTGGTTTATTCCCAGTTTGGAAGAGCCCAACAACCTGGAAGGACCCAAACACAGCCCTCCTGGGAGAGAACAGACACAGAGCTCTTTCCCAAAAGCCGGTGGGGAGAGCCAGGGGAGAGGAAAGCAGCTAGAGAATTTGGGGATTTTCCTTACTCTAAGCCCAGACAGCTCCACTGCTTGCAGGGAAACAGCTCCTGCAAGAGCCCATAACGTGCCACGGGTCCTCGGGGATTTCACAGCAGTAATGTGAAGTGACAGGGCTCTGGCTCCTGCCATCCCCTGTCCCTGCCATCCCCGGCCAGCCAGACACGGGGAAGGGGCCACTACAGGCAACTCCAGCTGCTTCCAGCCTCACCCACAGCCCAGGCAGCAGCATCCTCACCCATGGAGGCAGGGTCATTACCAGTTCCAATTAGGGGAGCAGGTCCCAATTAACCCACCAGCACATCCCCAGCCCCGTGGCCCAGCACACTGACCACCCCTCCTCAGGGCAAGGGCAGGACACAACATAGCCCACCACACACCCAGAAGATTGGCATCACACAGGCAGTGGCCCAGGGGTGACACAGGCAGCTCCACCACCCTCCACAGCAGCGTCTCCAGATGAATTTCCCTTTCGCACGCCATGGGCAGCTCCCAGGGAAAACCCACAGGGCTTCAGCCCAGCTCCTAACACAGCGTGGCAGCCACGTCTCTATGAAGTTCCAGGCTTAGAGGAGACAGATGGATAAAAATAATTCTCACTGGAATGGTGGCTCTGGCATCTAAGTCAGTCCCTGGCCAGTGCCCCGGGAAAGGCGGCTCCCTCTGGCAGGAGCGAGTCCTTGGGATGGAGTTTACAGCCCCAGCAGACACCCTGCAAGGTCTCATCAATCTCGGCTGGGAAAAACCTTTCCCTTTCCAACGGGAATATGCAAACCAGGCTCCGCACTGTAAATCTTCCTTTGCAGCGCTAAGGAGATAAGTAGGACCTATTAACCTCCCATGTTATTTCCAACTTCATTATTGGAGCTGACACAGGGAGAGCACGCGGTGACGGCTCTTTTTGGCAGAGTGCATGTAAATCGCTTTCTCAAAGGAAATTACTTCTCTGGGCTGAATGTTATTAATCTAAATTCTCCCTCAGTCAAATTGTTGCCCGTAATAAATATGGAACAGGTTGCTACGCTCATCTCCGAGGGCATCCTAATCCAGCTGCAGGTTTTCCCCTCAATTTGAAGGAGCTCCTGAGGATCTCCTCTGTGAGAGCAGCCTTCAGTCAAGGATGGGACCATCCACCCCAGTGTCGCCCAGCACATGAGCACCCTGTGATTTCATAATGAAAATGGATTTTGGCTCTGCCAGCATCGTGTTCTCCAGCAGCAAAGTGTGAGCAGAAGCAAGCCAGGTCCTGTGAGGCTGGGGAAGGGACAAAAAATATGTCCTTTTCCTGCAACATGATGTGGTGGTCTTCCATCTTTCACGTCTGGTGCTTCATTTATGTCAGCATTGCTACTGTTAAAGCAGCTCAACTCACAGTGTTTAGGACTTTATGCTCTTTTCCAGGGGATATGCACTTGATATCCTCCTTTTGCAATTAAAAAACCCTGGAGTTTAAGCACAAACTGATCAAAAACCCCATAAAAAACAGATCCAAACCTAAACTGAACTTTGCCAGAGATGGAGCTAGGAATTTTATTCGCAGGGTATTCCTTCCAGTCATTGAAAACCAGCTCCTTGCCAGTAAAGATTTTCCCAGAAATCCTGACAGAACACCCCTCCACAAAAAGCTACAATCCCTTCTGCTTGAAGGCACAGCCCAGGTATGGAGTGGATTTGGAACGCTATAAATCCAGTGGCACACACAGCCCTTCTCCTCATTTGTTACCAGCCAAGTGTGAAAATGTTAATGAAGGCAGCTGTAATAATCTACGGGAATTTCCCAATTAAGATTTTGTTCACGTCCGCCAGCTCCCACTCCAACGCAGCCTTGGAGCATCCCCCCTTCCACCCCTCAGCAGCCCTAATTGCCAGGCTCCATCCAGGCACCCTCACCCGGCCACCCTGATGAGGGAAATCACTGCCACTCTATTAACTCCAACTTCCACTGCCTGTATTCCTAGAACAAAATGAATGCAGAGAGATTTTAAGTGTGTGCTACCCCCCTACACAAGTGTGTTTGAAATATAACACGCTGACAGCACTGAGTCAGGCAATACCACATCAGCCATTTTTACTGAAAAAAGAAAAAAAAATTAAAAATTAAGTTTTGGGGGTGGCTTATGGCAGCCCTGGCTCGTGGGAAGCTGATGCCTTCCTGGTTCAGCAAGGCAAACCCTGGGAGCCTGTCTGGGTGTCAGGAGCACATCTCTCTCCTGGAACAGCAAAAGGGAAAGAGACACCATGATAAAATGAAGGCATCCTCACAAATAAATTACTTTCCTACCACAGTCGTGTGATTTTTAATTTTCCTCTAATTTCAGGACTGCAGCACTGATATAAAACCCCTCTAAGTGTTTTAGGGAGATGGTAATGGTCCTATACTAAAATAATTCAACCAACACTATAATTTTAGTACCACTATCAAAATGAAATAATGGCTGTTTACTGTGTTACACCTTTCAAATGACCTTCATTTGAATACAAATTGTGGCTCCAAACCCAAAAGCTGCTCCATTTCAGGAGGCAGCAAATTGAGGATGTTTACCCGGGGTTTACTCTGCCAGCAGATTCCTCAGCATAACCACAAAGGCCAAATGTGTTTGGGGGGTTCTTTTCCTCTGAAGTTGCCTAAGACCAGCCTGAAGGACCCACCTGGATCTGACCAGAAGCCTGAGCCACAGCTGTTCACTCTGCTCCAAGCATGATGGGAATCACACATTCTGTTTTATCTGGAAATATTTATTGGTGATGGAACTGTTCACTCACAGCTCCCTCCCTCCCAACCATCCCACCCTAGACAAAGAACCAAGATTACTCTGCCAATAATCAGGTACCCACATGAGAGGAAGAGGTGGATGGGTCCTGTCTCAACCTGGCCCTTGAGAACACTTTACTTCATTTTATTTTTTTTATGGTTAGGCTCTGCCTGCCAATCATGGGCTCTCACACTGGTTTTGGGGACCCCCAAAGAAGTTCTTTGTGCAGCTACCTCTGCCCAGAGAAGCTGTGGGTGCCCAGGCTGTGGGGACAGACCTGGGCAGCCCTACAGGTGCTGTTCCAAACTCCTGTGGCTGCGTGGCATTCGCAGCTCAGCCCACACAGGCACAGCAGAGGTGGCCACAGGCGAGGATTTGCAGAAAAAATTTCATTACAGATATTTTCTGATATTCATTCATACACCTGGGAACCCCAGTCTATCACCAGCTATTTCACTCTAATAATGAATTTCTGCCCTTTCATCAACATTAGTCAGAACAAGCTCTGAGAAAATTCCCATTTGGTGCCAGGAAATAACAGAAAACATTGACATGAATGGCAGCAAGCAAAGCCAAGCAATGTGCCCAGATGCAAGGCAACACAAGCTGCCACAACCCAAATCAAGATCACTCCCTAAGAAGGGGAAAAAGTACAACCAAAAAAAAATTATCTTTAAGGTGCCAGACGTTGTGCTATGAACTCCCTTCCTGTGGGCACCAAAGGGCGATGATCCCACAAGGATCCATTCCCTCCTGTTCCCCAGTTCCCAACAAACCAGTGGTGATCCAGGCACCAGGCTGAGCTCTGCTTTTGCTGCTGCTCACAACCCAAGTGCTACAGTGGGAAAATCCCACATGCCGAAAATACGGAGTGTCTGTAAACACTCCTGTTCCGAGACACCTACGTGTAATTACTCAGATGAGTGAGGAGGAGGAAGAAAAACCCACTTTTTGTTTTTAATTCTCTTTGTGCACAGAAGCCACTGCAAGAGAAGCCCTGACCAGCCAGCATCTCTGGAGGGGAAGAGCAGCGTGTGGCCACAACAGCTGGAGTGAGGACAACAGTGTTTGGGCAGCAGTGCCACTTTGGGGCAGCAGAAAGGGAAATCCCTTCTACAAAGGATGATCTCTGCCTTTCCCCAGAGCTGCCTGTCCTTGGCAGATGCAGCCCTCCCAAGGGCAGAGCCATGCCAGCAGTGGATGCCCCAACTGGAGATCTTGACCCAACACCCGCCTCTGCTGTGGTGACATGTGGAGAAACAAAAGGAGTTTAAACAATAAGTGTTGCATAAAACATCTGAAAACAAGACAAATTAGTCATTAAAAATTAATTTTGGAAAATTACAGTCTTGTTAATAGACACTGTCGTGACTTTGCATGTTCTTTCTCAGGCAGGAGGGAGGAAGGGGACTCAAAACTCATTTTACTGTGTTTCAAAAACTGAAGAGGTAGATACCCATGCCTTTGGAAGCCTGTGTTCCTCTGTGCCATCCCAGTGCTGTAAGGATAGCCCTCTATGATGAGGTGCCAAACAATCTGACCAGGGCAGGTGAACACCTGCAACCTGTGCCCAAACCTCCACCATGAACCTGCCTGTGGGATGCTCCAACGTTATTTTCATGTGCTCAACAGTGAGGACTATGCCAAAATACTCAAGGTCAAGAGACCAGCATGGTTCGAGGCAATCTGCACCTCTTAAAACAGTGACAAATATGTTATTTAATTTTAATGAGCTTTTTTGCATCTCCAATCTAATTACAGCATTATCAAGCACTGCTCTGAACTGCAGGTGGCTGCTCATTACTTGGGGTAAGGCTGTCACAAGCATTTTTCATGAATACTAAAAACTACCTCGTTTCACCACCCGCTCTGAAATATGCCCAGTTGATTGCTCCACTTCTGAATGTGGGGTTTGGTGTGGTTAGGAGAGAGCAGCACCCACAAGCACAGCTTTATGTGCCTGCCCAGCTCCTCTGGCCAAAACCCCCAGAGGAAATGCCACATCCACCAAAACCAAGAGAGTTTTGGTGTGCAAGATACTCGTGCCAGAAGCATCCCCCAAAAGCAAACATCTCCCTGTTCTGCACACAGCAGTGAGGACACCCTGTGACAGGGCACTGAGGAAAACCCCTCACTTCCACATGGCTTATATTTTGCTTTCAGCTAAGTGGGTTTTTAAAATCATTATTAAAAACAAGGAAAACTCCAATGTCAAAAGTATTTTGGCAAGATCAAAATTCTTCCATTTTCCTCTTATAAGCTTTGCAAAAAATCAGATTTTTCTGTTGCTTTTTGGCCAATTCCTTTGACCACCTCTCCTCATGGGCCGCTGTCTCCTCCACGCAGCAGCACAAAGCTGCTGGAGCTCACGTCCAAAAGGCTCAGTAACCAGCAAGAATCAGATATTTTAATCCTCCCCAAATCCCCTTTTCCCTGCACGGTTTGGTGAGCGCAGGCAACAAACAAGCGATAACAAAACCCCAACAGCAGCTTTTCCTCTTACAAAGCAGGAAGGCAAGCAGGACACCCCCCCTCAACAACCCCAAATCTTCATCCCTCAGGGAGGCAGGAATTGCCCAGCTCACCCTTGGATTGCCTTTTCCCCCCAAAAGCTGGCCCAGCTTGTGGCAGCTCACAGGTCTGCCTGACCAGGAGCACTCACTGGCATCCAGGGGGCACAGGGGTGATGGCAGGGGACCAAGGGCTGAGGGGACACCGGGCTCTGCACCCCAGGGACATCCCAGGAAAGCGAGAGCATCCCAGGCAGGCTCCAGGCTTGTCCAAGTTCCCCCAGCAGCTTCATCAGCGCTCACTGACAGCAGCTGGGAGAGGCCACGGCATCTGGGCTGAGGCAGCTGGGCAGCAGCACCTGGGCCACCTCCCACACGCCAAATATGCACGTGTGCATGTGTGTATGCATGTGTGCATGTGTGTATGCAGGTTGGTGTGTGTGGGTGTGTGTGCATGCACGTCTGAATGTGTGTATGCACGTCTGTATGTGTGTATGGAGGTGTATATGTGTGCATGCAGGTGTGTATGTGTGTATGCAGGTGTGTGTGTATGCACATGTGTGTGTATGCAGGTGTGTGTGTGTATGCACGTGTGTGTGTATGCAGGTGTGTATGTGTGTATGGAGGTGTGTGTGTATGCACATGTGTGTGTGTATGCAGGCATGTGCATGCGTATGCAGGTGTGCATGTATGTATGTGATGCAGGTGTGCATGTATGTACGCAGATGTGTGTGTGTATGCACATATGTATATGTGTACACACATGTCCATCTCTGTGTATGCCTGTGTCTATGTGTACGCACTTATCTGTGCACGCACGTGTGTCTCCATGTTCTCCATGTATCTCGGTGCCTGCACGTCCGTGTAACGCACTGACACGGAGCAGCGGTGCCCGAGCTCCGCGCTGCCGGGCACACGTGCGCGCGGGCGGAGGCGCGGCTCGCTCGCTCGCTCGCGGCGCCGCTGCGGCACTCCCGCCGCGTCCCGCTGACCTTGCTGCAAACCGCAGCGGCCTTTGGGACGCGGGACCGCAGCCGCACGGCCCAGCAGCGGGCCGGGGGTGCCACCGGGGACCCCCCTCGGCCGGGACGCTGGCCGGCGCTCCGGGGATTCCAGCACTGTTCCCTGGCGGAGCGGGAGCTGCGGGAGGACAGGGATGGGGAACACGGGGGAGCGAGTGTGTGCGGGGACCCGCAGGAGCTCCCGGCCGCTTCCTCCGGCCCCTCTCCAGATAAGCACACCGACTTTAGTTAAAGTGTGTGCCAGCTGCAGCCCCGCGACCAGAGCGAGCAGAGACGTGGCGTTGAATGATAATTAAATACATTCGCATCATCTGTCATTTTTTACTGCAGGTGCCGGTGTAATAAATCCGAGCTTGACTCTTCTGTCAGCTGGCAGCGAACATGTTTTAACACCAAATCCCGGGGGATGAATTCAGAATGGCTTGGCCTTGCACAGGGAGGAGCTGCCTGTAACAACGCCAAGTGGGTAACGCATACTTGATTGCTTTCATAGTATTTTATTATTTTGGTGACACGTGCCTGATGTAGCGTTTCAACCCCACTCCCACAGGGAAGACAAACATTTCCACCACTGTCCTCCTGCCACACCCCAACCCTCCACACACAGTCCTGGCTCTGCTCTCCTCAGCCCCTAGCACTGTCCCAGCATCTTGATGTGCCTGTGACCTGTTAGGTTATTAGGATTTTGGTCAAAGAGAAAAAAAATAAAAGAAAAAGGCAAACAGAAAAAAAAATTGCGTATGAATTTAATTAGAACAATGACAACTCGGAAAATTAAATATTTAAGTTACTATTAGTTAGTTGTAAAAGCTAACTCATCCCTCTGGTGCAGAGTGAAGGAGCAGCTCTGTTTCCCCATGGATGTATGCAAACTGCTCCGCAGTCATCCTGTGGAGAACAGCAAATCCTTCACTGCAGGTACTGCTGGGACACCCCTTATGACATTATTTTCCACAGGCATCCATCCACACACCTGTGATGCAGCACCAGCCTCTTAAGTGTACTGACACTGCAATAATGAACTGTTTCAGTCTGAAGTCGATTTATTATTTTACCAATAGTTTTCTTCTCCTTGCCTTCCGCCCGCAGCCCAGCTGATGCACAGATCAGGTACAAATCCAGGTGCCGCAGGATGCTCCTGTGTCCAAGCTGGCCCCTGTCCCACGAACGACAGCCAGGCCTGGCTACAGGAACCAGTCCCTGCAAGCCCAGGTGGGAAAAGCGTGGAGTGCAAAAGGAGAAGCCAAAACCCAAACGAGAACAATCCTCCTGATTCTCACCGGAGCACCGGTGCCACGGTGTGCCATGGCTGGGGCTTGCCAGCTGCACCCGCTATTTATAACCCTGGCACTTACACAATTACAGCTCGACTACTTACAATACAGGCCTGGAAATCAGAACACTTTATTTACACAGCCAAAGCTTTTTTATCGATGCAGTCGGCTTTCCAATGAGGGAAGTTGTGTTTATGAAGCACTTCCTTGTAGATGCCTGTCTGCCTTCAGCTGCCCTGAACAGCATCTCCCTTCTGGCAGCGCAGGCTGGTGGGAAACACGGAGGTAAATCCTTTGGCAGCACTCTCCATCTTCCACTTTTACCCTAATAAAGTCTCAATTCTAATTTGAGGCAGAAAATGCAACTGAAGGGGCAAACAGCTGTGGGTCCTGCCCCAAAGTGGGCACAGGTGCCTGCAATTGCCCCTAGGTACATTCTACCCACATTTACTGCATGCTCCACTCCTTGTTCAGTTTTGACTTTCTCATGGTACTTTGCCAGCCGTATATATGTCCTGGAGCCACACATTTTTTGTAACAAATTACATTAAATTAAATCGTAAGTAAGCTGAGTGGCTTCAGAAGAGCAGAACCCCCCTTCTGCGTGCAGAACAAAACCCGGTGCTGCCTGCTTTGCGGTTTCCTTGGCAAGCACACGGCCCTGCTCAGCTCTCCCTTGCTGGAGCAGCAACAGCCCTGTAAGATCATCAGAACATAGGGACGATTCTGAATTCGGGGGCAGGAATCACTGACACTGAATTTACAGCATGGTTACAGACTCCTTCCCAGCCACAGACTGTCCCAAACAGGGTCCTTGTCACTCTCCCCAGCATATTCCTAAATCCATCATCTCCAAATCTGGGATCCACCAGTGCCAAAAATTCCTGGTGTGGATTTGCAATTCCCCCCACCAGCTCTACTGCCTGCAGCATCATCCGTGCTTTAAACAAAAGCACAGTTTTCCTTTCATTAAAAACATTCCCACGGATTAAAGATTTGGAGGCCACAGCAAAGCAAGTTAAACATTTACTTTCTATTAAAACATCTAAATGAGAAGATTAAAACCTGTTTTACATTTAACAGGCAAAGTCAAATCAGCACAGGAGCAGCTTAGTGCGTACTTAGAGCCAAGGCATTCTGATGTGCAGAGGTAATCAATTTACAGAGGGAGGGATTTCCTAAAACTACTCAGAAAGGGGTAAAAAAAAAGCAGGCATACATTTGAACAAATCTTTCCCTTCTGTACCCATGGCCGCCTCCCGGAGCTGTTTTGCTGCAGCTCCAATCAGCTCACTCCCACTGACAGCTCTTGCCCCAGATTCCCCCATAAAATATTTTCACAGCTGATTAGTCTATTTAGCACGTTGCACGCTTAAGCTCTTTTGTTTATTTTTCATTTGAGATGGCAGGAAGAGACGATCCAATGGAATGCAGAAGGGGGTTATTGACTGTGTTTAATGGCAACTGTTTGCAGGAGTAGCAGTTAGAGGTCACAGAGGTGACGCAGACACAGCTGACTGCTGCAGGAATTTCTGCTCTAATTTTCTAACATCCAAACAGACTCTGCCTGGTAACAGAAACCACTGAACTACAGCTGGTTTCTGCCAAGGCAGAATTCCCGGGGGAAGCTGAAAGTCTCCTTTTACAGGGCCAAAATCCAAGTCTATTTGTATTCGCCTGCAGCTGATCTAACAGCATTCAGACGAGACCAGCTCTGTCCTGCCATGGAGGTACTGCCAGGCACCTCTTCCAGTGTGTATTACCCAAACTTTGGGATCACTCATCCCACCAAAAGGGTTTTTTGGTGATTCAATTTCACATGAGTGCCGAACCCACAGAGCACCATCACTGCTGGACACGGTCCTCCATCCCATCCAAACAGCTGGGATCCAAACCCAGGTACTGAACCAGCACATGCCGTGATGTCTCCATGGCCAGCAGGAACCCACAGGGACTTGCACACGGATCTCAGTCCCAGGTTACCAAGTGAGGTGCTCTGATGTAATGAGTAGCTGATTTTACATCCCCTCTCTACAACAGCTCCATCAGTTGATCCTGCTGCCATTGAAAGGAAAGGATCAGAGCTCCCACACTCCCATGTACCAGAATTAGACTGAATCCCCCGACATGTCCTAGAGGTCATCCCAAAGAGAAGTCTCTTCTTCAGTTATATAATCCTCAGTTTCAAAAGTTTATTTTAAAAGAGAGAAGCAGCAGAAGGAAGTGAGGGGCAGAGCAGATGTGTGCAGCCCCCGGGGTGGAGGGTTGTTTACTTTTAAATGATCACACAATTTCAGGGTGAAGCAGCACACAGCTAAAGGGAGAATCACGTGAACGTGCTGCTTAACTGGCCTTGTCAGACAAGTTTTTTTGGCATGAGCATGTATTATGCAAAAGGAATAATCCCTTTAACTAAAATATTTGGAAGAGGGTTGCACAGCCAGCAACCAAAGGGAGGTTTTGCCGTTATTTCTCATCTGATCACACTGAATAAAATGGTCCAACTTACAAAGTATTTTCGGACAGAATTTGGAGGCTGTCTCTACTTGGAAGAAAATGCATTTTGCCACTTGTGCAGACTAAACATACTACACGCAGACAAAGTAGCTGGGTGGCTCCAAGGCTCGCTGGAGAGAAGCCATACAACCCGCTGGCCACGGATAACGCTTCACAGGGGAAGGGTCGCATCACCAGCAGGAGGCAGGGGAGCAGCCCTGGGACGCTTTGCAGCTACCAAGCCCTCGAGTGCCGGTGTTGGTGCTGCCTTTGCTCGCTGCCACAGCCGGACACGGAGCCCACCGGCACGGCAGCGCGGTGCGGCGAGCACCACCGGGCTGCCCCGCGCCCCTCCCGGCGCGGCCGCGGCGCTGCCCCTGCCCGAGCCACGGCGCCGGCTGCCCTACAATCGCCGTCTGCTCCAAGCCCTCATCTTCCCTGCAAACCTGCACATTCAGTGCCTTCGCAGCACCCTCCTGTGGGGATTCCGCGTCCGTACAGACACGGGGGCAGCTGCAAACGGGGCGCGAGGGAAACTCTCCTCTTCCTCCTCCGGCGAGGCGCGGGCACCGGCAGCTGCGGCCGGCGGCTCCGGGGCGCCAGGCCGTGCCGGCGGCACGTCCCCGGTACCGAGCGAGGCCGGGTGAGGAGGCGATGCCGAAAGCGCCGGGGCCGGACAGGCCGGGCGGGCGCGGGGCTGCGGCCGGCGGCGCTCCCGGCACCGCTCGGCTCGGCGGGCAACCAGCCAGCGTGCTCATCCCTAACCTACCGACTCACACAGCAGTGACAGGTAATTACAAAAAGAAGTGAAAATGAATAGATTTCTTTGCAGCAACCTCTGACATACACAAAGTGCTCCTCAACTCCTTCCCTGGGGCGTGCGGTTGCCCCCCACGGAGTGTATCACTGCTGAAAAACCGGCTCTCGAAACCAGCAAAACCTTCATTTAGCAGCACCTCGTTTGGAACCACTTCTGCATTAACACTTTTGTTTTCATGGTGATGCTGCACTTTCATTCGTATTCTTTAAAGCATTTTTGTTACCAGCTGCAGTGATTTTGCACAACACTGCACCTCAATGAAAACCAAACACTGCTCTTATTTTTAAAAGAAGACTTTAGAAAGTTTATAATTATTGTTACTAAACATTTAAGTTGTTTTTTTTTTTTAAAAAGTGTTTTATCTACACTCTTAAGAGCATTCAGAGTGGTGCCAAGATGCAGAAATTCCAGATACTGCAAGAATGCTGCAAAGTTAGACTTGGATAAATCTCAAATCTGAATCACTGATTGCCCTCCAGGTTACACAGTAATTTGACATCCTTCAGCATCTGACTTGCAGAGAGCACACAAATCAGTTCACTTGTGCAATGGGCACTAGGAACATGGATGTGGCATCATTCACCTCTGAAGCCTCTCACACCAAATGAATTCATCTTAATAGATGATGCTTCTGCAGGAACAAACCGACTTTTTTGCTTCCCAAATGAAGGATTTTCAAACAAGTCTGGCAGATGAGCATTAGGTGAAGTGCAGACACACTACAGACACACCTCTATAGTTTAGATGCTCTAAAGCAAGGCAAGAGCAAATCATGGGAGAGATGATAATCCCTCATCTACTTTTTCCTCCACCTAACAAGAGAAGTTCTTTCCATACCCTCACTGCCTGGCAATGAACACTTTCACCTATCAGGAGTGGCACATTGCTCCCATGCCTGGAGCACTCAAGTATCCTGTCATGGAAAAGAACAGGCCATAGAATCAATCAGAGAGAAGCTGTCAAGGAAGAGCATCTAGTCTGGAAAATTCAGGTGCAAAACTGCAATTAAAGACTGCCTTCCCACCGCCAGAAAGCCTTTCCAAACCATCATCCTGGACAGGAACTAAAACCTTCTCTTGAAACTTAAAAATTCATTGCACTCGTCAAACTCTGAGAAAGGAAGAGCTGCTCAGCTACTAAATTTTGAAGACATACCTGAGCCTGCTCTTCCAGGGCAAAGAAGGCTGAGGCTGATGGGAAGCAGGTGTATGGAAGCTGGAGGCAAAGGCAGAAAACCCATCCAGCAGAAGCAAGGAAGGCAGGGAATAAGATGTGGCAGAACAGAGCAGGCAGAGTTGCAGCAAGATGAACCAAGCACATGATTTTTGTTGTTACTGTGCCATGAGGTCTGTGACCAGGGAAGGCAGGGATTGGAGATGAGAGAAGACTCTCTCATTACTGGATATACGATGTGACTTACTACTACCAACAAAAACTACAGCACCTTCCCAGGAGCAGCAGCAGCATTTTCTGGATGAGAACACTCCATTTCTACCTTGAAGAATATCAGTTCTTCCTCCACTACCCAGCCCTGCTCAGGGGATAGTAGAGCTATTCCCAGCTACAAAGAAAATGTGTCCTAAATAAACGGAGATGAGAAAGGCAAATAAAATGTTTGATAATAAAGTCTTGAAGCTGTAGGCTTTTAAAGGAGGGAAATAATCTCCACAGCTGGAAGGACACCTCTCCTGGCACCAAGGTCAGAACTTCTTAAGGAACAGAGGCCACTAGGCAGCACAGACTGGCCCCAACCCAAGTGGTACCTCGGGAGCAGTTCCCTGGCTGCTGCCTTCTACACATCCCCAAGAGGAAAAGCAAAGCCACAGCATAAACCCTGGCTATCAGATCACATGTGGATCCAACTACTGAATCAGTAATTCCTCAGCCCACAGCCCTGTAATACACGAGGGTGGAGGGGAATGAGAAATGAACAGAGGGACCCGGGTGACAGGGCAGCAGAGCTTCTCACTGGGAACACATCGTGTGATGTGGCACCTCCCAGGCCCCTCGCAAAGAATGGAGAAAAGCAAGTTGTAGTATTTGTTTCATCCGTTCATCACAACAGGAACATCAGCCAGATCTAGACTAGGTCCAAGGGATAATCACTGTAATTAGCACTTCGTTCATATAATTACCAGCAGACCCTGTAACATTTTACAATGGAGGTAATTACCCACATTTTACAGCTGAGGAAACAGATACAGTGCAGGTGAGTAACTTAAAAGAAATCATCAGTGAAACTGTGGCACAGCCAGAGGCTGCAATTATCCTTATTCCCAGCCAAGGCTCTCCCCAATAATCCATGCTGAATTCACTTCTGTCTTGTGGGAAGGAATCCAGAGAAAATAAACACAAACTGGAATTTCCAATGTCTAGAAGAGCTGAAAAGCAGACAAGCCAAACCTGAAGGAGAAATAAAAACACATGTTTATCACTGAGCATTTTCTGAGCTGAATGTGCAGCTAAGAGCGGGGGACAGGCAGAGGGCCCTGCTCTAGCAGACACAAAGCCAATGCGGGGTGTCAAGGGCTACAGTTCTACTTCTGAAGCAGAGGAAAAGCAGAAGCACAGGAGAGGGTCAGGACTGGCTGCCCAATGGCGCCAGCTCAACCCCTCAGCCATCAGAGTCCTTAATGCATGTTGAGAAGTTAGACTAAAGCAGGAGCAATAATTAAATTGTTTAAGGACTTTGAAAACCAACATACACCCAGAGCAGCAAGCAGGGTGATAAGCCTGAGAAATTCACCCCCACCCTAAAGAGACCCTCCCTGCAGGGTGGCTGCCAAGGACTGCAGTCCTGCCCCAACAGCCAGTGCCCCACTGCAAGGCCAGAGCAGCACCCAGGCTCTGCTCTGGAAAGGGGGAATTCCCTTCCCCTCTGTGCACAGGAGCCGTGGGAGCAGCAGGATCCATGCCTAGAACCCACCAGCCCTGAAACATGAGTAGGGTTAGCTGGCACTTGGTCAGTTTATTGCATAGGGTCAGGTGCTGCACAGAAATCTGTGTTTTCCCAGGCACAGTCTTGGGCAAGGGATACAGACCTGTCCTGTACTTTAATCCTGCACCTCTGGATGAGTTTCAGTGTTAACAGAAAATGGTGTGTTTGTGCTGACCGACACATCTGATTTTCAAAAGTAGTCAGACCAAAGTGAGCAATTTGTTGCTGCCTATGTTTTATTAAATAAGTAGCACATGCAGATGACACACAGGTGTCTATTAGGTTGAATAAAGCAGATTAATCCAACCCCAGCTGCATTACCTGAACTGCAAGACATGCAACGCTCTGAATCTTGTACGTTTGCCAAGGATTTCATTTCAGCCCTTCAGCCTTCTGTTAAGGTTAATACATAAAAGCCTCCAGCAGCAGAAGATATTGCATAGATTTCAAAATTAAGACTTGTTTCAGGAGTGGATGTTGTCAACATTCTGGCTTTGAGTAACAGAAAAACCTCGTAAGCAGGAACAAATCTCTCAATAGAGTATTCTCTCAATATCTAAACAGACAAATGTTTTGCTTTGCAAACATTTTGCAGCATTTGTGTAGTTCTTTGATTAAGTGTTTGATGAAAACATGTATTTGAGTTACTGCTCAGTGAAAAACAAGCTCAGTAAAGTGAATTAAGTTCCATCATCTCTTGCCATCCAAGGGTCAGCTCTTGCTGTTCCTGCTGTATCCAGCAGCACTGCAGCAAAAACCCAGGCACAGATTTTACACTGGGGCAAATAGCAGTGCTATTGCTGGGTCAACAAAGCAGCTTTTCTTGCAATGTTTACTGTGTTTTAAAGAGGAAATGGGGAACAATTCCCATCTCTCCCTTCCCAAAGGCTGGACCTCCTCCTCCCTCAGCAGCTCTAGCACCCTGGAAGCCCATGCAATAGCTGAACAGGCATTACCCATATTATTTACACCAATTACTGCGAATAACCATCTGCATCTAACACAATACATGGAAATATCACAACAAAGCATGCATCACTGTCATCCCACCACCTTGGGAGCTACACCCGGAGAATGCCATGGGTCAGAGTGCTTACCTTATGAAAGAAGGCAGGATGGACATGACAAAACATGAAATGAGACAAAAAAAAAAGAAACAAGACTCTAACCATCTTTTAAGCTCGGTTTTTTTTTATTATTGACTCCAATTCCCAGCATCAGACATTTTTATTCCATTTCTTCTTTTTCCCTGCTATTTGTTCTAGCAGGAGGCAGCCAACAGCCAGCCCTCTGCACAGGGAAGGAGATTTCCTTCAGTTTCCAGACATTTAAATAAAGGTTTTTAAGATTTGCTGCCCTGGAAAGTCAAGGCATTCACATGTAACTGCTGCCAACATAAAATATGTGTTATGAGGAGAAAAAGAGTCTTCAAGGGGCTTTCTTGGGCAAAGTAAGTATTTTTTCCCACTGAGTTTTAAAAACCCTGTTCTGGAGACTGGAGAAAAGGCTTAAGATGATGTCTGGAGGATTCTTCTTCTCAGGATGACAGGTAGCATTAAACCCAAGCCAAAGCCAAATCCCAGCTATCCCAGACAGGCTTGGTGAGGAGCAGCAGTCTGTGTACCAGAACTGACAACTCCAGGTCTACAAAAACAATAACAGCTAAAATTTGGAACAGGAGGGGAAAGGAAAATCCACCTGAAAGCTTCAAGCACTGATGGAGGCTGTGACAGTCCAGCACAGCTCATAGCCACAGGGTCAGAGAAAATCACACAGTAACACAGAGGTGCTGGGCAGGGAATTCTGTGAATACTGGATCTGCCACTATTTCATCAGGCAATTCTGCCACACGTGGGCAGTTTAAAAACAGGTTGGTTTTTTTTTTTTTTTTTTTTTGTGGTTAAGCACAGAGATCAGTGCTGGAAATACCTTTCTCAGGCAGGCATGCCAATTCAAACCTGTTTCCTGCATCAGGTTCTGGTGTTGATGGTGCATCCTCACCAGATGAACCAGGTAGGACCTGCTAGGGCTGAATCCCTCAAGACTCACAGAGGACTCAGGGGGGAAGGAGACAACTCAGGCTCAGCCCTGGAGGTCAGCAGGACCCCCAGACAGGGGAGCAGAGCCAAATGCAGTCCAGTGTCCCTGGGAAAGGGTCAGCAGGAGGGTGTTCAGGTGAGCTTCAGGCTCCTCCAGAGGCCAGGCACCAGCAGAGCCCAGTGGCACTACGTGAACAGCTCACTACAATTTTAATCTGTAGTCCTAATGAATGATATAAAGTTTTATAAGCATCAACAAGGCTCTGAGAAGACCTAAATCCATTTCAGTGCTCATTTAGCAGCTTCATCTGTGTGCAATTAAAACTTCAGCATTAAATGTTAGAGAATAAAATAATGAGACACTTAAAAAGTAATCTGTACTTCAGTGGGCTGTGCTCAGTGGATTTCATATGATCATTTACCAGATAAAAATAGAATCTGGCCAAAATCTGTCTTATCCACTGCTTCCCTTTCAAGAGGAAAATGGAAAGAACCAACTAAGCTTTGGGGGCTTTGCCATCCCACGTACACACAACACTGCTTCCCTAAGCACAGCCATGCCTAAAGCACAGCTCCAAGCATTGATAACTTCCCTTTGGGCTCCAATGATAACAGGAAAATAAATGCAAATTGAGTTTCAAGTGAGATTTTCATTTTGGTCTGAAGCCTAATCTTTTATTAAAACAGCTATCAGTTTGGAGCTGATGGTTAGGAAAAGTTAACTTCAGGACAGGAAAAAAATTTAACAGCAAAGAATAGTTCTTATTTGTAAGTGTATCTGAAATGCTCCCAAGGTTACTCTAGTCTATGAAAGCTGACTAGAGGGGGATACGGATGGGCCATGGACAGGCCACGAGAATGGGTTTTACTGAACAAAAGAACTGTAGAAAAAATGTGAATTAAAAGCAAAGATGTACATAAATATCAAAATAGATTGAGTGGGTGAACACAGATCAAAAGAAGTATTATACAGGCAACATACACACAGTTAAACTTAAAAGAAGCAAAAACCAACGAAAAATACATATTTTATTAACAACTGAAATAATGTTTATTCAAGAAAAGGCAACATTGTGCATCCTCATAGAAAAGAAAAAAGACATCTGGGGAGGTCAAAGAACGCTACAGTTTAAAATGATGAAATGTTACAGCTTACACACCAAAATTAAAAATGAAATGAAATTAAAAAAATGAAATGGTTACCAAAGTAATGCAGGTCAAGGGATCAAAGGTGAAGGGTCACACACTATTAAAAAGAAATCCAAAAGGGCGTCTGCATCAAGATCTCTGCAAAACAAAGGAGCTTCAGTGAGTAAAACTAAAACCTTCTATGGAAGCACATCAAAGCTCTCGCACTCCACACCCAGCCCACGGCAGCACTCTGCTGCTTTCCTGTGCTGGTGGCTGCTGCCCCTCCTGCAGCCACTGCCCTCCTGCAGCCACGCTGGGCAGCTCCTGTTTCCAGCCACTCTGGCTTGTTATTAACCTCCCTGTAGACAGGCTTCTTAAAAGTTTTGCCATTTCCATGTTGGAGCATTGGTTTCTTGTTTCACAAACTGTTTTCAGCACTGAGGGTACGAGGCTGCACAGCCCAAGCATCAGCTGCAGGTCCTGCATTGGCACTGACCCCTACCTGTGCAGAGGAGGATCTGCTTAGGTCAGAACACTCCTGGCTGTCAACACAACTGCTGGATGGCTGCTTTTCAGAGAAAGCTTGACATGCTTTTTCTACAGTTTTCTTTATTCACTGTAACTGTGGAAATCTGGTAATTATTGACACACACGCACACTGAACCCCTCACATTGTAACGTATTGCTTTAACACTCCAATAAAAAAGTAATTCAAATGTGGTTTCCAAGACAAAGGCCTCTCCTTCTGGAATTTCAATTACACAGAAGCTATAAAACAACCTTTGGTACCCATTTCCAAGCAAGATGCAGTCAATTATCTATACTAAATTTATGCAGGGAACGTAATATTTACATCAGATAACTTTTGGAGAAAGACAACCACCAAGGGCATTTCATCCCTCTTTTTTCCAGCATCTCTCCCCCTGCTTGGCAAGGCATTAAGTTTTGGGAGACTCTTATCTGGACCAAACCAGCCCTGTGCTTGAAGCCAAGAAAATAACTCCCTGCAGAAAACCCTGTCTTTGTAAGGCAAAGAAGCCCCCAGCGTCAGAGAATCACCCACTGAGACATCTGGATCTAGTCTGCCTGGATGTTTTTCCAGAAAACGTCTCATCTTTCCATGTCATTCCTGCTTCATGTGTGTCACAGTCAGTAGAGTGTGGAGAATGCAAGAAGGTCCATATTCCCCCTCAGCAACCATGTCTGGCAAGCCCTCCTGCTAAAGCTACTGCTTGTTGACCTTAAAGCTCAGTTCCTGCCATTATTTCCAGCATTTATCAGTTCCAGTTTCTGTGTGCCAAACCAGTAAGTCCATGTTTCTGCTGTTCCCTCCCTGCTGTGCTGGGCTGCCTCCTCTCACCACAGCTCACACTGCAGATGTGCCAGACAGCCTCAATATCAAAGAAAGCAGTTTGGGAACCCAGCAACTCTGCAATAACTCAACAGCACGGACACAGATTTGCAGTGACTCATCAGATAATTAAGTCTGAAGGCATCAACATGAGCTGTGTGAGCAGGAAGACCCCAGAGCTCAGGACCTCAGAGGTGCATGACAGGGACGTGACTGAAGGACACACCAACATAGTGGGGCTCCCTCACAACTTCTCAGGTACCAGAAAGTTTGCAAAGATGAGTTTAGGTAACTCCAGGAACATTTTAGCCCTGGGACAACAATGGAGGGGGGAGAGGGCACAAACCCAAGGTGGGACAGCCCTGTGAGGCTCTCCAGTGCCTGGCCCAGTCCAGGGCTGTGTGCTGCAAACAGCTCCCAGCTCCTGAGGTCTGTCAGCAACAGGGCACAGGCACCAGATACAAAGGAATGAGCAGAGAATGGGGGTTTTCTTCCCCCTCATTGCAGTGGATTATGCCCTCTCCTGCTGTCCCTAGGACACTGTTCCCCACACAGACCACTGCTTCTTCCCCTCTTCTCCTTAGGCAATGCCTCAGCAGAAGAAAACCTTTGCTTTCATTTGCACTAATTTTTCCTTCATGTTTAGTCTTTCTCATCTAAATTCTCTGATTTTTCTCTTCCAAATGAAACAGCCACCCTAAGAAGCAGCAAACCTGAGACCAAGATGACAGGATTTAAATCCCTACACAAAATACAATCTCTTCAGTTCCCATTCATTCGCCAAGTAAACCAATTCCTGTGTACATGCCAAGCCCTGGCAGAGAGACTGAGTTTCTAAATTGACTTTGTTGTACCATTTTCCTTACATAAGACGGAAGTACACCTTGTGTAACAGCAGTGTGTATTCTACTCAGTGCTGGGCAAGCCAGAGACAGACACAATGCAGCAGTACCCACCACTACTGCTGGTGCTCCTGCAGATAAACAGGTGAATATTAACTGAATTAATCCACTTTCCTATCTCCCTCATGTTTCAAGAAGAGTTTCCATAACTGGTAACTCCAAGTTTTTATTCCCCACACACCAGATTTCACTTTTGATTTTGATACCACATTTCAGGATAATCATGTACAGTTAACAAGGACAAGCCACAACAGATGACACAGGCTAGGGAAATCACACCAGATCCATCAACTGGAGGAAATAATACTCCACCTTATTTTCCCACCAGACAAAGGATTTGGAGCCACTGTACAGCCGCTGTCCAGGTATCTGGACACACATTTGCTGCTGCTGAACTATAGTCATCTACAACACCCACTCTGTGGAGGAACCTGAAAGTGTCAAACAGCAAAAAAACCTAATACCACTGACCAATATTCAGAGGTACTGTGACAGGTTACTAATGCCAGTCAGGTGGTTAAATACTATCAACATTTTATACTCTGTGTACAATATGCTAAAACTAACTAGGAAGTTTGGTTTTTTTTTCTTTAGGCTATCATTAAGTGTAAAAAAGTTAATTCATTAATTTAATTTATTCACAAGAGTTTAACTTGTACTTTAAAAAAGTCACAAGGGCAGTGAATTACTCCAAACCCTCCATCTGTTTGCTCTGCTTTACAGGAGTCACTCCAGTTCCAGCACTCTGACATACTAACTGCCCAGCATTACAAACAAGACCAGCTCTTTTTCACTGACCCTAACATGAACCAAAGGGAAGGGAAAAAAGCCAGGTTTTCCTAAGATGAAGATGAGGATCTGTGTTTGAGCATGAATAGGTATTACTGCCCTTATTCAAATCACCTGCATTGGTAGGTAACCTTCCAATATTGCTCAATCCTCAGCCCGCTCACAGCAGTCACTGGGGCTGTAAACACAACTGAGGAACTGCAAACACAACGCCAGCAACACATTCCTGCTTTGCACATTAAGCAAAGCACAGAATTTCATTAATTTCACAAAATAAACCCACAATTAAGTGCTTCTGTTGGAGAAACTGCCGTCTCGCTCACGGATCAGCCTGGAGCCCCAGGCACGCGCGCAGCGGGAGGAGCCGCCCCCGCACGCCAGACAGCCCCAGTCAGGTGTACAACACTCACTGCTGCTCTGCTCTCCTCACGCTGCAAACACTGCTTCCCTTGCATTTCACCTGCCGAGCTCTTTCTTCTTTAAAGCAGGTGGGGTTCCTCACATTCCTGCTGGTGGCCGAGAGGGGCAGGCTCTGGACGAACAGTACCACGGGCTGGCAGCACAGGCACCCAGCTCGCTGGTGACAAAGCCAGGTGGGAGAGGTCTCTCAGGGGCACAGGACCTCACAGACCACCACCACTGAAATAAAGGATGAGAACCGACACTGGCACTCTGCATTTTATGGATGCTCTGGCTGCTCCAGCACTTGGTAAACACTTTGCCCCCAACAAGGTATCGCCTGCCATTCCCAAACCCTCGTTGCAATGTGCCTCAGTCCCCAGCTCAGCACCATGCCAAGGGCACCCCCAGGTGCCAGAGCAGCAGGGGCAGGAGGAGCTGCTATGTGGGAGGACACACAAGCTAGTCTGCAACCAACTGCATTTCTAGTAGCAGCATTTGCCATTACTATCAGAGTATTTTATACTGCGATCACGTGGGCAGCAGGCAATTAGTCTAAATTCAATATTCTTATTGCTTTTGAGAAACCCCAGAGCTGACACACACCGTGAGGATGTCCCAGCCCTGGGAGTGCTCCTAAGCAGGCACAGGGCTCTCCCAACAGCCGCCAGCAGCCTCTGGCTTTGGGAACCCTGAGCTCCAGCTGAACATATCTGAATGAATTGATGTAAAGCATTTTAAAAAATATGCTGGACTTCAGAGTCCATAGGGAGCTGTACTGAACACTGCTCCTTTTCCACTGTGTTTTGCCATCTTTAGGGGACACTATGACCTAGACCAACAATCCTTCCCTGTTCCAGCTGGGAAACAGAAACTGGTCCTCAACACCACATATTTGTAACACATTCAGCTACTTTGGTGAATAAGGAATGGACTGGAACATGCAGTGCTGAGTTACAATACACCGCACACTCCTGGGCAGCCTTAAAACAAGGAGGTTTTTTAAGTTTTCTAATGTAAGAGTCAATTCTAAAAGGCACTTAGAAACATTAAAAAAAAAAAAAGGAAAAAAAAGCAGTAGCCCTGCTGCCGGGTCTGCAGCAGAGCAGGGTTTCAATGCACAAACGTGTGGCGACAGGAGCCGTGCGGTGACCAGCTGCCCGACACTCAGCTGCGGCAGCCGAGGGGAGCTGGAGGAGCAGGCAGCCAGAGTATTGCTTTCACTTCCTCCTGCCAGCATTTCAGAGCATCACAGCCAGCCCCAAGGCTCCAGACTCGCTCCCCCATCAGTCTGGGTCCCTCACGTCCCTCAGGCAATTCTCCAAACCTTCAAGATCTTCTCTGTGCTTTAGAGAAAAGATGGCAAATAACTCGTTGTCAAGTGAAAAGGAGAATGTCACTGTCATGCGAGCACAGCAAGGACGCCAGAGCACATCGAGATGTCAGTGAACACGCGACTCGGGCCCCCAGGCAGCAGAGGCAGAGGGTTTCTTCCTATGCTAAATAATGCTCAAATACAGTTTCATAATTGCATTATTTGAATACTCTCCCAAGCAGTACCTGAGCCTGGAATCTGCAAAATGTGGATTCTGGCTGACTCTAGAGAGCAGGGCAGTTCTGCCATGCCCCTCCAGACAAGCCTAAGCACATGGAGCAATTGCTGCTGGCTTTTTCTACCATGGAAGTTCTGGGCTTCTCCCAACAGACTGTAAATAGAGAATCCTATTGGAACCAAAGCCCAAGATAGCATTTTACATTTCCAATGTTTAACTTTTTCTTCTTTCTCGCACCGTGTCATTAAGTGTTTACAAGGATGATTAATGACTGCGGCTGCCAACTGTTAACGAACGGCATCTCTGTTCAGAGCTGCAATCCGGTGTCTGGCAAGCGCTGTGCAGAGACAAGGTTACTCCAACATCCTTGAGGCCAGCACCCCGGGAAGCTCCCGCTTCCCAGACAGAAAGCAGCGGGATGTATCTCCTGCAGACAACATATCTTGTTGCCCAAAGTGACTAATGGGTAAGGAGGCACCACCTTCACCACCTCTGCCAGGGGACAGGAGTTCAGCTGGGGCAGCTGGAGGGGGGTTCTGTGCAGCCCTGCTTTGAGAACCCAGCCCTGCTCCCATGGAAGAGAGCCGAGATCCAGCGCTCCCAAAATTCTCCTCCAAGGCGCACTGCCAGCACGCCGAGCCAGAAGCCTTTGCTCCATCCACTCACTGAAACCAAACTGGATCTGCATTTCACAAACCCTTAGAGTGAGGAACTCCCTCACAAGCACAAAGCACTGCAGAAGTTTCTTGCAACTAACTCATTTGTCTTAATGTGAGAAATAATATGAAAGCCCCGTCTCTATCCTCTCCCAGAGCTGGAGAAATAAGCACAATGCACCTTTACAGGCATTTCAAAAATGTAAATCTGTAATTAAATTGCTAGGCTTAACTTAAGATTTTCTATCTCTGGTAAAAAAAAATTGAATTAGACGGAACACTTCCTTCAGTAGGAAATAAAAAACCGCTATAAACTTGATTTAAGACAAGATGACATCTTGGTATGGAAATGTATTTCCATCAAACATTTCAGCTGCAAATGCACGATCCGATGGAAAGCAAGCACCCCCATAACATGTTTGAACCATTTTTAAGCGCTCCATTTCTCTCGCTGCTCATCACGTGATTTTACTACATGTAGAGTCATCCACAGCCCACCCAGCTCTCAGAGGACACAATTTCTTCCTCCCAACCACCCAACCCTGAGTAACATCTGACCATCACTCTCAGGCTGCAGATGTAAGTGCTCAGAAAAAGCGATCTGCGGTGTTCCCATGGCGATGCCCTACCCCGGCTGCTCCCTGACCTCTGCACCAGCAGCCCCAGTGACTGCACATGCTCATCCTGCTGCCCACCCCCCCCACAGCTGGGAACACCCTCGTGCTGGGCTTCAGGGCCACAAGAGACAGGCAAGAGCTGTGGTCAAGTTTCCTTGAACCATCCCCATGCAAAAGAGCACAAAAGGGAACGTTTGGGAGTCGGGTCTCGGCTGGGTTAGGGGGTTTGGCCCCCACGACCCCTGGGGATGAATCCAGTGTCTGCTACACTCACACTCTGCAGCTCGTGGAGAGACTCCACACCCGGGACTGCCCAGCACACACCACTGGAGGGAGGACAGCATTGTCACATGCATTCAGATCTCTAAGTTGTTTAGACATTTCATTTCTTTTCCATCTTTTACTAAACATCCCTGTCAGGAGACACCTCACACACAGGACCAGGGATTCTGGAATCAGTACAAAAATTCTGGAAATACCACTGTATAAAATACAACTTCTTCTCTACTTTACAACTTCTGTCTTCACAAGCACAGACAGAACACCTGTGTACTCAGATGAAAAAATTTATTCCCTTAGGAATGCCTCCAGAATGTAGTCCAACATTATTATTCAATTATACCCTAAGAAAATTTCAAGTTTTATAACAGTGCACAGAATTAAACTTTCAGATTGGGGGTGGGGAAGGCAGTAAAATCTGGAAGCTCAGCTCCTTCCTCCCCCATAATTAACACAAATTTCCAAGACTTCATCTCGGCATAAGACTCTGGCTTTTTCTATTTTTTCCCCCCCTCTGAGCTAATGGGGCCAAAAAATCTCTGGCCACAAGAAAAGCTATTTCATTTAAATCATGCAACAGGGATACTGCACCAGCCACACCACATCCCACAGGCTGGCAGAGTCAGCACGAGCCACACCCCATGGACAGAGCCAGCTCCACAGCCTCATGGCACAACAGCCTCAGTGAGAGATTTGTGAAGAGGGGATACAAATGAGAGAGAGGAATCTGACATTCAATAAGACCAACAGGGGCTCAGTCTGGTTTTAATGTCCCAGCTGATGGCCTGTGTCTATCAGCAAACAGTCCATCCAGAATTCCAGCACCAGACAATCCCACCCCAGCATTGCACTGGCAGAACCGCCCACTCCCTGCTCCCCAAAACACTGACACAACCCTTAGGAGAACAGCCACACTCACAAATTCTCCTCCTAACCTAATACACCACACCAAGCACCTGCACATTCCTGCTTCTGCTCATGAATAACAACAGTTTTCAGCTGCATAATGAACTCTGCCACATCCTGGCAGAAGCTCCACACACATAGGAAGCTCCACACACCAATCCTACCCAAAGCCATGTGTGCTCAAAGTTCTGCACTGGGGACAGCAGCAACATTAAAGTGACTAAACCCCACCCCAAGCAGCTCTTTCCAGTAGAAGAGAAGAGCATCATTCTGTCACACACCTGTGCACAGCTTGCTTGCCCCCAACTGTGTTTGTCCAAACATCATCTGTCAGAGCCACTGGAATTGCCACTGCTCCATGCCTGTCCCCATTAATATAAACACTATCACAGAATAAACAGCAACCCACATTTTCTACGATTTACATTTCAATTCCAATGACCCAAAACAAAAACATCTACACAAAAAAGCCAAGGCCAGTAACTGCCCCGAAGACCTGGTTCATTCTATCACAGTACTGGGTATGTTAAAAATAAATATCTGACTGTAACTTCCAGACACCAAAAGGAAGAGGGGTAAGGACTCCAATTTTGAAAAATACACACAGTCACTGCTCTGTGATTGATTCTACGCTCAGCAAACACACACACAGAAGTGAGCTGTGTTTGATCCTGCACTCAGCTGCCACTTGCAGGTGCTAAACTCATGAGCACAGGTTCTCTTAACAAGTTTAGATCTACAAACGAGGGATCAGATGAACAGGACCAGTCAGCTCTCAACAAGCAGACACTAACTGGAGTTTTACAGTCACTTCTCCAAGTGGATTTCCTCTATTATTAAGTGATTCCCTTAAATATGGCAAAGCTACACTAAGACAGAGCTACTAAAAACTAAAACTACACCCCTACTATACCCTGTGGGTATTGCCATGGGACATTCAGCATTGCTGCACAACAGGAATAAAGCCTAAGGATTATAGAGCTACCTGGGTTGTTCTTTAACTTCACTTTGCCCCACAGTATTTCAAATACTTCTTTTTTATTAAACTACTCCAACCATAATGCAGTAACACGTGAACTGTGAACCAGAATACTAAGAGTAACTGGATTCCAGTACAAAACACCCAGTTCTGTGTTTTCCTTATTCTTAACAAGATTACTCAGACAGAGGTAAGCTGGTTATTTCCCAGGACCCTGTGTGGCAGGAAAGAACACACACCACTTTTTTGTTTGGAAGTCTTCATGCACAGGAAAGTAACACTTTATTCATCATGGTACAAACACACCTATCTAATTTTAAACCACTCTGAAACAGGTCATTAAGGTGATGTGAAATTTGAGACAAGTCACACACACGAGCAATAGACTCCTAGAAGTCTAAAACAGAAGTCAACTTCCACATTTGCCTTCAAGTCTCACTTAAAGCTTACTTTCAATATGTATGACTTATTATTTATGGAACAGCTTCCAGAGCCAGGGAACTCATATCCTGTAACTTGCAGGACATGCTCTCACAAAACAATCCATAAGCACTAAGTAAGCTGGTACATTTAAGAATAAGTAAGAGATTTAACTACCTCGTTAGTGTTCCAGCGGTGCCTCTCTTTCGGTAAACTTGAACATTTTGGTAGACATTCAAGCAGCTTCTTCGGTAAAAAGATCTTTACATGACTGCCATTGCTGTTCCCATGATCATCTAGAAAAAAGAGGAGACACATGATGTACACACAGGAGAATGGGTGGTTGCAACCAGGAGACTCAAATGATGACAAGATTTGGAAACCCCCCAGTTGCCCTGCCCAAAAAGAGCAATTTGCCATGCCAATAAGACAAATAACAGCTTTCTGTTGAAACTGCAACTTTATTTCAGAAATATAAACACAGTTTAATTCTTTCTGGTTGCAAAGTTTTAGAAGAGCTTCAATGTATTCGGGAACAAGGAGCCTGTGTGTGCTTACCTGTGCCTATTTTAGCTTATTATTTCCCTCAGTGGCAAATTTTACAAGCAACAGCAACAAAACACTGTAGAAGCTGTGACCACAGCGGCACGACCTGCCAGGGAAGTCATAAATGAAGTTCACACTTGACAGGATTTGCAAGTAAATAAGCACAGAGCCCCAGCACCTGCTATAATTTTGTCAAGCTGCAGCAGAAATGCAACTCAAGGTCTATTAGTTCATTTTAAGCTAAAACACACCATACCTGATCTAACCCAGGTTACTTCTATTTCCATTCACAACTCAGAAAGTAAATGTAGTTCGTCAACATGAGTGAGGAAGAGGGATGGAATTTTCCTACCTCACCATGCCCAAGGGTTTCAAAAGCAGAAATACTAAATACAAAATTATTCTTTTTTATTGCTAATCATGTGGAAGGTGCATCAATTCCTCTTAAAAGACCCAAGTCCCAAAAAACCCTGCATTCCCACGCCAGAAGCACCTTCTCTAACACCACCAAAAGAATCAAAGCACCCATGAAATGCACGTTTATCAACCAAATCAGTCCCCACAGGAAAGGGAACCGAAGCAGCAGCATGAGAGAGACCAGCCACAACGCAGAACTTTATCAGTTCTCCCTCAAACACACCATATCTCTGTCATCTTCCACCAGCCCCATGCATCCCACAACAGATCCTGGGGCAGTGCTACACAAGCAGTACAGTTAGTCACTGGCATTTTACCCTACAAAATTAATTTATAGTCATTTCCCAGCTGGAAATGTACAGAAAAAGGACATTAACTTCATTTTACACATCTAATCATTTTATATCATAAAACACATGCCAGCACTATGATAAAACTCCTCTGCAATTCCGTACAACACAGACATTCCCTGTGACCTGCAGTGAACCCGACAGAGCCTGGCCCACGATCATTCTTAGAAATTACTTAGGAATTGCAGAGACTTCACACCAGCAGCCAGACATCCCTGGTATTCTTAAAGCTTGATTAGACTCTTGGATGTGTCAAGTTCAACAATATACATGCTGTTAAATCAACTGCTCGTGCAAGCCCAGCAGATGAGTTTACAAGATAAGCAGCGATGTGTATGATAAACGTGAGCTGCTCTGTAATTTATGAGTCCTGCACGCTCCCTGAGTTACTGGGAACTCATTGTGTGCCTGTGTCGGACTAAATCAACAGGGCTGCCACTTCCCAACTTCTTCCTGGGCAAGGAGCAGCCAGGGAGTATTGATTTCTGCTGGACTGCTGAAGAAATCAGGGAGAGGGTGCTCTCCATTATGCCATTCCAGGATTTTTATTTGGATATTGAGTATTTTTGACCATGAATCGGATGCCTTAAGTTTTAGCTTTTATATTATCCAGATTCTGTACTGCATTAGTCTGTAACTCTGAACTCCATATAAAGTGCTAGCAAGTTCTCCTCACAGTTCACTCACACAAAACAATCCTTTTCCAGCCCCAGAACCAAGGACACCGTTGCAGCTTCAGGCTCAAAACATGTAAACAACAGCGAATTGAGGAGAGCAATCTGGGAGGATGGAACTGCATAACCTGAAGCTGTAATCAGACAATTAATCCCAATATGTAAATGGACCAAAAGTTATAAAAGTGTGAAAACTCGTGACCCATTGTCCACCTTGGGTGTAGCCTCGGTCAGGCTCTGGTACTGCCCAAGGTGAATCCTTTGACAGCCTTTTAATAAATCTACTTTATTCCTTTAACACTGTCTAGCCTCTGTTCTAGGTAGCCTCAAAAGGTATCAACTCTACAGAGCTTTTTGGGCACATCCTTTCCCATCCAATGCTCTGCACGTATGACTGTCACCACTATTTTCCTGCACTCGAGCCACTCAAAGCCTCACAGACACCCAAGCTGTGACACCTGGGGTTATCCACAAAACCACAACTTGCCTGTGGCAAAGACCAGAGCCAGGCAAGGCCTGCCATGCCAGCAGCTCCCAGCCACTTCCAGATCCACCTCCCAATGCAGCCAATACTCATTTCCCACTCCCTGCATTCATTTTACACCATTTCCATTTCTCATTCAAAACACTGCATTGCTCTACATTCAATTCATTAAGGCGCAAAGTATTTTACAGCACACATTATTGCTTTTATCAGCCAAACTACATCCCAGTTACATCTCATCAGCTTATTTTCCATGGGCACATTTTAATTGACATTAATTGTATTACTTCCCCTTACCTCCGTATCAGTCAAGCCCTCTATCACTCATTCCATTATTTTGCAGGGCTGGCAGACCTCTAATTATTCAGCTCGTTTTATTAACTTTCTTCCATTGTCATCAATTATCAGTATTATTAATCCAGAAAGTGCCTATGGATAATAGAGCCCTTTAAAATGTTTTGGTAGAAGTTGTCAGAACTTGCTGACGCTAAACCTTCCAACTCCTGTTGTTAGCATCTCCCACCTTCTGTTATTACAGCAATGGAAGGTCATTCTCACCATCCTGTAACACGACTACATCTCACGGATGTCTCCCTTTTCTGCATTTAGCAATGGCATTTCCTCACTCCAAAAAAATCCCCTATGTGAAAAACAACAGCCTCCTGCCTCCATCCAAGCAGCTTTTCATTATGGACTCCTCGAGCCGTGTGGTCAGAATACACACAACCATCACAGTATGGGATGCAAACCCTAAATCCAGTGACCTCTAAACCAGGTCTGACCTTGGAAAAGGATGAAATCAGCCAACAGCTATGAGAGTGAAGAACCCATAGCCCCAAATGATGTACACACATCTGCCTTCAACCTTGCTTCTCAGCCCTCTGTAATTACACAATGTATTCCTACAGGGAGGAAAGTCCAGGGAAGCTGGAAACAGGAGAGCAGAAGAGAATTACTCACCCAGTAGCACTCAGGGTACTGGTGGAACAAGAGTTCCCATTCTTCCAAATGAAGCACCACTTTCCTGGTCCTGTCCCTCACAAACAGCACCATGACATTTTCAGGGAGGTGGAGCAATGCCCCCTCCCCACCACCCAGTGCTATTCCCTTGCTTGAATCAAACCTGCCATTGCTGGTGCAGCTGATGAGCCCATCCAGCACCACGGGGGCTCCTGTGAAGGCACAGGAAAAGGGTCCACACTGCTCTGCAGCCCTGCTCATCCAGCAGCACAGGCAGAGCACCCAGCAGGCAAACTCCTCCATTTATCACCAACTAAAATTTCCTCAGTAGCTAAAGGCAGGAGCTGCAACATCCCAGCACTGATTTGGTTCTACTGTGCAAATCCAGATTTTTACTTGAACTTTCTCCTCATTTATTTTTGCCATGGGTGCGACTAACAACACCAAGATCTGCAAATCCATCCAGTGTCAATAAAAAATGTCTGTGCAAGCAGAGCCACACTGGCATGGGGAGGATTTGCCAGTAAAGCTCTATCAACACGGTGGTTTTTAGTGCAGAGCTGGCCACAGCTCAAAAATGTTTCCCAAGGCAGGCACAGCCACAGCTGAGAACTCAAGTAAGGAAGCTACAGACTAAAATATAGCAGCCTACAATGTGTCCTCTTATAATTCAGGATGAAAATGCAAAATTTAAGTTCCATTAGCAATCTTTAAGATTACTTATTAGCAAACCAGAAACTCGTGTAGAATTAAGAAAGTGTAAGTATTATAAAGTTCATGGAAAGTTCCACATTAATTATACCACATAAACCCTTCGTCATTTTATGGTTTTCTTCATGCTCCTTGCACTTTATCCTCCCAAGGGATGCACCACGGGCCATAAAACTCTGAAGTGCACAACAGCAAATCACAGAGTCTGTGCTCTACCCCCACTCTCCAAACAACCCCTTACCCCCTCTTCTTTTTCTTTAACTGGTTCTTAAATCTTTGCTGATCCTGGAGGTGAATTTCGACCTGCAGCCCCATTAACTACCACAGTTTGCCTATATAACATGTAATTAGAAAATAAAGAAATGGCCAAAAGGATGTTCATCAGCTGGTCATCTGCAGACAGGTCTATTCTGGAAATAAATAACACAAGTAAGCCATAAACTCACAAACACAAGTTTTATAAACCCATTATTATGAAATAATAACTTAGGGCTGGTCATCTCCTTAACTACCTCAAGTGAGGGAAGAGGTGTTTAAACATTACAAATGGGCACTTTAGTATAAAACAAACTACTAAAATCCCAATATCATGCTTATGTGGGGAAGGGGCAGGCATCCAGCTGATCCCACCACCACTGAGCAGCCACTGAGGTGGCAGAGTTTCAGCCCTACAATGCACAAATGGTGCCACAAAAACACACTGCTCAGAGGCCACCATAGTCACCCAGCCACTCACTGACCTCCAGGCACAGATAAATCCAACAAACTCCATCTGGAAGAAATAAATGCAAGGAATGACTCCAGATCCAAACAACTGCAGGACTGTCATGTTATTTCTCACAGTTAAACTTCAATCCTGGCATCTTCCATCCATAAACAAGCAGCAACAGAAGCAAACCCAACAGCTCTTGGTCTGTTTGCTAGAAATATTTGTATCATTATAGTAGTAAATCTCTTGGCAACAAAAGCAGATTTCTAAATATCAATCAAGGGTGGCTAAGAGAAGATAACCAGGTCCAGTTCTGCAGTGCTGCTGTCTCAGCAGGGCTCTGCTGGATGCCAGCACTCAGTCACACACTGGCTGAGCAAATGCATCCCCAGGCCACCAGCACGGGATGCAGCCCAGGGCTGAGGGGAGGACCAAGGAAAGACTAAGCAGTTCAGGAAAAGGTAAAAATATACAAATAGAGCAAAAAGGCCAACACAAACCAGCACGTGTATGGCCATGAGTGCTGCCTGCATGGAATAAATGAGGAAGGAAAAAGCCCAGAAAGGATGAGGAGGGAATCACAGGAATGGTGACAGTATGAAGGATGAGCAACAAAACAATTTTCCTCTAGAAGTTACTGAATCTAGCCTTAGTGTCTTGGAATATTTGTGATAAATACTTTGTTGCTATGACAAATTCTACAAACAATTCTAAAACCATAAGAAACACAAATATAGCTAAAGCTGCTGTTGTGCATCAATGGCCCAGTTCTCCCCACCAGTAATGTGCTACACCCAAGTCCCTTTGTCCTTTTCACATAGCATAAAGTTTCTTGACATTTTATAAGTAAATTCAGTGTGAACACCAGTTAGGTTAAACTGCAAATGGTGCATTTTGGGGAAGGGTTGAGAGCCAAATCTTCCCTAATGAAGGCCCACACAGTGGCTGAGGGCTGGGTGACACAATCACCCACAATCACAATCATTTCTTGTGCCATATGCTTAGTGCCCTGCACAACATTTCCGAGTCTACTTTCCCCCACCAGCAAAACAAGCTCCTCTCCCTCTCCCACCTAGGCAGGTTCCAAGCACTTGCTAACGGAGCAAGAGGAGAATTCCTTTACAGTCAGAAGGTGCATACAAGGACCTACTCTAAAAGCAAACTTTGGGAGTGTTCACACAGTGCAGGGGCTTCAGCCTCTCCTTGCAGCTCATGTTCACACCTGACTTTCACTGCTTTGCTGCTACATCTGACAAGTGCACCAGAACGACGAAACCATTGCTCGCCATCACCAACAACTCTGGTTGAGACATGTCATCAATTCCTTCACCCCTTGGTTTTCACTAAAATTACATCATCAAATTCAATGAAGCCTTGACAATGAAGCCAAGGAGTGGTGGATAGCACTGGCCAAGTCTAGCAAAAAAATCACCCATCTTTTTATTCAGTTTCCAATACTACAGATGTTCTCAACACTACAACACATTTCCCAGAAGTGCTCACATACTGGCTAAGGCCAGGGCAGTCACTTACCCTGACTCTATGTGCTGGCAGCCACCAGCAACAGGTATTTTCAATTTTCTTTTCATACCACAAAGAGTTTGGAAACCCACCTGGAGAGCTGTCTGGAAAAACCCAGCTCCCTGAACCAAAGCAAGCAGCAAAGGACAGCGAGCACTCCATGTCCAGTGAGAACAGTGTGCTGTCATTCACCCAGTGCCGTGACTGCTCCTCAGCATGGAGTGGCCCTCCAGCACTGCCCTGGCAATAGGCTGGGTGCTGTACCCCAAAGGACTGCTGTACCCCAAAGGCACCAGCACCCAGAGGCAAACCTGCCTTTCCAAACCCATGGGGTTTAACAAGCACTAACACTACACAGGGCTGCCAGGAGCCAAAGAAGGTGAAAACAGGATACAAAGCGAGGGGAGAAAACTACAAAGCGAAAACTCAGCAAGGTGTGGAAGTGGAAGCCAGGGAACACCGAAGCTGCAGGAAGCTGCTGGAAGCACTGCATTTCAATTAACCAGCCCGGTATTCCTCGAGCACTCCACCCAGCCTTGTTTCACTGCCTGGCAATGTTTGGGTTTGAGGGTTGAGGGTTTTTTCCTTTCAGATGCATGTGGCTTACTGAAGCAGAGATAGAGGGACATTGAAAAAGAAAGGTCACATTCCAGCTTCCTCTTTCTGAAGGCTGTCTGGACAGAGGGAGGATAGCTACTGCCCCTTCCTCCAACAACATCTACCAATATAAGGAGGTCTTTATAAGAGCCATTTAAGAACACTAGTAATGTAAGGTCAGCATTGAGTCCCTAAATACTAAATTTAAAGTTATCTGTTTTAACTGTACTTCTACATCATCGTTTCAATACATCTTCAACTGATACAGAAAATGAAATCTGAGTTAATACATCTCCAGGAAGGTTTCCTACATACACAGCTTTAAAACTGACAAAAATAAAAACTAAAAACCTTCAAGCCAAAGTAATTGTGAAAATCATTAACAAGAAGAGATGCAGAACTAAATTTAAAAACCAGAGTTTCAGACAAGCCCTAAGCCTTACAGCAGGAATAATACGATTGTAGTACCAAAAGTACGCAAAAAACCGACCTCACAAACATGTAGTTCCTCCTGTTTGGAAAAAGGGAATGAAGCCCACTCCCTGAACCCGTCCTGCTGGCTGACAGCCCATGAAGAGGGTCTAGAAACTTCACCAGGAGACAGTTTGCTTTCAATTCTGACAACACAAATTTTGGTAAAATCCCAGCGATGAGATTCAGCAAAAATTCTGGGGCAAGGAGTGGACTGAGCCGAGCATCAAATGCTGCCTCCTCCCCGCGACAGTCTGATCCTGCAGCACACAACCCCAGCCATCAGCACACCCTAAGTTCAGGTTTGTTTAAATAATAAAACCTTAGGTAACATTTCCACAAAGGAAGTATTTTGCTGTTTAACAACCAAATCCAGAATGTTTTGTTTTCAGAAGGCTGTTGTTCCCCAGATAGTCCCTCCAAAGCCACTAACATCTGAGGCTCCGCTTGCCCTCTTCAGTCAGCCCACACCACCAGTACCCTCAGCTCAGGAGCTGCTGGGAGAAACACCACCTCCTCCTGCCATCCCATCTTTGACCCTGCCTCAACTACCAGACAGAAAATTCAACAACTGCACGGAACCGAACTCGGCGCACAACAAAATTCTGGGCCCCTGCGCCAGCCACATGCAAAACACACAGGCACTCCTCTCTCCAAAGCTCTCTGTTAGAGGCTGTGAAAACACAAAATTAAAAAGGCCGCCTGTGCACATTCTTCCCATTTTGAACTTCAAATTAGAAAAAGGAAGTTTTTAAAAGGACAACCCCCTCAGCACCCCCGATCAAGTTCAGAGCTATCACAGCTGCCAAGATGGCACCGCCAAGGGTCAGTCCTCCCGGCTCAGCTCCGATGCACAAAACACAGCAGGAACTACAAAACCCACAAACCCTCTGCTGCAGGATGGCAAGAGCCGCTTGGTCACTGAACCAGCCTCATCCTGCCCGAGGAAACCAGAAAAGAGGAAACTCACCCGAGTTCTCCAAGCCGTGGAGCTCTCTCCTGCAGCCAGGGGACAGCGGTGCCAGCCTCATTCCAAACCTCACCTCCTGCCGGGGATCTCCCGCTGCTCCCAGGGCACAAGCAGCCCCGACGGCAGCTCGGCAGGGAGCTCCGAAGGCAGGCAGGTCTGCAGAGCCGTGTGCTGCTGCTCAGAGGCTGCTGCTGCACCGCGCTGGGGGGATGGAGCAGGCGGCTCCCCAATGCAAGCAGCGCCGGCCCGCGAGCTGCCATTTACATCCGCTTTTAACTCATTGAAGTAACTAAAACCGAAAGCAACTTGTGTGCTCTCCTCCAGCACCTGCACTACTGGTGAAACACTCTGCTTGAATCGCACCTTAAAAGCATTCCCATTTAAGTTTCTGACAGGTGGAGTTTAGGTTTAAGGAATGAATGGTTTATATGTCGTCTCCTTGAAAATCCACCGCAAAAGTAGGTCAGCGGGGGAGCAGCTCTGTGACTTCGTACGAGAACACCCCGGGCGCCGGTGCCGAGCCGGGGCCGCTCCGCTCCCACCTCCGCGATGCTCTGCACGGGCACAGAGCAGCGACAGCGCCGGCCCGGCCGGCAGAGACACCGGACGGCAGCGCCGGGCGCAGCTCCTGCACAGCCCCACTCGAAAGAGCAAACACAGCTGCCCAGCAAACACACACCTCACCCGCCGCCCCCTGAAACCATTTACCAAGACCAAACACCACAAAAGTTGCAGTAAATAACAAGCGGAAAGGACAAGTTACCTTCCCAGCCAGGGATCACTGACCTGCCTTGTCCGTAGAGCCGCAGCTTTACAGGGCTGAGCACACTGAAACCTGTGCTTTGTACAGGAAAAATCCATCGTACCTTGGCACAGGAAGCCCGAAAAGTGAATCGAACCCGACTGTGCTTTGGTGACAATACTGTCACCCCCAAGAGAACGAAAACGTCACAGTCTGAGCCAGGAAGTCCAGGTGAACGCTCGCTCCCTTCTCGCTCACAGCCCTGTTAGCCAGGTGGCATTTCACTACTTCAGCGCAGTTAATCATGTATCTGAATGCAAGTCAGAAAAGAATGAAGCCCGACGTCGTCCAGACCAAAGGAAAGATCGAACTAATGGATTTAGGAGCATCAAAGAGATCAGTGAAAGATGAAGCCAACAACACTCAAAATCACCTCTACTACTTAAAATTTAGATTTCTGCAGAGCCTTTGAATTTCACGGCGCAGTCAAAACTCAAACCTGTGCCCAAGGGGCTCTACAGCCACCAAGAAACAACCCAAAAAATATATTCCCAACGCAGTCTGAGAAAAAAAAAATCTAGAGAAAAGGTGGGACAAAAACCCTTAAATTCTATGAAGGGGTTTTCCAGTAAAGAACGCAAATGGGTTCCAAGCGAGAATGTACATGTGCTGTGGCGAATAAAGAAAAAAAAATTCCTTATTACTTACTACTAAACACCGTTCCTTGAGGAGCTCAACTACAACCAGGCCAATCCCCGGGGTGTTGGCACGTTCAACCGGATTTAGGCAGGGGATGTGAACTGCCCTCCGCTCTCTCCTCCCGCCCGTGTAAAATGGAGGCGCCGACACCGGTACCGGCCGCGACCACCCGGCCGGCGGGCTCCAGGGCAGCACCGCTGCCCGAACGAGCCGGGACAAACTTACTCCAAATAACACGAAATATCCAACCCGCCTCCCGCCGAACCGGGGCCGCGGCCCCGCTCCCGCCGGGCCGGGGGCAGGAGCGGCAGCAGAGCGGCGCTTCCCCCTTGCGGACGCGCCGGCCCCGCTCCCGCCGCGCCGCCAACTTTCGGCCTGCCGCCGCCGGCCCGGCCGCCCCGCGCGCACCGCGCACGCCCCGCGCCTGCCATTGGTCAATCTGCCGCACTGACATCCCCGGTGGCCAATCGTGGCAGGCCGGGGGCGGGTCCCCGGAGGGGATGGGCGCGATGGACACAGCGCCCGGCCAATGGCAGTGCGGCAGCGCTTCAGTGGCACGCGCCTCAGCCATTCAGCGGCGGCGCCGGGCGGGCGAGCGGGGGCGGGACGGAACGCGTGATCGACGGCCGCAGCAGCCACTGGAGGGCTGAGTACACGCAACTGACGGCCGCCGGGACCAATCGCCCCGCGGGGGAGGAGGGACTAAGCTGCTGACGCACGGTGCCGCGCGCGCCGGCGGCCAATGACCAGCGCCGCCCGCCAGAATGACGGCGCGCGGCACCAATGGGGCGCGCGGCCCAGGCGGCCGGCCGC
>NW_024371260.1:3703360-3716623 GCF_014805655.1 Passer montanus | reverse complement strand
GGCCCCGCCCATTGGCTGCGCGCGGCCCCGGCGGGCACCGCCCCCCCCCGTGCCCGGTGACCCCAAACAAAGGCGGCGATTGGCGCGGCCGGCAGTGCCCGCCCCGCGCACCGGAGCCGCGGCACACCGAGACACAAACTGCCCCCGCCGCGGCGCCGCCTGCCACCCGCGTTTGTCACCGCCCGAGTAAGGCCGGGGCCGAGCCGGCGCGTCCCGGGCAGAGCTGCCCCGCCGGGCGGGTGCCGCGCTGCCGGGACGGGCGGAGGAGCCGAGCCCCCAGGGCGGGGAGCGGCTCCCGGGCTCTGTCCCGGTTCGAAGTGGCGGACGAAGCCCGGGAGCTGTTTCCCTGCCCTACCGGCCCCAGGCTCAAAGGTTATCTCCCCATTTTTCGGGGTGCTGCAGGCCCTCTTCCACAGCGCCCCGGGGTGCAGAGCACGGTGCTGGGGTGAAACAGGCGCTCTCGGCTCTGCGCAGGGAGATGAGGAGTTGTGATTCGCACGAGAACCAAGCTAGGGTGGCCAAGGAGATGTGAAGGGTTGGAGTCCTGCCCGTCCCTCGGGCACAGCTTGTGAGAGTGTCACAGATCCCACTCGGTATGGGACACACGGGGCCGGGGTTGTGAAGGCTCCCACGACATCAAGGAAATCACTCTGTCCTTCTCAAAACTGATGTGCCCCAAGGAGTTCTGGCCTGGCTGAGTCTGCCCCATGCTGTCAAAGCTTGATGAGCACTTCAACCTCCTCCCTGCAGAACTGGACCACAGCTAATGCCTGCACAATGCAAACCAAGGCTGCAACGGTTGTTTCCTTTGATGTGTGTGACTAAACACACAAAAAGGATATTTTCCCTTAGATCCTCCTGGGAGCAGAACTTCTTTAGGAAGACCTGTTGGTGCTTTGGCTTTGCTAAGGACCGAAGCTGCTTCCGAGCCCAGACGAAAGGAGGATGGTGTGATGGGCCTCTTCTAAGACAGAAGAAAGGAAAATTCCTTTTTCCTATTTTCAGCAGCTGCTAATCTCGTGGAGCGTGAAAGGCACATTGCTGAAGAGGCTCCAGAATGACAGGCTCACTCCCGACGGTCAGAAAGCTCATCTGGTACAGTGTCCTACAAATACCCACAAACACTAATGCAGCCATAGGATCAGCTAAGACAGTTGTTTCCTTCTGCACATCAAAATATGCTGGAAATGGAAACTTTTCTAGTTGCCACACTGGCAAAGAACTACCATTTTCTTGATGAATTCTAGGGAATTTATGTCTCTCCTTGGTTATTCTTCCAAGGTGATCCACATGCTCAGCAGACATGATGTAGCCATACAGTTGTTGTACTTCATAGCTTGCATTGTAGCAAAAGATAGTGTCAGACTAACAGGCATCCCTTGGTGCTGAGGGACAGGAATCAGCTTCCTGATGCAGTCAGGGACCTTTGGTTGATGCCTCACGGAGGTGTGGAGGGCCAGTCCGTGCTGAATTCCTGCCCGGCGTTCCCCTCAGTGGCAGGTGCTGGAGCCCCTAGGGACAGACCTGCCTTGCCACCTCTTCTTCAGCAAGAAATGGGCACCTGGCTTAGCCAAGGAGCACAGCCCACAGTGCTTCTGCCCTCAGCCAGCTCACCTCCAGCCCCTGTAACATCACAACAGCATTCCCAGGCAGCTTGAGTTTCCATGTGGGAATCCAGGCAAGACCAAGTAAGGATAAGAGATGAGAGAAATGATGGGGCCGACACTGACACAGCTCCTCACTGGTACCAAACACAGGGATGTTGGGTTTGTTCTCCCAGCCCCCCATGCAAGTGGCAGCAACTCAGGCTGCTCCCGCAAACACACAGCAACTTCTGCCTTCCTGTTCTTGCCAGGAAAACTGGCACAACCATTCACTCCAGTCACAGCCCTCGCTGCAGTATTCACTGACACCCTTTGGGGACTCTACATGGGTCACATCACCCTGACATCACCCACAAACCAAATGAAATGCCAAGTCAGCAGTGTGTGCACACACGAGCGTACATCTGTCTCTTCCCTCCAAGGCTTGAGCAGTTCCTTCTGTGCTTCTATGGCTCATTAAAGCAGCAAGGTCCATGCTCTGAGGGACGAGGTTGTTCAGGACTCTGCCTGCACAGCCTGGGCACACAGGGAGTGCTGCTGCTCTAGTTGGGAACAGCTCTGCTGCCAGGACTGACACAACCACCCTGACTCCACAGCAGTGGGAACCCTGCTCATCATGTGCCTTTGGGAGCACTGCCTGGCTTTCCACATCCTTCCTGTCTGCAAAGACAATGAGAATTTGTGTGGATGAGGATGAATAAAGCATTTTTAAGGGGTTACTTGAAGCAGTGTATGAACTCTGCTCCGTCTACATAATGAACTCATTCTCCTCCTCAACATAAGGTTTTCTACCAGGAGACACAAACCCCTCGTGAACTGAGTCTCCCACAGCTGAAATTACCTAATGTTAGGTGTGATTTCTGTACACACAGCTTACTACAGCAATACACAGTAATGTGTACACACAGGTTACTACAGCACTGTGACCTGTGTAATACCAGAGATACTAAATGGGGATTTTTTTCATCCAGCATGCCAGCAAAGCACCAAATATTTTCATTTAATTCCTGTACAATAAAATGATAGGAAAGAAACCATTTGAAGTGCTGCTGATATCTTTGAAGTTTCCCAGCTTCCAGCTCCCACTGTTTAAATCTCAGACCAATTGTTACTAAGGCACAGAGGTACTGAACTGCACAAGACTCTGTGCATGGATGGTGTGGGATAAACTTGCTTGCTGTTACCTTTCCAGGGGCACACGCACAGAGCAACATCCAGCTGATAAGCAGCAAGAGAGGAGATGTGCTAGGAGTTTGTGCACCCTGAATCATGAATAATTTTTTATCAGCACACTGATAAAAGCTGATGCTATGCTGGCAATTGGTGTCTGGGTTGGTTTCATTAAAAGGGAGGTAAAATACCAAGTTCTTTTAAAATTCTTAATTGTCAGTCCATGGCAGATGTGGGTCTGGCTTGGTTAATTAGGTTAATGTGATGATTTGGCATAGTGAGCTATATGCAGAAGTAAAACTGTTAAGAATATATTCAAATATCCTGTTATGGATATTCAGCAAATTACACATCGCCGTTGCTATGGCGAGCAGCACAAAGGAAAACAGTTCAGACAGGTTTAATAGCCATAATGACAATGTTGGAACCCCATTTCTTGTGAATTGTTTGCACAAAGTTACTTCATTATTTAGAAGCAAGGAATGCCAAGTGTTTCCACAAAAATATTCTCAAGTGTGAGAAGAGATGATTAGAAAAACCTCACATGATAGAAATGAAATGGTTTTGCCCTTTACTCTAAAGCTGTTTTTTCTAGGAATAAACCCAAGACTTAACCAAGACAATGTGTGTGGACAAACCCACTCTTACAACATGTCACTGCATTTGTGATGTACAACTGCCAATTCCTAGGTTCAGCAAATACGGGTAAATATTCCAAAACATGCACTTCTTCCAAGAGGTTGTCTAGAGAAGTATACTCCACCTAACGCTCTGCCATCCAAGTAACTTGTCCAATTTTATGTGGGGAAGTTGAAGAGAATATACATTACCAGGAACTAAGGATACTGGACTCAGAATGGACAAAAGCACATACTTGCCTAGCAGGAGGTTGAGCTCAGTCACCTTCTACACTCTGGGCTTTGGATCCATCATTCCTGCCATTCCTTCTGCAGTTCTGAGCCTATTTGTTTCCCTCAGAAATACACACTACACTCAAATCACCTCTAGTTAAACTCTGCTGGCTACAGGAAATACACCCCAGGCTAAAATAAAGTACAACTCCAAAGTCCCAGCCCCTTTAAGGGACTCTTTGAGGAAAGATGGTTTTGCTGTGCAAAGCCCTGTAAAGAGTTTGTGGATATTTAAACCAGTAGCCTCAACACAGAACACAGCATTTACCTGTTTAACCAAGAACAGGACTAACAATGCAGTTGCTCTACAGGGGCACCAGCTCCAGATGGGAAACCCAGAGGGTTGCAGTGCGTCAGTCATTCCAGTACAGTGTCACACAGCTCCAGAAGGACAGACAGGGGTGCCCAGGGAGCAGATGTCCCACCATGCCCTACCCACTGCCCCTGCAGCCCTCGGCCTTTGCTCCCTGGGCTCTGCCTTCACTCTGCTCCCAGCACCCCAGTGGCATTAAGAAAGTAGCAATCATTTTGCCCTAATATTCACCCATAAGCCAGTTAGAGGAGGAAAAAAAAATGAAATATGATGTAAATTAAAGCTTCCAACTTAGGGGATTTACCAGTAAGTCACCATAAAATTCAGATAATTTATGTTTTCAATTCTGCAGCAACTTTCTCCAATTCATTTGGATTAGCTATTAGAAATTATGTCTCAAAAATTAAAGAAAATGTCTATTGACCACTATATCAAATTCTAATTTTAGCCAGGGAAAAAAAGAATAATTAGGCTGTGATTTACTCTGGTAGTCAACTTACATTAACAATTTTCCCCCATGTTTTTGTAATTCTGGCAAAATCAAATAATATATATAGTACTCATATATGCTGGGCTAGATTTAGTAAAGACAATTTCCTACACTACATCCAGGACATTTCTCTTTGCTTTCTGTTCTAATAAGACAATTGAGTTGTTCTGTGTAAGGAGGGAATATGATTGTCATGCGTGGCCTCCTCGGTTGGAATTTTAGTGTAGTCTTCAATGAGTGTGGAAGGATTAGTTTTTTAATTTCTTTTAAGCTGTCATCCTCCTGTAACAAGCTGTATAGCATGCCTGCTCTCTGGAAATGGTTCACCACATCCTAACCCTTCTTCCCAGGGATAAAGTGTAAATCCTGCAAACTCTCAGTGCCAGAAGCCATCATGCAGTGTTGGCTCTGCAGTGATGCACAGCTCCCAGCTCAGCAGAGAGAGTTTGGGATTGGATCTCCAGCCACAGGTGGAAGAAATCAGGAAAGGTGTTAAGATCCCTAAAGTTATCCTCCTAAAGTTGTGCTCCTGCTTTTAATCAAGTACCTTTTCCAGCTCCTCTAGAATTGGAGTGCTGTCTACTGAATTAACTGAATAAATAGGGATCTGGGAGCCAAACCAGTCACCAAGGTATGAAACTGTCAGCCTCAGGCACTGAGAGCAGAAGAATGAGTAATGGAAGACAACAAAGGAAGAACAACAGGACAACCAAAGGAAGGAGAACTAGTGATGGTAACAGAGGCAGAAGGTGCTCAAAATCACATGGATTCCAAAAGTAGAAGCCAGAGGCAAATTCAAATTTACCTGAGTCAGTTTGCTCAGACAGCACTACCCCAGCACTGCCGATTGCCCAAAACCCCATCCTTGCACTTCTGAACCAAGTCTGTCCTGTGATTCCCTCAGGGAACATTAACACACAGAGCACTTGAGCTTTCAATTAAAAAGCATCATTGCTGAAAGCATTATCCCAAATCTTTAAAGGACTCCATCCCAACTGGGCTCTGCCCTGTTATAAATTTATAATGAGAAGGAGCTTCCCTGACTTTTCCTATCATTATTTATGAATAGGCAAACCAAATGGAAAACTCATCCCAATGTTACAAACTAGAGTCACTCATGCTTTGCTCCCAGTGGCACCATGGCAGAGCAGCTGCTCCAGTTCTCTTGGGGTGGCCCAACAGTGCCTTATCACACAAACCCTTCTGCTCTGCCAGCAAGGGTACACAACACTTCTTAAAAGCAAAAATGATTGGTTTAATATTTTCTCACTAGTTTTAGCCACAGAGCAGTTTCTTTCTAGGTCTGCTTAAACCTCGTCTAACCTTTAAGACTATTCTTTCCCATGTGACCCATGAGAGTTGTACGAACTGAGAAATATATCCAAACAGCAGCTGCAGAAAATACACAGAAATAACTCGTTTTCACTGAGATGGGTTCATTTGTGAGCTCTGGCTTTCCCCTGAACTTCCTCCCCTGAAGGACTGGAACAGTAATACCAGTACAATAATACTTTTTCTCCTGAAGTGGAGTAAATCAGTTCCTCACTCTCAGTAGTGAAGTGAAAATTAAGATGAAAAGGAGTATAGAATGCAGAAAACCTCTATTACTCCTGAATAATACAATTTGCTGCTGATCTTCAGTTGCTAAGATAGGCATGTCAATTATTTATAGAACTCGAGAGTGTGAAATATGAAGTTTTTCAGCCTGGGACACCACGAAGGTAAAGCCAGGAACACAATCCTGTCAGCACTGGCAGACAAGGACAGAATAGGCAAGCACAGAATATTTCTACACAGATTACCGTTTTTATTGAACTACAAATTGCAAAAGGTCTCTATGAAATGCCACTTTCAGTGTTAAGTGAGCTGTAGCCTCCTTTTGACAGTGTCAGTCTGTATTTAATGTTTATTTAACATTTATCTAAAGGGCCATCTCTGCCAGGGAAACAATGTACAGTAAGTTAGCATAACTTCACCTGAATATTTACAATAAGCCAAGGATCTTCTCCTGGATCTGTGCTTATGTCCATCAACACACAGCCTGTCACACACACTGTAAAACCTGCTCCACGTGACCAAACTTTGCCAATAATTTTCACAATCAAAATTCCAATTTATGTTCTCAGTAGTGATACCAAAAGTTATCTGCACGAAAGCACTTATATGGTTTATAGCAAGTTTGTTGAGAGCAAGTATCTGGATTAAAACTCCCAGGGTTGCAGTGAAAGGTTGTTCATAGCTCATCTGAGGAACTAACAGGTACTATCCAAAAACATCCACAATTTCTTGGGGAAAAACCTAAAGGAAACCAAATAAAACCCCACAGACAAAATCAGAAAACCTTGGAGCACCAACTTCTAGTAACAGCCATTGATACATGGCATGGCCTTGCTAAAATGCCTTGGTGGGTCCATGCAATATTCTATCTCAAATAAAGCATTTCAAAGCTGGAGGAATTCCAAGTGCATCTCCTCCTCCTGCCTTGCCTCCAACTCTGAGGGCAAGAGCTTCAAATACAGTGACTAAGAAATTACAGAAAAGGACTAGCAGTGAACTTTCAGATCAAAGGACATGGAGTGATTCACGTTCCTTTCCTGACTGCTTGTGAGACGTGGGCTAAACACCAACAGTCAGGGGCTCTGAAAAGCTCCACTCAGCAAGAGAACTTGCATCAGCACTGAGGCTACAGGACCCCAAACAATGTGACTCTCCCTTAGTCAGGCTCTCTCTCCTAAGAGCTCTGTCAGCCCATGTCACCAGAGGGGTGACACACACCACCTTCCACTGCTGCCACTGCTCACCAATGCCAGCGTTTGCAGGACAATCAGAACAGATATTGCCCATTTCTCTCCTGCAACTGAAAACCTGAATGCTGACACGACTGAGGGAAAAACCAAAAACCACAAGCTAGCCCAGCAGGCTACTGTCTGTCCCCAGGGTCACACCAAATACCACGTGCTGGAAGGAAGCAGAAGCAGCGAGGACTTGGCAGTGCCTGAAGCACAATGCCTGCAGAAATGATTGTGCTGATGCCAAATCTGGTCCTTTTGGAGCTTTCCAGCCACTGCTGAGCGGACAGCACGTGTTGCAATGCTGGAGCTGGCAACGGCAGTGCTGAGCACAGCTAGTGGCCACCAGCACCATGTGACTGCCCCGAGCCAATGTTTAGCAGCATGAACAGTAAAATAACACATCTATTGAGCTCTCAAAACTGCAGCAAATATTGAAAAGCCTCCCTGTTCCACATTTCACCTGGCCTTGTGGGTGCTGTAGCCACCACTGCTCTGTGCTGGCTGGGCACCAGGGCCCCAAGCAGGGACCAGGAGGAATAAGGAACGGGTACACGACCTGGCTCTGGGGAACCAGCACTCCTGTAGGGACACAGGTCCTGCCAGCACTGGCTGTTCTCCAGTTTCACAGACTCAAAGCTCTCCAGACTGATGATGAAGAATTTTGAAACCCAAAGAGTATAACAGATTCACATTCAAGTTTATGGAAATAGCAGAAAAATACATCAACAACCTTCATATACACATATGCAGAAAAACAATTAACAAAAGTATCAGATCTCCCAAAATATGGATTGACAACAATAGAAACTTGCTAATTACTATTTTTAGTATCCTTAAATTCTCATCTCTGGTGCTATTAAACAAAAAATTATATAACAATGGATTTGAACTGTAGGACAGCTTATACAAGTGAGGACTATTCCAAAAAAGTCAATCAGCATTTCAGAGTATATTCAGCACATATTTTGAACACAGGCAGAGCAAAGAGCTCTGTCCATGACAGGCTCTTGTCATATCAGGGCTGGAAGGCTCCAAGCAGACCAAGAGCTCTGGTTGGCCAAATGACACAAACACCTGAACTACAGGTAATTCCTCCCTGATTGCTGTTTTGAAAACAACATTTCCAGCAGAAATTATTACATTATATATATCAACCCATCACACAGTACTGACAAGATCCTCTGCTTGCCCCAGAAACATCCTGTGTCCCACACAGCTGCTGCTGGGGAGAGACAGGAGACAGGGCAACAGGCAGACAATCACTGGAATACTTGCAAGGAGAGCTTTTGCTTCTGACTTTTGGGGCATTTAAGTAAACCTGCACAAACAAGTATGAAAATATCCCAAGGAGAGCTACATGACTAATGAAGATTTTCTTGCTCCCCATCAGTTGCTTCAGCCACTTCTGCTGCCACTGGATGAGCACAACAATGCCTTTCTACTGCGTGGTGCTCTGCAGGTATGACTAAATCTGCCTCTTACCTCCCCAGGTCTCCAGGTACACTATCACGCCTCCACTACAGAGAGAATTCCACAGAATGAAAGAGCCAATAAGAAGTGTTTCCTCTGGGCATCTCAACAGCATTATCACAAAATGCAGTAAAAGGCATCAGAGTATCACAGAGATTCAGCCCTGTCAGTGGCACCTGTTTGTAGAACACTCCCAACACTGCAGCCCTGTGCACCTGCCTGGGGGCATGGCCACAGCAGGACAGCCCATGGCTGACTGACCAACCCTCTGCAGCATGACAGGGGCTGCAAATGGACTGCTCCAGTGCAGCTCTCATTTCTGCTTTTGCCCTCAGCACAACCACGGCAGAGGCGTGGAGTACCTGCTAGGCTGGTGGGGCAGGGAGAACTGCTGCATCTGCCAGGGCACACATGCAGGGACAGGGTGGAAAGCATGAGTTGAGTGGGTTTTAGATACATAATGATACAACTTTGGGGAAAACCCGAGCACAGAGAGAGCAGGTCAGGAGTGAGAGGCGGCACTGGGACTTCATGCAAAACAGAGGAGGAGGGAATTCAGAACACTGAGCTCCGGTTTGAGGGGGTGTGCCGTTTGCCTCGTGAGGAAAGGTACCCCACGAAGTGCCACAGGCTCTGAAATGCACTCAATTAGCTGTTCCTTTTACCTTTTTGTTCTACCCAGCATTTCTTCAAGAGCACTGTCATCTCTGGCTTTGGCATCCTACTCATCATCTATGAATTCATGTTGCCGTTTCCTCCCTGAAAGGAAAAATCCCATAGTCAGTCATTTGCTACACAGAGGAAAGGACAAATCTGACAGTATTTTTGCCACTGTTAAAGTTCAAAGACCACCTTGCTTCTTGAGCAGACAACACTGCAAGTTGTCCTCTGGGCTATGGTGTCATTCACTCATGATCAATCAGTGTGTGCTCACTCCAGAAACTTACCCCAAATTTACCTGTAAGCAGCTGAAAAGCTGCCAGTGCCTCAGCCCTGTCTGGAGAGAAGGAGCAGGGCAATGACTCGCTCAGACTAAAAAAAATTCCCACAATAAGAAGAGAGACTTGTGCCAGGCAAATACCTTTATTTTACTTTAAAACATTCTAAAAGTGTTAATCTATATGAAAGAGAAGCAATACAAGACTGAGAAAGTATGTTTAATGTTAGGGAAGCCTTCACATCACATGAGCCAAATTAAAAATAAGACTAAACACAAGTGTACAAAGCGGAGACAAAAAAAAAAATCAATTTTCTCAAAGACATAACGTAAGGGACTCCCACAGGGGCCGGCAAATTCTGGAAGGGAGAAAGAGATTATATTTTATGGGAAGAGATTCAATAAGCATTCTTTTCCCATAAAGCTAGTGATGGAGGATTGTCACTGCTCCATAGACACCCCGTGCACATTTCAGGACAACAGTAACAGGAAATCAATAGCACCTTTTATACGTGCAAAGACATTATCTCTCTGGACTCCTAATACTAACAAATGGGGCCAAGAAACACCTTTACTAGAATTTAGCAGTCAGCATTACTCTGGCTGAGAACAGAGGGCAGGATGCTGGTCTACACCCTTAGATTTTTAGATATTTTTTCAAAAACTAACTCTGCTCAGAGCATCACCCTCGAGTGGTGCCCAGGAGCCCCTGATGACAGTACATCACAAGTGTAACAGAGCTGAGCCCCAGCGCTGTCACCCCATCACAGACATCCCCTCCAGCTGATGCTGTAGTCATTACAGGCAGGAGCTTTGTCAGGGGGTAATTTGACAGCTTTGACAAGCTCGGCTGAATTTATGGCACTTTCTAGTTTTTCCCTCCATTGAGCTGCAATGGAACTAAAGTTAATATTACCAAACCCACTCTGTGAGGGGACAGGTTCCCAGCGCTGAGTCCATGCTCACAGCCACTGAGAGAATCTGCTGCACTGGGCCTCAGTGTCCCCTGCCACCCTCGGGGACAGGGAGGGCAGCTCCATCCAGCCACTCGTGAGGGGAGATTCCATGATGAAGGTCTCTGGTATCTCTGGCTCTACCACAGCAGAGGTGAATCATCACTAGTGAGGCTACCCACAGCTTACTAGAAAGCACTGAAGGAGTGACCACGGTGTCACAGGTCAGACAACACATGCCCAGCTAAACCCAGGACCTGAATTCTGGGGACTGCTTCTCTTGCTGCAGGGACTGTGCCCCCCACAGCACCACAAAGCTTCCACCTGCAAGTACCAATGTGGGAAGAGGAATTCTGCACCCCAAGCCAAACCTTGGCACGTCAGTAAAGCACAAACAAGTACTTTTCTTTTTTTCTTCCTTTTTCTTTTTCCCATCAGATTGCTTTATGCCATTGATGTTACATTTCCTCTGTTATAATGCAGGGTTTTAAAGAGCTCTCTCTACATCCTTAGAAAGCACAGTTCATATTTAGCTCCCTAAACTCGTATTTCTCTCTTCCTATATTTCCCTGCCAAGATGTGACACCTGTGGAACGTTCCCAGAAAATTCCCCTGAATCATCTGTGATGCAAGGGAACAGCAGCCAGCGTTGGCAACAAGCAGCTGGGTCTTTCAGGAAAGCGTCAGATCAATCTGGTGAGGGGAAGGATCCCCAGTAACTGTCACTAATCATCCCCAAGGATCACAGAGCTCCCAAATCAGTTAGAAAAAGAGCATAATTACGACAGGACCAAAATCCATGGGAAATAGCGTTGCCATGGCAACTGACATCCTCACAACTCTAATCTCCTTTGCATTCTTGCACAGACTCAATGACTCCTAAACCACGTGGATAAAAAAAAAAACAACTGTCTAGCAGGTGGGTTCATTGAGGAAAAGCAGTGCTGGAGGTGCTTCCCTGCAGAACAGACCCATTTCCACATGGTTTTCAGAAAGGGAGCTTTTGTGCACCTCTTGTTCCAAGCACTGCACCTCACTCACCAGGAGTGCAGAGCAACTGCTATAACATAATCAATACTTCCTTGTTAACTACCCTTGTATCAGAAAAAAAAACTTATTAAATATTAAAATGTTCCTGGTTTCAAATAAAAGCGATGTGAAGATAAAATCCAAAGCAGACCAGCTGAGTTTTGAAATGGGATCCTGGTTCCAGCTTCACGGGTGTCAATGAGTGGTTTTTCAAACACTCCTCCTGACAGACAGCAGTACCCAAAAACCACTCCAGCATCCCCACACACATATCAGATCCAGCCACTGGGCAGCATCCATACATGAGCAGGAAAGGCCGTATTTTTCTTCCTGACAGCCTTATCACAGCATTAATACCCAGCCTGTCCACCAGCATGCTTTAAACGAGATTCACCTTAACAGATCAGCTAGGCAGCCCTTTTGCTAAGATCTCTGAGCTCTGTGCAATTTGGGGGCATTTCTCTTCCATTTCGGTACTGGTCAGTCCTGGGGAGTCAACCCAGCACCAGGGAGGGCAGCACAGCGAGAGCCCCAGGGCCGTGTTCCCTACGCCAAGAGCCAAAGCAGCGCTATTGATCCGAGGGAAACTGCTCACGATTACTGGTGACAAACGAGCACACGCTCTGCCCACGGTGTGCCCTTGCCAGCCGCGCCGTGCCCGTGGCTCTGAGCTCAGCTGGGCTCGCCCTCGGTGCCGTGCGGGCAGATCTGCCCCGGGACTCCCCCGCTGCCCTCCGCCAGCCCCGCCGCAGCCGGGAGTCGCTCACGGAACAGCGACTGGACGGTGGCAGCACGGCTTGGAAATCGCCCTCTGGTTACGGGGAACAGAGGCCTCGTGGCAGCGCCTGCACCGACAGGTCCCGTCAATGACCGCAGAGAGCGACTGCCCTTTAGGAGGTACCGAGGGCCCTGCGGCACCGAGACGGGCACCGGGAGAGGAACCGGGACGGGCACAGGGAGAGGAACCCGGGGACGGGCACCGGGACAGGAACCGGGAACGGGCACCGGGACAGGAACCGGGGACAGGCACCGGGACAGGAACCCGGAACGGGCATCGGGAGAGGAACCGGGAACGGGCACCGGGAGAGGAACCCGGGGACGGGCACCGGGACAGGAACCCGGGACGGGCACCGGGACAGGAACCCGGGACGGGCACCGGGACAGGAACCCGGGACGGGCACCGGGACAGGAACCCGGGACGGGCACCGGGAGAGGAACCAGGGACGTGCACCGGCGGCGCGATCGCCCTCCCTCCCGCTATCCCCGGGAGCGGGGCTGACGGAGGCCCTGGGCACCCACGACGCTGCCGCTGGGGTACGGAGCGACCGCGCCGGCAAAAGACGCGTCAGAGTGCCGGGGCGAAGAGCGAGGGGAACGTGTCCGGAGCGGAGCGCGGCAGGGCCGGTCGGTGCCGGTGAGGGCCGGTCGGTGCCGGTCCCCGCTCCCTCCCTCTCTCGCTCTCTCCCTCAGTCCCTCCTCCCTCCCTCACTCACCCCTCGCCGCCTCCGCCGCCGCCGCCGCCTCCCGGCTCGCGCGCCGCGCACGCGCCCGGCGAAGGAGGGAGGGGGGAGCAGGCGCCCGCGCGCGTGCGCGG
>NW_024371260.1:3702911-3703241 GCF_014805655.1 Passer montanus | reverse complement strand
GGGCGGTGGGTCCGCCGGGCCGCCGGGGGGCGCCGCGGCGCGCGGCGCGGGGTGAGAGGTCGGGACGATGGCGGCGGCCTTGGGCGAGGAGGCGCCGGACAACGAGGACTACTACGGGCTGCTGAACGTGCGCCGTGAGGTGCGGCCGCGGGGCCGCGCGGGGCCGGGCGGGGTGCGGCGGGGCGGAGGCGAGGCCCCCGCGTGCGCCCGAGGCGCCGGACAACGAGGACTGCTGCGGGCTGCTGAACGTGCGCCGTGAGGTGCGGCCGCGGGGCCGCGCGGGGCCGGGCGGGGTGCGGCGGGGCGGAGGCGAGGCCCCCGCGTGCGCCC
>NW_024371260.1:3672673-3698436 GCF_014805655.1 Passer montanus | reverse complement strand
GCCGCCCCTGCGGCGTGTCCTCCGCCCGGGCCGGGCTGGCGCTGCCGCCGGCGGCGGGGCGGGAGCGCTCGGCCCGGGCCGCGGGGCTCCCGGTTCGGTGAGACGGGTGAGCGCCCGCTGAGGCGTGAAATGCGTGTTTTGCTCCGAATTGCGGCGGTTTGGGCGCTCCTGACGCGGCTCCGCGCGCGCGGGGCGCACCCGCGTTCCCTCGGGCACGGCTCTGGAGCTTCCCGAGCGTTTCCAGTTTGGAAACAGCCAGGGCTTTCTGCAAAACGTTATCCCCGCCAAAAAAAAAGGAGGATCGAGAATCCTTGATTTCACTTTTAAGAATAGATGGATATTATGCCGCCCCTGCGGCGTGTCCTCCGCCCGGGCCGGGCTGGCGCTGCCGCCGGCGGCGGGGCGGGAGCGCTCGGCCCGGGCCGCGGGGCTCCCGGTTCGGTGAGACGGGTGAGCGCCCGCTGAGGCGTGAAATGCGTGTTTTGCTCCGAATTGCGGCGGTTTGGGCGCTCCTGACGCGGCTCCGCGCGCGCGGGGCTCACCCGCGTTCCCCCGGGCACGGCTCTGGAGCTTCCCGAGCGTTTCCAGTTTGGAAACAGCCAGGGCTTTCTGCAAAACGTTATCCCCGCCAAAAAAAAAGGAGGATCGAGAATCCTTCTTTTCACTTTTAAGAATAGATGGATATTAATTGTTATATTGTTACACTGTAACAGTTTGGAACTTATTGGGAGATAACTGCTTTTTTATAGTAATTATTAGGTAAATCTACAGAAATCTGGATGTAGGAACTGTGTTATGTAGCAGCTGTGCTGTGGTTTGTTTCAGCGAGTGCAGCTGCAATATAGATCTGTTATATGTATTTGTGTGTGCATAAATATGTACAAAAAGCCCATCAAGTCCATCAGCCTGGGTGTGGCCATTGTAGCTGGACAAGCACCACTGCTGCCTGCAATAGGATACCCAGACTTGGAAGCCGTTCAGCCTGATAGCTTGGATGAATTCCCTCTGGAGCTCCTGTCAGTCCCTGAGCTGCTGGGCCGGTCTCCTGTGCCTCATGTGTAGGGATTGGCTGCATTCCTGAAGGAACAGCGTGTGATGGTCACACTGTCTGCAGAACTCCCTGGTGCTGAGCTCCTTTTTAAAAAAAATTTCAAGCCCTCATCGGGTTTAAAGGCGGCAAGGCCACGCTTGTACATTCCTTGGGAGCTTTCGTAATTCCCCTCCAAAACGTCAGCAGCGTGCAGAGGTTAAAACAGAGGGGTGGGAGCCACACAAGGGTTGTGACTGCTGGGGAAAGCTTAATGGTTAACTTAGCCAGGCTTCCAGAGCAGGACATTCAGGTTTTGTACTGCAGGGAGCTGGAAACTGAATTAAAGGGGTCTGCAAAGGAGTAATTCCAACAGAGAGCGGCGGGTGCTTTGTTAATTGCCCTTTGCTAATTATTTTCAGCAGTATTGGCCTCTAGTGGATATGGTGAACAGCATGTCTGGGTGCTGAGCACAGCGATGTGGAGCTGCAGGGATCCCATGGAGGATCCTGTGAGCAGGAATTGCTCTGTGTGTGTGTGAATGATTCATCTTTTAGACACGTTAGTCTGCTAAAAAAGTGGTGCTGTGTTTGAGACCTTAAATGAGGCCTTTTAATGTTGACCAGAGTTTTGGTAATAAAAATGTAGCTTACATGCTATTATTTGTGACTGCATTTCCTGGCAGTCTAAAAACTATGTCAGGGTTTCTTTAGTGGTTTTGAAGAGGCTGTTGCTCATGGAATATTGAACCAATGACCCAAACTACTCAGTGATGATGAAATGCCCAATCTAACATTTTATTGAACATGGCATTTATGAAAAATGAACCTGCTCATTTCTATTATATAATCAATAGCACATTAAACCATTTATCATTAATTTGATTTAAAAATGCCATTTTGGGCCTATATGTTCCCCTGCCTTCCTAGTCAAGTTCAAATTTGATATCCGAGAAAACACAAGATAGTAAAAAGAAGTAAGCTAATTGTAGATGTTCTTACTGTCTTGGTACCAGCAAATTTGGCAACTCCCCTTTTGCTGCATCATTTTAAAACATTAACAAACAACAATACAAGCGTGCAGAAAAAACATTCTGAGCTGTCCTCCAATCCGAACAGATTCCTGGCCCTCCTTGCCACAAGTGGTAAAAAAGATGTCACTTGAATAAATTACCTTTTAGGAACTTTATTTCCCCAGTGAAAGCTAGGAACCTGTGACAGCTTTGCTTCTTGAAGGGTGTTAACAGTAAATGGAATTTGTGTCTGTAAATCCACTCCTGTCTGAGTGCCCCCCTCACTGACTGCACTGGGTCCTGACTGTGGCAGCCCCTGGGGACAGCCTGGACCATCAGATTTTGGTTATTTTACTCTGGATGTTCCTCCTGGAATGGCTTCCTGTGCCCAGGAACTGGTTCTTGCCTGGACAGTTTGGGAACTGGATGGTTGGGCTCTTTCAAGCTCTGCCTGGGGGAAGTTCTGGTTGATTTTAGCAACTGCACTTCTGAAAAGTAGGTGTTGAGCAATCTCCAAGGAATGGGCAGGAAGGAACTGCAATGCAAGGCATGTAGCAGGGTGAGGTGAAAGAGGGGAGATTACCAAGACTCTCTAGAGTCCAAAAATAACATTGCTGGGAGATGATAATGGAAGGAGCAGGGGGTTTTGCCCTATTGATTCTGAAAGAGCCATCCATGTCCTTGGAAGGGGGCCAGGTGCCATCTGAGGTCCCGGAGTGGTTGCAGTGAAGGACACAGCGGGTTCAATTTTGATGTTTTTGGTGGCACACTGTTCTCATTGTTGTCTGTCTGTGGCTTTGTTGGACAGATGATGCACCTTCCTCCTTCACAGCACAACTGCTGGGGAGCAGAATGGGGAGCACAAGGAATGTGCTGGGATGAGAGCAGAACCATGGGTTTACATTTCGTACCTTTACAGCTGTGGAAAGTCTGTGCTTTTGGAAAGTTACAGTGTCCCCTTGAGGGTTAAGATTGAAATATGAGTAGAATTTGTTGTAGATCTCTGGATTTATGTATTTTTATCTGAGATGACTTTGCTTTTTCCTGCTCTTCTGATTTGGAGGCGATAGTAGTTGCCTAATACAACTAAAGTCTGAACATGAGTGGTGGGGTTTTACACAGTTTTTTATACCTGGGTATGCACTGATGAGCTATTGATGTCCCTTGTTGCACTACAGATAGTGTGGACAATCCTGGTGTAATAACTGAATATTTTATTAACTCATGCAGTGAAGCAATAATCCATTCTTGATTTTGGTCCAAAGTAGCGCAGTGTAACAGCTGACAGACTTCCCTTTCAGGACTGATCTTGAGTGGCCTTTTGGACATGGCAGGGGCTGTCCTTGAGCTGATTGTTGGTGGTTCCTGTTCCCCAGGCCTCCCAGGAGGAGCTGAAGGCTGCGTACCGCCGGCTGTGCATGCTCTACCACCCCGACAAGCACCGCGACCCCGAGCTCAAGGCCCAGGCTGAGCGCCTCTTCAACCTCGTCCACCAAGCCTATGAAGGTCAGGGGGAGGCTGAGCTTTGCAGGGGGCTTCTGGCAGAGCTGTGTCTTTATGCTTTTTGGAGCTGTTTATGACTGCAAAGTAATAATTAAATTTGGTGATGCTTAGCAATGCTGTTTGCTGCTTCTGTAGCATAAGTCAGAGGAGAAATGCCATCTAATGAGATGTGGAGTGTCTGTCTTACCTCCTGCATGTTGTACGTGATCTTCTCATCACTTCCCTTACTTCTAAAGACCTCTTCCATAGGAGAATAAAGGCTGAAAAGCTTCAAATAGAGATATAATTTCATATTGTACTGATGGACTGCTGCATCCCTGGGTTGTGTTCCCTGCCACCTGGCTGCGGTCTCCATTTCTAGCATGTTCTTCTGTATGCTCTGACTGAGAGGAGGACAACTGATTCATAGCAGTTAGTTTATTTTTGTGCCAAAGCCCTTTCCAAATACTCTGAATTAAACTGAAATTTACTGTAATCCTTGTGTGCAAGTTGCACCTGGAGTGCAGATGGATTAGAATGGTAGGAGTCATCCATGTTACAGACCTGGTGCACCCAGTCCTGGGGAGCTAAAGAGAAACTAAAGCAAAATGCTGAATAAATATTCCCCCATTTAACCTCAGATATGAGTGAATATTTTTTACATCCCTGGTTTTGACTGATAAGCATTTGTTCCTTCCAGTTGAACTTGAGCATGTGTGGAGTCTTTCCTGTTGTCCCTAGGCTGGGTGTTAGGACATGTGGAAGCTTTTGCTGGGAGAGCAGGGAAAGCGTGACCTTGATGACGTGCAGAACAAAAAGTCCTAATGCTTCAATAATTTCATTTTAGTGTGGTGAGTGGCCTTACATTAGAGGCAGCAGCTTCTCTTTGAATTTTCTGGCTGCTCTTGGCTCTGCCTTGCAATGAACATGGAAGTTGGTGCTCGTTTAGTACCAAATGTGAGTGTAGTATTTTACAAGCAAAAATTTTGACATCTTGGAAATGAGCCACTCCGCCTCTTCTCTATTTTCTCTTTGTCCTCTTCCACCTCTTAGTATCACACGACAAAAGATTCATTTTATCAGAATTCATAAAAAAACAATGTCTGCCTGTGACATTTAACAAGTCCAATAATATTCCACTAGTTCAGACCAAAACTCAATTACCAGTCTAAGCCTCTTTTTGCCTTACTATACTCCCCCAGCTCCCTGGGGACACATCAGTTTTCCCACAGCCTCAAGAAATACATGATAATGATAAAGCTGGTCTTAGAACCCTGGAGGAGGAAATAGCAATGATTTTTTGATTTTTTTTTTCTTACAGAAAGATGTGTTTAGGAGCTTATGCATTTAAATATGCCTTACCCTTTAGAGACTGTTCCTAATTCTGTGCCTAGTCTTTTTCTAAAGTAACTGTTCTGCAGTCTCCTGTTGTATTTTGTGTTGTCCATTGTGTTGGGTGGCATTTTAGGAGGTTGAAATTCTACACACGCCTTTGCCATTATCCCATGTTTGGCAAGGTGTGAACTGCCTAAGCAGTGTTAGAAACCCCCCTTGCACATTCACTCAGGCTGCATGTCTCTTGTGTTTTTTCCACTTTCTTGTTTTAGGAGAAGAAGAAAAAAATTGGATTTGGTGCAGGGAAAAGTCAGTATGACTTCTCAATAAAGCATGTGGAAGCATCAAAGGGGTTGATGTGCAGCTGTAGAATGAGATGTTTCTAGGATCTGTGCTTGAATTCCAAATACCTTGTGTGTTTTGGTCTGAAATCTGAGAAGAAGACCAAAAACTGAGTTCTCTCCTCTCTTTTGGTTTCAATTTACAGTGCTTAGTGATCCACAGACCAGAGCCATCTATGACATATATGGGAGGAGAGGACTGGAGATGGAAGGCTGGGAGGTGAGAGAAATTGAGCACATTATGGCCAGTGGCCTTGACTAAGCCCACCTTTATCTGCCATGCTTCCATCAGCTGCACTGACACCTGGCTGGTAATAAATGCCTCTTGGTTTGAAGGCATCCTTGGTTAGTTATTTCTGTCTCTCTCTGTCCCTGCTGGAACACCATGATGAATTTTCAAAGAATCCTTTGGTTTTGCACTTGACAGGAGAACAATAAACCTGACATTCAGAGTTCCCTGGAAGGATATTACCATGACAGGCAACATCTTTATCTGAGACAAATGTGTCATTATTGTCCATCTAGTCCCATCTTTTTCATCCAAAACTTGTTTTTTATAGCATCAACTAGCTTCTGAGTTTGAAATTACTTTTTCTTCCTGGGCTTTTTGGGGTGGGGTGGGGTTTTTAGTGTTTTTGTTTTGGTTTAGTTTTGGTTGGGTTTTATGGGTTTGGAAACAGAACTTGTCCATTCCTGTCTGTCCAGCTCTTGAGTCCCTTGCTAGCCTCTGCCAGCCCTAGCTGACTGCACTGTGCTGCTTGAAGCAGAATCCTGTAGTATTGGGCCAGGTCAGCACCAAGGTCAAACTTGGAGTCAGTTGCTGGAAATGTGGAGCAGATCCAGCATGTAACAGATGCTTTGAAAGCCAGATTTTTTTAACTGCTTTTTGCAGACTTGATCTTATTTTGAAGAGCCAGATCCAATAGTCTTTCTATCCATTCCAAAACTGGGCCTGTATAAAAGCCTCATTCCCTGACCCATGTCAGGTAAGCAGCTGTAAACCAGCATAGCCTAAAATCACACAACTCTCACAGAAACAATTTACCTCAGGCCACAGGTAAATTCAGTTATTTTCATTTTTGTGTCCACACCTGGTTAATGCATCGCTGAGGGTAACAACTGCACTGCAGTGTCTTGTAGTTGTGGTTGGACAGCTCTTTGCCCTGGTTTTGTCAAGGGAATGGAAATAACAAAACCATTTTCCCTTCTCTCAAGGCATGGGGTTTTCTCTCATGCCTGCCCTTTGATCTGGCCCGGGTGTTTTGTTCCAAATTCTGACTGTTGAAATTGTTGCAGGGTGGCTTTCAGCAGCTGGGGCAGTGTGTTAGTGCATCCTGCACCCAAGGCCTCTGAACTCCAGCACTGCAATGCCCTGGGCAGCCTCTGTCTGGTAATTGTTTGGTTTTCATTTCTTTTTGAGCAGGTTGTGGAACGAAAGAGAACTGCAGCTGAAATCAGGGAAGAATTTGAGCGTTTGCAGAGAGAGAGGGAAGAGAGGAGACTGCAGCAGCGAACTAATCCAAAGGTAAGCAAAGACTTAATCCTGGTCTCAGGAGTGGGTCTGTAATTATCACCAGTGTGCAGGGTGAGCTGAGCCTAGGAGGGCCTGTAGGAAAGAGCCCCTCAGGTGTCTGCACTTGCTGCATGGCTTTCTGTCTTTTGCATATGCAGTTTCTCTCATAATATAGGGCAAACAGCTCATTCTTTGAATAATCCTTTACTGAATGTTCTTCTTTTCTTAGCAAAACGTGTTGAGACAAAATACCTTTTTCAGCAATTTTCAGAAAATAGACCTAACACTGAAATATTTATGATTTCTTTCCAAGTTTACTACATAAAATGTAACTCTCTGCAGCTACCTGACAGGTTTTCCCTTTGGCATTGCTGCAGTGTCACAACAATTCAGGGAGCTCTTCAGATGCACCCTGAAACCAGCAACAAATCTGAAGCATCCCTGAGCCAGCTGGGCAGCAGCACAGTGAGAAAGTCAATCTGAACAGGGTTGGGGGTCTGCCAGTGTTGCAGTTAGTGCCTGTTTTTTGGAAAGAGTGATTGTGCCCTCAGGATGAGAATGATCCTGGATGCTGTTCCCATCTTGGTCTGTTTGAGCAGCAGACTCAGAACCCAAGTGACTCACCTCAGCTAACCCTGGCTGGTCAGAGGTGCTCAGGAACACCTTTGGGGTGGCAGGGAGAGATGGACAGGGCAATTGGCCAGAGCATCCACAGTTCAGATGGATCAGTGTCTTTGCTGGCTCTTGGCTTGATGAGTGTGTGAGGCAAACCTGGGGTTTGTCAGGATGGTCCCTGACTGAAGTTTCAAAGCTTGTTGAATCACAAAAATCTTGGTTCTTATGCAATGACTAGCATTATCCAAGAGCTGCATTTACTATTAACTAAATGAATTCATACATCAGTGTAAAATCACATTCTTCTGAGTGGACAGATGGGGGATTGCAGTGGTGCTTAGGACTGGATCTTAAGGAAAACATCCATCTAAGCAGAGCTGTAATATTTTGAGACATTCACCTTGGCACCACCTTTGGATCTGCACTGCTCTTAGCAAAGCAGTTGGGCTGTACAGATCTCCAGGCTGTGGGTAGTTTATAGACACTAAGAACTGGTTTGTACTAGAAGGGTAAACAAGCATAAAGTGTTGTGTGAGTATCTGTTGACAGCGTTATTCCAGGCAGGAAGGGATTTCTGTGTGCCACAAGCCAGGCAGGGCAAACTATCCCTGCTGGAGGTGCAGGTGAGTGGGGTCAGAGAGATGTTTTCAGAGAGGGGCATGGTTATCTCCCACTCTGCTGCTCCCTGCTTGAGGAATGTGACATTTTCCCTGGGCGCCTCGCCGTGGCTGCGAGCTGCACTGTGAGCCTCAGCCTGTGTCCTGGGATAAAATTAGCCATCTGGGTGTTTACAGCAATTGCAGGCTGGCAGCCGATGGAAATGCCTCTCCAGGCAGTGTTCCCGTGGAATTGGGGAGCACAGCTGTGATCATTTCATACACGAGCACGAGTTATTTTAAAATTTCCAACATTTTGTTGGTTCTATAAAACAGTTTCACAAAAATAAAGCATTTTAACCAGAAATGTTGAGCAATAACCAGATGTAGGCAATTTGGAGGGTTGAAATTGTGTCTCCTATTTGCTTTTAGAGCTTTGGTTTTGCTTTCAAAGATGTGCAGAAGGGTTGAAAAGTTCATTACTAGGTTTAAGAAGAATGCTTTCTGTTAGGAGAAATTAAATCCAGTTATTTTCCTGCTGTGGAAGGTCAATATGTAAGGAACACATGTCCCTCAAGGCAAAGCCTGGCACAACTTCCAGGTATCACCTTGCTGAAGGTAAATCCCTAAGTAAAAAGTAAGGAGGAAGTATATTTTCCTCTGGCACATCTACACATTCCATCAGTGAAGCCTGTTTCCTTTTCACAGGCTGAGGAATAAAGGTGATTTGAAAAGCTAATCCCAGCTCTGATGGTTCCACAGTGGCACTCCTGTTTCCTGCCTTGCTGAGCTGCTGCTCTGTGCAGCACAGTGTGGGCACTGTGACACTCCTGACAGGCATTGCAGCTCTCTCCTGCTGCCCTTCCATGGGGAGAGCTCCTCCATGGCCAGAGCAGGTGCCTGATGGGAGCTGGGAGCAGCAGAACTCCCCTCCATTATCCGGAGGCATAGGGGTGCTCTTGTTCGCTGGGAATATTTTTAACTTTACCATCTGCTGCTTTTCCTGTGCTTGTGCCTGAACCAGTTTCCTTGCCAGGATCCACAGACCTCCAAGGGTGACTTCACCTGCTTGGCAGGAGGTGGAGGGTCTGCCCAGGGTCCACCTCTCACCTCAGGGAAAGGCAGAAGAGCAGGAGCTCTGCTGGGGAACAGGGAGACACTCCTTTTCTCTGAATAGATCTTGTGGATTTTCATGGAGAGTTTCCGGTGTTTTCCTTTTTCACTTGGGAGGAATATTTGCTGTACAACTCATACATGTGAAAAAGGAAATCCTAGTATTTTGAGTGTGTTTCAGAGAAAGGAGGTGCAATGAATTTCAGGAATGCGTGTGGATCTTGGTGCATCTTTCCAAAGGGTGCAGCATTGTGGCACAAGTAAGCCAAATACACTGAGATTGTCTCCACATGGGTGTTTGCTAGCACAGGACACAGCCCTTCCAGGGTGGTTAGAGGTTTTCCATTGCTTCCCTCTTCTTTTGGCCTCGTTTCAAGGAGCAGAATGGCACAGGAGAGGGCTGAAACTGGAGAAGCTGAGTCTGGAGTCACCTGAAGGTGACTTTGCAGATGGTTCCTGAAAGTGCAGAAAGGGCAGAAGCTGGTTGTTGGTGCCACCACCATGCAGAACAATGAATGGAATTGTTCTGAAATTCACCAGCTGCCAAGGGTGGTTAGTAACCAGCTGGGCACAGCCCCTCTTCCAGGGTTCAACTGGAAATAACCATACCTTTCAGTTTTAAAATATTTATCCAATTCTTGCTTCATAAGTAATCAGAAAATGAACACTGAGAAGAGGCTGGGAATCTCCACAGCAAATAGCCTGGGAGCCCAGGCAGAGAAAAGGTTCCAGTCCTGTCAGACTCTGCAGTTCTTCTTTTATTTACAGTCCAGCATTTGATTAGAGTGGAGCAATCAAGGAAGAATCTCCCTCAGACTGAAACAGGATTTATTCCAGCCATGCTTGGCCTTAGTGTGGATGGGGTTTGTAGCTACCCAGCTATTGAGTTCCCATATAGAAGCTGCTCAGAGTTCATTCTGTGCTTGTGCACAGAGGGGGGTTTTTATTGCAATCCATATGTTTTATAGGAGCTGGGATGCTGTCAGATGGGTCCATAGGGAAGGTTTCCAATGCCTCTTGAAGTTATATGACCCAGACAAGTACCTAATTGTGCTCTTTTCAAAGAAACACACTCCTGCAGTTAGGCTGAGGGAGCACAGCAGCAGGTAGTGAGACTATTGTGCTGTGGCCTAGTTTTTTGTAGGAATAAGTTTTTCTATGGTCTGAGAAAGGAAATATTTACCACTTGCTAAAAGTATGTCTTTGTCAAGCCTTCCTTCTGATCAAAAAATATAAACTAGAAAAATAAATCAAAATATTTTGCAATTGCAAGTGAATGATACAGTTCAGTACTAAGTTGGTTTAGGTAACTCATAAGAGAAAGCCTGTAGAGGTTTTCTGACCAAGTTCCATTGAAGAAGATCAATTTCTAGAATATATTATTTCAACTTTTAAATACTGACAGAGCACAGTCCTTTGTGGGGAAAGAAGAAACCTGCTGTGTAAAGGTGTTCTACCTGCTTCTGTAATGTGTCACAATAGAAAAATTACCTCCTGGGATTACAAGTTGAGTTTGTGCTGAAAAACTGCCTTTTCTCCAGTCTGTTTGATGATTTATGTTGCTGTTTTGAAATATTGTAATCATTCACTTTTGCTTTGTGCATTAGGAAATGCATTTTAGAGTGGTAAAAGTAATTGCAGAACAATGGAAAGCTGCACAAAAATGTAATCATACACAGGGATGGTTCAGCCACTCGTTCTGTGTACGCCAGATGTTTGCTAATGCTAAGTGCCTGTTTCACTTGTCATCCCTCAGGGAACAATTAGTGTGGGAATAGATGCCACTGACCTGTTTGATCGCTATGACGAGGAGTATGAAGATGTGCCTGGGAGCAGCTTTCCCCAGATTGAGATAAACAAAATGCACATATCCCAGTCCATCGAGGTGAGGAGGGGGAATGCAGCACCTCAGAACACAGAACACACAGCTCCTGGCTCTCAGCAGGGGTTGGGGGGACACAGTGGCCAGCACGGGTGGGAAGAGGCAGCTTGGGGCCAGCAGAATGGTGGGTTGGCTCTGTAGCCTTTGGGCAACTGGTCTGGGGGCTGCAGTGGTCCTGCCCTCCTGGCAGTGGAGATGCTCAGTGCCCAGTGCTCACTGAATGGGATGTGTTCATCAAGCAGCTGGCACCCAGTCCTGAGGATGTGCATAAGGAAAAGGATGGGAAGCATTTCCTCTTTCAGAGAGTTGTAGAAATTTAGTCTGCTAGAGAGATGAGAATGGTTTACAGCTCAAGGTCAGGACTTCAAGGTGGTACATTACAGGTGTCACAAGTGTCTGGTACTGTAAGAATTATCTGACTTTTTGCCATGCTTGATGTTTGACTACAGAACCATTTACACTCTGCAGTGGTGATTATGTCCTTGCAGAGCACTAAATGTGTTCACTGGGATCAGAGTTACTTGAAACAACATGTTCTTTTTTCAGGCACCCCTGACTTCCACAGATACAGCAATACTGTCTGGTAACCTTTCCACCCAGAATGGGAATGGAGGGGGATCAATTAATCTTGCACTGAGACGAGTGACATCTGCCAAGGGCTGGGGAGAGGTAAGAGTACACCTGTTATGCAGTTTTATATTCAATCTATTATTTTGTATTCAATCTGGTGTTCTAATTTTGGGGGGGAACTTCAGCTGTAGTTCATCTCTCATGTTCTATGTTCTATAAAATATAGAAAAATAATTCTTAAACGAATTTGAGGCAAAGGGAATACCAAACCTTGTTTTTTCTTATTTTTCTCCCCTTTCCATTTGTCGATGCAATTTGTACTTTACCTGTGCCGACAGAATTATTACCTGATGTCTCTGGTCTTTCTGAAGGCACAGTGCTGTGAGCAGGCTTTTTAGGGTAGTGTGATAGTTGGCCTTTGCTTCCAAAACTGCTTTGCTTGCCTGGGAAGAAGTTATGGGGGGAAATAGTTTGACCCCTCCCAGCAGATCTGGTCTGAGCAGCTGGAAGGTCCCACGTTGCACCTGCAGGCTGGGCTGTGTTTGAGGTGCTCATGGATCACTGGTACAGCTGGCAGCTGCCTGTGCCTTCCTTCTTGCACACGAGCTCCTGCTAGCCTGCTTGGGAGAGTGGGAGTCTTCCTCTCATTTGAGATTCACACACTGGAGACTTGATTTGCATCAGGATTTTTGTGAGAGTTTTCTCCACGTTCCCTGGAGTGACCAAAGCAGGTGCCAGTAGCAGTCACCTGTAGCTTTACAAAACTGGCTTTGTTTTACCCATGAGCTCCAACTCAGCAAGACACCTTTTCTTCTTCTGGATGCAAAGCTGAAGAAAAGGGAGAGTGCTGAAAGAGGTGGTAAATGTTACTCAGATGTGTAAAACAGCTGTGACAAAAATGATGCTCATGCCATACCTTGTCACTATTGTAAAGGATGTTTTCTTCTAACACCCTGGCACTGTATTCCAACAGCTGGAGTTTGGAGCTGGAGACCTTCATGGACCTCTCTTCGGGCTGAAGATATTTCGTAATCTTACACCAAGATGGTAAATATTAGAAAAATGGCCTAGTGGTTAATATCCCACAATAAGGAGCTAAATGACTTGAATTCTCTTCCACATTAATTTTGGATTCATTTTCTGTCCTACAAAATAAGATATTTTCACTTTAGTGTTAAGGTCATACTTGTATTGTCAAAATGCCTGCATTCTTTCTGGGTGTTGGTGCACTCCCTTTTCATATTTCTATTTTAAGGAAGGTCTGTGTTCCTCATCCTTAGATTTGTACTTATCTTGTCATGATTCATCATACTTGAGGCAGAACAACAGAAGTTTCCTCTGGGAACAGAACAAAAAATGGGAACTCTTCTGAGGCTTCCATGTGTGAGAGGAAGTCTCTGACAGCAAAACAGGAGATGATGTCACATATTTTAGGAAAATAATGCCAAATTTGTCACTAGTATCATGTCTGTTCACAAATGAATAGAAGTCTCAGGAGAATAGAAGGTAAGGCCTGTGATTGGAGCCACATGTCACAGCATCATAGGAACTTGTGTAGGTTCCTTCTGTTTCCATTTTCAAATCTGCCATTCCTCAGAGCTTGTACAGGATTCTTGTTCCCCAGAGAGTGCTTTAGCACCGGTTTTAGAGCTGATGCTCAAGGATTATTAGATAGCAGGGCTGCTCTGTGCCAGCAGCCCAGTGTGCTGTTCTGCACAGACAGGATGTTACCTGCACAGGGCAGGAAGGGGAAGGCTGGGTGCCTGGGCACAGACCACAAACCAGGGCACAGCCTGCTCTCCTGGGCACTGCTGTGCTCAGGGCAGTCTGAATTAATTTTTACTTTTCCCTGAAAACCTCAATCATCACGCTTTTTGCAGGATCCTCTCTGGGCACTCAGTAAACTTCCTGAGCCAGAAAGACTGTGAGGCCACCTGTGAGCCTGTGTTTTTTTTTTCACTGACAAATTTTTCCTCATTTTTCTAGTTTCATCACCACAAACTGTGCCCTGCAGTTCTCGTCCCGCGGGGTCCGGCCCGGCCTCACCACGGTCCTGGCCCGCAACCTGGACAAGAACACCATGGGCTACCTGCAGTGGAGGTGGGGCATCCAGTCAGCCATGAACACCAGTATTGTCAGGGACACCAAAACCAGCCACCTCACTGTGGCAATGCAGGTGAGAGCCACAGCTGTGGTGGTGTGTTGTTTGCGAGGGTCCCAGGACAAGGGAAGCGATGAATCTGACTCCATATCTCTTAGAAGGCTGATTTATTATATTATGATATTATATTATATCATATTATATAATGCTATACTAAAAAGAATAGAGAAAAGAATGCATCAGAAGGCTAGGAAAGGAATGAATAATAAAAACTCGTGACAGACAGTCTGACACAGCTGGACTTTGATTGGTCATTAAGTTAAAACAATTCACATGAGACCAATCAAAGATGCACCTGTTGGTAAACAATCTCCAGACCACATTCCACAGCCATCAGATAATTATTGTTTATATTTCTTTTCTGAGGCTTCTCAGGAGAAAACTCCTGGCCAAGGGATTTTTCATAAAATATCACAGTGACACCCAGGCAGCTCAGTGATCCTCCCCCTTGGGAGAGAGCAGCCTCACTTTCCTAGCCCAGCAGTGTTTTTCCTTGGGATTAGAGGTTAAGGAAGCTGTTGGTATATCTTGTGATAGACCTAATATAGGTAACCAGCTGTTTGGTAGAGCACAGCTCTTGGCATTGTCATAGGTGATGTGGGTCAGCTTACAGCAGGGTGAAGACAACATGGACAGCAGAGGTTGTGAGTGGCAAGTACTGCTTTGTGTTCTGTGCTTCAAGGTTGAGAAAGGAAACTGGGGGGCAGCAGTGATCAAGAGTGTGTTCTGATACATTTGTGCCTCTTGTGTTTCAGCTGGGAATCCCCCATTCTTTCATGATGGTCAGTTACCAGCATAAGTTTCAGGATGAGGATCAAACACGAGTGAAAGGTTCTCTCAAGTAAGTGCTCAAGAGGGAATTCGCATTGCTCACAGCCTGAGGACTCTGTCCTCTCCTGCTGCTGTAGGCCTCCAGGTTCCACACAAACCAAATGCTTCTGTGGCCTTTGGGAGCCTGCTTTTCACTCTTTAAATCTGGTAATGGCTGAAGTGAATGGCTTGGAGGCTTGGCCCTGTGTGCCTCTGCAGTTATATGGAGCTTACAATACTTGTGTGTAATATCTCTGTATCATCCTCAATAAGAAAGCCAGAAGTTCTTGTTTACTGCTTAGCAAGCTGGAAGGTCTCATCTCACCTTGGAGATACACTGTGAATCTTCCAGAGGACAACATCTGCTGCAAACAGATGCATTTCTATGCTTTACTTGTTTGGGAATTACAGGATTCAGTAAAGAGAAATTCAAGTGTCTTCTCTGTCTTAACAGTTCTTGGTTCTGTCATTCTAGGGTGGGTTTCTTTGGGACCATAGTGGAGTATGGAGCAGAGAGGAAGATCTCCAGACACAGTGTTTTAGGAGCCACTGTCAGCGTTGGTGTTCCCCAAGGAGTGTCCTTGAAAATCAAGTCAGTTCAAGATCTCAACTCTTTATTGCAGAGGCTGACCATAACCTCCATGATTCTATTTCTAGTATTCAGGTGGGAAGGTCCCAGTCCCAGATCAATACAGGTGTATTGATGCATCACTGGGAGAGGGTGCAGCTGCCCTCAACTCTAATGCAAGCTGTAAGCCCATCATGAGCAATGGGTGCTTTCCACTGGTGTGACTCACAGCCTGAGCCACCTGTGTGTGTGTGTGTGCATCAGAATATTCTGAAATGCAGCTTACAGTGAGATTTGGAGCACTCTGGTAAGTGAATGGAAGATTTCTGAAAATATTACTAGAGATGGATTCCATGTTTATTATGCTATGTACAAGTGAATGCTTGAATTAGGGAATTACCATTACCTAATGCAGGTGATTGCACCATTAACAAGGTGCACTTCACAGAAGGACAGAGATCATTAAGTGTCCCTGTGCTGTGGTGCAATTGAATTGGGACCAGCTACAGGTGGGGTGCTGAAGGGCCCAAAGAATTCAGGCCCAAGGAAACTCATGTTTTCTTAAATAAATATTGTTACAAACATCAGAAAAATATTAACGTACACCTGCCCTGAAGGCCCATGCCAGTGTTATTAGCACAGGCCTTCTCTAGAAGCATTTTCTCTTCTTTCATGAGGATGTTCGTCCCTTTTTCTGTTGAAATTAATGACCAAGCAAATTCTCCTAAGATTAAAAAAAAGAACTTTAGAATGGTCAGGTACTATCACGAGCTGCTACTTCAAAGTCTGGCTCTGGCTGGTGTCAGCTGCCTTTTCTGCCGTTGGCTTTTTCAGTTTATCAGGCTTTCACATTTTGAGCTCCTCATTCATCTCCCCTTGGTTCATCAGCAAGCACTGCTGCTAAGTGTGCTTCATCGAGCACATCCAGCTCTGCTTTTCCTCTTACCATCCCTCTGCTCTTCTTTGTTGCAGGCTGAATAGGGCCAGCCAGACCTACTTCTTCCCTGTCCATCTAACAGACCAGCTGCTTCCCAGTGCTGTGTTCTATGCCACCGTGGGACCTCTCGTTATCTACTTTGCCATGCACAGGCTGGTCATCAAACCCTACCTCAGGGCACAGAAGGAGAGGTGAGCTTGCACATTCCTGGGGAAGTCTCACTTGGGCTTGTTTGTGTGAGGCTGTGGGTCAGTTGTGATTGGGGTGGGTAAGGAAACCCTGCCAGTTTCTGCCTGAATCCCAGCTGTGTATTCCTGATGAGATGTTGCCTTCCTTCTGCCAGAGAGCTGGAGAAGCAGCGGGAGAGCACAGCCAGTGACATCCTACAGAAGAAGCAGGAGGCTGAAGCTGCAGTGAGTCTTTCTTGTAACTCGGTCCCCTTAGTGAAAGGAAATTTTTCACTCTGGACCATTCTCCTTTGGCCACAGTGTCTGACCCTGTGTGATTTCTGCTCTGCCACTTGTGTCGTGACAGGTCCGGTTAATGCAGGAGTCAGTCCGAAGGATCATTGAAGCAGAGGAAGCCAGAATGGGTAAAGATTATTATATCATTTACTTGTTCTATAAATTTGGAGATAAGAAGGAACAATGCAAAGGTGTTGTTTCTTCATTCCCACTCCTGATGAAGTGCAGTGTAGTTGCTGCTGTGCATGTAGTGGATGAGCCCCATTATGACTCAGCTGCAGGTGCCTGAGCTTAGGAGGGATCACAGAATATTATCTTGAGACATGGTGTGAAGTGGATCAACAGACTGAAGACAACAGTCTGGAATTACCTCTTTTCCAGAGAGAGCTGTGTCTATAAAAGATGCAAAAGTTGTAGTCTGAAATTCAGCTTTCACTGATTTCTCCCTTACATGGTTTGCTCCTGGACCATAATGGGAATCTGATCTCTTATGGTTACTAGCAGTTTTCCACAGAATGTTCCAAAGTGAACTGAAATCCACTTGGACTGTCACATCAGTGTGACACTGAGTCCTGTCACTCCATTCTAGTGCTGAAGGTTGCTTACAAATGCCCAAGTAAAAATGCTGTTCTTTGTTGGGAAGCATGGGTCCAGGCCAGGAGAATTAAAACTCACTGAAAGCAAGAGAAAATGCTGCGATGTCTTTGTGTCAGTGGAAGCCTTCCATCACAGTTGTGATTTTCTGGGAAATGCAGGTCTGATTGTAGTGAATGCCTGGTATGGGAAGTTTGTTAACGACAACAGCAGGAAGAACGAGAAGGTGAAGGTTATAGATGTGACTGTGCCTCTGCAGTGCTTGGTGAAGGATTCTAAACTCATCCTTACAGAGGCCTCCAAGGTATGTAGATGTTCTGTCAAAGTCCAGATTCAGGGACTCAAATGTATGGCCCAGAATTTCATTTGAACCATGTGGTGTCCTGCAGGGGAGCTCTCCAGTTTTCTGGATCAATTCACAGATGCCATTTACCTACCAAGTATTACAAACTTCCAGGAACTTCTGTTTCTTGGGGCTTTTCCAGGGACAGTGGGGTTACAGACCTTGAGGCTGTACACCAGAAACTTCCCAACACCCTGGTTTACTTTTATGCACCAAAACCTTGTGGAGATTATTCCCCAGTGTCTCAACTTGGTGGCAGCAAAACTCTTTTTTTTTATGACACCTTGTCCTTGGCAGTAATAAATATTTTTGGCCAGCTGGAGAGCTGTGAAAGTCCATTCCCTGATGCTCAGTCTGTCCTTCTCTGATTCAAGGCTGGTCTGCCAGGCTTCTACGACCCCTGTGTGGGTGAGGAGAAGAGTTTGAAAGTGCTTTATCAGTTCCGAGGAGTTCTGCACCAAGTGATGTCAGCTGACAACGAGGCCCTTAGGATACCAAAGCAATGTAAGTAGCACAGACTGCCCAGCATCTTCCTTGGGGAACCAGTAATGGTTCCACTGACTACTTCAGCTCTGTGGTGAAGCACACAGACCTGGGGTTGTTGGAATGGACTGACCATGACTTGCCTCTGGAGTAAGGCCCAGAAGAACTCAGCAGCAGCTCTGCAGCAGTTTGTACCAGCTAGTCTGTATCTCTAACTGGGGCTGGAAGCAGAGGCCTCCCACAGGTGCCAGTGTCCTTCTGTGCAGTTTGCAGAGCACTGGGTGGCCGTTTGGGGACTGAATTTAATGTATGAAGGCCTGAGTCAGATTTCTTCCTTGTCCCCATTTATCTTACCTGCCAAAATATTTTCCCTGCTGTAATAGCTCTGTGAAACTAGTATCTCCTTGTGACAACTTTTTCTGGCCCTCCTGTGGGTCTGGTGGGTTGGCTCAAGGGCACAGACCTTTGTTTGCTCTAGGTCAGCTCCCTGCCCAGTGTGAGCAGCACATGCAACTGCCAGAGCTTCCAGAAGTGCATTGGAGGGTATTTGAGTTGTGTCTCATTAGCAGCCAGAAGTGTTCCTGCCTGTTTTTGGTACAATGGTGGGCTCCAGCGTGTGTCCATTGCTTGTTCTCCTGGCAGCTCACAGGATCGATGCCGACGGCTAATCCGGGCAGCGCGCATCCCTGACGGTACCTGGGTCAACAGAAACCGCCAAACCTCCCCCGGACGCTGCGAGTTTGAACAGAGACACTTTTATTTTTACTGTCTGTACAGCAGGCAGTGTCCTGCTGGTTCTGTTAGGGACAAAAGGACAGACCCTGCTGCTCCAGGCGGCTCCCAGGCAATGTCTGAGTTGTGGCTCGGTACCCAATAAAGCAGCGTGACTCTGAGTGCACAGTGCTTTCTGCCGAGGGGCTGAGCCCTGCTCCCAGCTGCCCACGCCTCTTCCTGCACTCACACCTCTCTCCTGGCACTCAGCAGGGATGAAGATCTGCTGTTCTCACTTCTCCTGGGGTAGGTAACACACCTTCTTCCTTCTCATGAGGGGAATTTCAGTTCTCTGGCCACCTCCTGGAAGTCCCCTGTGCAAATATGTTTGGAGAGAGGTCAGTGATTGTTTCAATCTCAAATCTGTGTTTAAAATGCACTTAAGAAAAGTATGTGCTTAAGTATGAATGAATTTGCCTTTTGAAGTAACATGGACCTCTTCAGCACCAATCTGTCCAGCTGCTCATTTCCAACACTGCTCTTCCAGACAAGGACACAGTGTATCATAGTTTTATTAATTCTTCTGCCACCCACAACCATGTATTGTCAAGGATTTCCAGAAAAGAGGAAAGCAAGTGAGGGAGAAGGACAGCAATTAATATTTTTTGATTCTGATGCTGCAACTATCTCTTCACATCTAATTTATTTCTAGTCAAAAATAAATGTAGTTCATAAAGTAAACCATACCAAAGTGAGGAGAGAGGCCAAATGAATAAAGAGCTGAAAATGTAACACTCATCTGCTCTTTCTGAAAAGCAGCAGCTATGGCATAGATCCCTTGGCTTTATCTTGCCTAGAAGCCCTGACAGGGATTTCCGGCAGAAGGGCAGTCCTGGGCTGGTGATACAGCAGCTGGAAACAACACCTTGTAGAATCTGCTGCACACTGGGTACATCAGCACAGCTGAGGCTTTTGCGGAGAGACAAGGAATCATGGTGGCTGTTCCTTGATCATAGTTTTGCTTTGGCCGAGTCCAGACCAGCCTTCATTGCTCCTGGGTGAGAGCAGAGGGGAGGACATCCATGTCTTGGCAGTGCAGAATTGCTTTTGACAACTCCTGCCATAACTCCTTTCCTGACACAGACCTGGCCCCTGTTATGTGCAGCTGTGGTTCTCTGTGCTCAGGTCACTGCACCAGGAGAATGAGATTTCCAAAAGAAATGCTTTCCCCTGTAAAAAAACAAGTTCATATAATGAAGGGGTGTTCATTTGTTTTTATTAAAACCAAAACTTCTCAGTTGTGACCAGTTCCTGCTGCAGGGCTTTATTTCACTTATAGCCAGCGTTCTGTCAATCTCAAAGTAAATGTAAAATGTGCAATAAATTATATTCAGCTGAAAAGCAGCTCCCATTCCCTTTGCATCTGTAGGAAGTTTCCTGAGATAAAACCCCTGGAAAGCAAGGGTTGCAGGTGTTTATACCTAACAGCAGTCTCCATCCCATCCAGCTTGCTGACCTCTGCTGGGTGGGACTGGGCACAAATCTAAATCTCCAGTTCCTTTTTGATGTCACTGTGTGAGGTGTGTGGTCAGAGGTGAGGAGCCAGCCTGTAGAGAAGGACATGGCACAAGAGCATTCCTGAGAGCCAGATGCTCCGTCAGTCTCCCCAGCCCCCTCCTCTTTTCTTCCTTGTTTTCTGTCAGTGCCATGTTTTGCCAAAACTTTAACAGCCCCACTGCAGAACCACAGCCTTCACCACCATATTCTTGCTGTGAGCAGCTGCCATTTTACAGCCACAACTCCCCTGGGACTTCTTTTTATGACTCTCTATAATTCAAAATTACCAACAGAATTAAAATAGAAGCTTTAAGCAAGCAGAGCTGAGCTTCCAGCCTAGCTTCCAGCATGACCTAGTGCCATTTCCTAAAGGTTGAGCTACCTTTTCAGTTTGCCAAGGTGTTCAGGCTGCTGCTTTGATGGCAGCTGGCTGAGCAGCAGTGCCTGTGGGCTTTGTGGCACATCCATGAGCTGCAGGGTGGCACCAAGGCTCCAGCAGCTCTTGGGTAGCTTGGAGTGCCTGGTGGTGGGGAGGGAGGGAATTCTCTTTCAACACAGCTCCCAGAGGATTCACGGGGGCTTGGTTTGGGTCTGGCCAAGCCTCCAGTCCTTGCAAGGGGGTACAGTACTGCCCCAGGGCTGTTTCTGAGGCTGCAGGGACCTGGTGCCAGGACTGTGCACTCTGACACCATTGGCATCCTGGCCTGAGCCATCCCCCAGCTCAGTCACTGCACCTTCAGCAGGCCCCTGGCACAAGCCCAGCAGTGTCCCTGCTGTCTGCAGCCACTCTGGGCAGTGCCTGCCTCCCAGCCCTCCACCCTGCCCAGCCACAGGGCTCCAGCACCATGTCCCACCCTCTAAGCAGAGGCTAGCAAGGAGCAGCTGCTCCTCAGAAAGGTGGGGATATCTGCCAGCTCTTCCTATCCCCACCTGAGTGTATTGTTTTGGGAAGAGCACTTCCAAGTGGTAAGTCTTCCTGCTGCCTGGCACAACAGCTCACAAACCAATAAATCATAACAGCAGACTCCTGAGTTTGGAATATAACAAACTCATTGTTCATTTGTCTCACATGTAAGAAAAAAACATGGTTCATTAGAAGTTTTAATGAAAAAATAAAGTTCTGAATTAAACTATAATTATACATGGCTGAACGTGATGAACTAAAAGAATGGAGATGTTACTTTTTTATTTCTCTCTGCTGATATTGTAACGTGCTGGACACCATCCACTGGGATAAATCCGAAAAGGGGACAGAACAAGAGTCAGTCACATTGATTAGTGTTGAACCTCTGTGAAAAAGAGCCAGTTCACTTGACAGTGCACCATTTCTCCCATAAAAGCTTCAGGAACACAGTCCACAGAGGTCCAGTTGAACTGCAGACACACTGTAAACACAAGAGATACGAATTTCAGACCAGGTCCAACACTTGTGCAGTTGTGGCCGGGATCTTCCAAAGCATTTCTGGGGAAATGGCAGCACTAGAGAACTTTGGTTATTCTTCTGGCTGCAAAGGACAGTCAGGCAGCCATTGGGAGCGAGTCTTTGGCAAACTCCTTGGTGGTTCCACATAGCTTCTGAAGGCAGCACAGCACAGTCATGGTTGAGAGATTTCACAGAAGCTGGTTTTCTGAACCCAGTCAGCTGTTACAGCTTGGTGGAACGAGAATTTTATCAAGAACCAGGAGAGAACAGTTGCATGTTGTGCACTTCTGTCGCCCTGCCCCACACCATGGAGCCCCAGGGCCCTGTGGTACTGGGCTGCCTGAGGCTTTGGCAGCCCTGGGGCCAATGTCTGAAGGAGGGCACTTGACCCTGTGTGCTAGCAAGACCCTCAGTCATCACCAGGATGCATCTCCTGGTGAGCCAGTCCTCAGACAAGGCAGTGCTCCAACGCTGTGTGACTGCAGAACTCTGGGGGTCCTGTTCCTGCTGGCACAGCTGGTCTGGCTGCAGCTGCTGTGCCAGCCAGTGCTTCTCCGAGCCTCTTGCTGGACAGAGCACACCCTGTTCTTCAGGCACAACTTCAGAGAAACACCTCGAAGCATCAACCCGATCAGTGTGATCCATGTGGATCTGTCTGGTCGTTGAGGAGCAATGCCAGCATTATCCTGGCCTTGTCTTTGAGCTGTGACTTCCCATCGTGGTCCTGAAGGAATCTCCCATGGGCTAAGGCCCAGGAGGTCCTGTCTGCAGTGCTGGCCAGGGCCTCAGTGCTCTCCTGTCCACACCAGACGGATCCTCATTGCACTTCATCCTGTAGCTGCATTACCTGCATTTCATCTGTGTCGTTGCTACCAACAGAATAAAGATTCTGGCTTTTTGGTTACAGTCCAGTTCCAAAAATCAAACAGCAAAAAGGAAAATCAACTCGGCTGTCACACTTGGATGGACATGATCAAATTCCAAACCAGACCTGCCAGGTTCTACATTTCCTTTGGCCTCTTTTACAGCCCATGTTTGAATTCTGGGCTGAGAAAAAGGAGAGTCATCTTCTTAAAACAGCACCATAGAGGTTAATGAAGGGACAGGAAATGGAGCAGTTTCCCCCCATACACACATTTGAGCTGTTCATGCAAATAAATCACAAAAAAACCACTGTAAGAAGAGACCTTCTAGGAAGGAATCTGATGCCACTGATTCCCCACACTGCCTGTCCAGGAAAAGGGTTGCTCCCTCCTGCCAGGGCGCTGTCCCTTGGCACAGGAGGGAGCCTGGAGTCTGGTTTGCACTTGGATGATGCCAAATGACAGAACTCCCCTCTGCTCAGGCCCGTGGAAGCAGCAGCAGATCGCACAGAGGCCGGCAGCACTGAGGCTGACTCCTATGGAGTCTTGAGATATCGAAGATTGATCTATACGGACAAATGGGCAGGTATAATATCACATTGAATTTAAAACACAGGGCCATTTACTTTTCAGACTCTTCACACAGACTCCCTCCTCCTCCCTTCCCTCTTTGGGAGGAGGAGGAGTTTTCTAGCACAGAGAAGATTTGCAGTTTCCCAATGGGATGAGAAAACCTACTTGGCAAAGGTATAGTACATCACCCAGTCATCGTAACCAGACAAAACCAGTGAGCTCAGAGAGCTCCGTCTGTCCCTCGAGAGTCTCTGCCACAGTTCTGCCCAGTCGGCCGCTCCCAGCTCCGGCTGCCCGCGGCTCGGCGATTCCTCATTCCTGGGCTGCAGGCCGGCTGGGCAGCCCTCCTGCCTGAGCAGCAGCAGTTCAGGGGAGCCCTCCCCGGCCTCCCGGCCGGCACCCACAGCTCACCCACTCACACAGAGCACCAGCACGTGCCTTCCCCCTTAGTCCAGAAAGCGCCTGCGCGAGCCCGTCCGGGAGCGGTTCGAACGGCGAATGTCAAACTTGGAGTCCCGGCACTTCTGGCAGATGTAGATCTCTGGGACGTTCGACTTGCGGATTTTGGCACAGGAAAGGTGGATCCAAGTGTGGCACTCGTTGCACTCGATCATGGGCCGCCCAGCAAAAGGCTTCATGCAGAAGCAAGTGACCAGGTCCCACGAGTCGTCATCTGCAAAGACAAATGTCAAAGATATGTTTTTAGGGGCTGATGCCTCTCACACCAGGAATTTTCTCTCCTTTCATGCTAAATTAACTACCTGGGTTTCAAAGACAGGCACTTTGCTGCTTTTTCCAGGTCTCTCTTGCACGGGAAGAGACTCTCAGCAGTACACAGGAGGCCGTAATCGAGGAGATGCTGCTTCTATAAAGTTGCAGCTTTTCACTCAAGTTTATTGCACAAAAGAGCCAACCCACCTCCCTTCCCCCCAAAAACCCAACTGCTCCTGAATTCCACCCAGGCAGTGCTCCTCAGCATTATCCTCAGGCTACAAGTAAAACACCACTACTTCCACCTGGCTAATCCTCTTGGACAGCCAGGCCACCTACCTGAATCCACCATGATGTCCTCGTCATCACCAGTGCCATCCTCATCCCGAAAGACCACCTGCTTGCCCTGCCGGATGACCGTTCGTTTGCCCACGCTCTGGATCTCCACCGTCTGCTCGGCCGTCACAGCAGGGTAGGAGACGCTGGACGGGGTGTCAGAGTCCCACACCGAGCAGTGCTCAGTCACAGACTGAGGGTCGCCCTCTGACGAGGGGCTCATCGGCGTCTCTGCGTAAGAGTCCTCTGCCTCCAGGTCCAGCAGCTTCTCCTCATAGTCCTCCTCTGCAGACACCTCTGTTTCCCTCCTTTTCAGCTTTTTCTTCTTCCTGATCTTATCGATTTGCTTTCTCTCTGGCAGGAAGTTGCTGGCCTTTGCCCGCTGGAACAGGGAACCATACGGTTTTGCTCGCTTAAGCTGACTAAAGTTCTTTCTGTTCTTGGTGGGCAGGGAGACAGAGGAGGGGGTGTCATTGAAGCGGGGATCCCAGCTATCGCTGTCAATCGTGCCTCCAGTACTGTTGGGAGGGCTGGGGCTGTTCCTCAGCGGCGTCTCCTGGAACACGTTCAGGAAGCAGGCAACAGTTTGACTCAGAGGAGACTCATGCAGCGCAAGGTGCTGTCCCCCAGGGCACTCTGACCCATCCCTGAGATGCTGTGCCCTGTCCCCTAGAGTGCTGTCCCCTGTCCCCCAAGGCACTCTGACCCATCCCTGAGATGCTGTGCCCTGTCCCCTAGAGTGGTGTCCCCTGTCCCCCAAGGCACTCTGACCCATCCCTGAGATGCTGTGCCCTGTCCCCTAGAGTGCTGTCCCCTGTCCCCCAAGGCACTCTGACCCATCCCTGAGATGCTGTGCCCTGTCCCCTAGAGTGGTGTCCCCCAGGACATTCTGACCCATCCCTGAGATGCTGTCCCCTAGAGTGCTGTCCCCTGTCCTCCAGGGCATTCTGACCCATCCCTGAGGATGCTGTGCCCTGTCCCCTAGAGTGTGTCCCCTGTCCCCCAAGGCACTCTGACTCATCCCTGAGATGCTGTGCCCTGTCCTCTAAAGTGTGACTGTCCCCTAAGGCACTGTGCCCTGACCCTGAGGGCTGAGCCCTTTCCTCCAGGTACTGTCCCCAGTCACAGGGACACTACCAGGGGTGCTGAGCCCTGTCCCAGAGGTACTGTGCCTTGCCCCCCAAGCCACTGTAGCCTGTCCCCCGGGGAGCTGATCCCTGTCCCCAAAGCACTGTGCCTTGTCCCCCAGAGTGCCGTGCCCTACCCCCGAGCCCTGTCCCCCGAGGTGTTGCCGCTCCCGCTTTCCCTACCCGCCACCCGGCGTTTCTCCGGCCGCAGCCCCGGGGCCCGGGGCGCAGCGGGAGCGATGCCGGATCCGACGTTTTTCACCCCGCCCACGCCGGGCACCACCCGCCCCGTCCCCAGAGCCTCCAGCCGCCGCGGTTCCCCTTTTGTTCAGGCCCGGCGCGGGGCCGTGACCGCCGGAGCGGCCGGTCTGACAGACCGGCCCGGTGCCCCCGGTACCCCCAGCCCGGTGCCCCCCCCGTACGCCCGGTGCAACTCACCTCCTGCGGGTACGGGATGTAGCCGGCATAGGCCAAGACGAAGGTGCAGAACTTATTGAAGTCCTCCACGGTGCGGTGCCGCCGAGAACCGGGGGAGAAGTCCTGCGGGGGGCGGGGGTGAGCGGCGGCGGCGGGGCCGGGCCCGCCGGTGGGAGGCGGCGCCGCCGCTCCCGCCGCG
>NW_024371260.1:3655044-3672529 GCF_014805655.1 Passer montanus | reverse complement strand
CCCCGCACCGCCCCGCCGCCCCCGCAGCGGCGGAACCGGGCAGTGCCCCCCCCCATCGCCCCCCGGTGCCGGTACCGGGCCCCCAGACAGCTCCTCCGGGGAGGGCACGGCGGGGCGGCGCCGCCGCCATTCCTCGCCCCGGCGGCACAAGATGGCCCCGGCCCCGGCCCCCCGCCCCGCGGCGGGGAACGGGCAGCGGGCACCAGCGGCCGGACAGGACGGGGCCGGGCCGGGCCGGGCTGGGCTGGGCGGCGGGACACGCACCCCCTCCCCTTCTGTTCCCTCCCCGCTTCTCCCTTCCCTTCCTTTTTCCCCTCGGGACTCCGGCTCACCTCCGGGGCAAACGGCGAAGCGCAGGAGTCGGAGTCCATGTCCCGGCGCGGGCGCGGGCGGGTGCGGGGCGGCGGCGGCGGCAGCCGGGCAGTGCCGACACCGCGAGCCGCTCGGTGCCGGCGGGAGGCGGCGAAGGGGCGGTGTGTGTTCTCTAGTCGGGGCCGCCGGGAGCCGTAGTCCGGGCGTGCGCAGTGCCGGGCGCGGGGCGCGCTGGGAGCGGCGGAGGGGCGGGGGCGGCGCCGGGAGCGGTGAACGGAGCGGGAACGGAGCGCGGAGCAGGGCGGAGAGCGGATCGGTGAGTGGGCTTCGGGAGTGGCTCTGATCGGGTGATTGTGGGACCGGGCGGGACAGGCCGGCCCTGGGCTCACCGCGGGGCCGGGCAGGGCGCCGAAGCGTCTGCCGCGAGCTGGACCCTCAGCCCTGAGGCGGACCCTCCGTCCGCGCTAACGGCGGAACCCGGGCCGGATCGGAGCGGAGCTCCCTCAGCTCTGTCTGCCTCGGGGCGGTCCTGTGTTCCCCCGGTACCGCGGGGCGGCTCCTTGTGAGCGCCAGCCCAGGGCCAAGGGCGCGGGGCTGGGCGCGGTGGCTGCGGGGCCCTGGGACCGGCCCGAGCGCGGCCGCGCTGCCAGCGCCGCCGCCTTACGCAACGCCGCTCTCGGGGGATCCCGGCCGGGACGGGCTCCCCGAGCCCACCCGCCGCCTCCTTGCCCGATCTCCACCTCCCTTTCCCGCCCCGGGAATCGCTCGGGGTCGGCGCAGCGGCTCCGCGCAGGGCGTGATCCAGGTGCTCTCCCGCAGGCACGGCATGGCGACGGGCACCGGCGGGACGGCAGCGGGAGCCTCAGCCACGGCGGCGGCGGCGGCGACGGGAGAACCGGCACACGCGGTGTCGCTGCTGCGGGGTCTGAGCGCGCTGCGGGCCGAGCGGAGCCTGCTGGACGTGACGGTGGTGGCCGGCGGGCGAGAGTTCGGGGCTCACCGCGCCGTCCTGGCCGCAGCCTCGGGGTATTTCCGCGCCATGTTCGGCGGGGCGCTGCGCGAGTCGCGGGCCGAGCGTGTGCGGCTGCACGGCGTCGAGCCCGAGTGCCTGGGGCGGCTGCTCGACTTCGCCTACACCGGCCGCGTGGGGCGGCTGGGCCCCGACATCGCCGAGCGCCTGCTGCGCGCCGCCGACCTGCTGCAGTTCCCCGCCGTCAAGGAGGCCTGCGGTGCCTGGCTGGCGCGGCAGCTGGAGCCCGCCAACGCCCTGGACATGCAGGACTTCGCGGAGGCCTTTGCCTGCCCGGAGCTGGCGGCTGCCGCCCACCGCTTCGTGCTGCGGCACGTAGGCGAGCTGGGCGCCCAGCTGGAGCGGCTGCCGCTGCCGCGCCTCCTCTCCTACCTGCGGGACGATGGGCTCTGCATCCCCAAGGAGGAGGCTGCCTTTCAGCTGGCCCTGCGCTGGGTGCGCGCTGACCCCGCCACCCGGGCCCCGCTGCTGCCGCAGCTGCTGGCCCACGTCCGCCTGCCCTTTGTGCGCCGCTTCTACCTGCTGGCCCACGTGGAGAGCGAGCCGCTGGTGGCACGCTGCCCTCCCTGCCTGCGCCTTCTGCGCGAGGCCCGCGACTTCCAGGCTGCCCGCCTCGACCGCCACGACCGGGGGCCCTGTGCCCGCATGCGCCCCCGGCCCTCCACCGGCCTCGCCGAGATCCTTGTCCTCGTCGGTGGCTGTGACCGTGACTGTGATGAACTTGTCACCGTCGACTGCTACAACCCACGCACTGGCCACTGGCGTTACCTGGCTGAGTTCCCCGAGCACCTGGGAGGGGGCTACAGTGTCGCTGCGCTGGGCAACGACATCTATGTCACTGGTAAGGCATCCAGGGAATGAGGGGGAGCACCAGGGTGGAGGGTTCTGTTGAAAATATGTATGTTGTAGCAGCGACACTTGGCTTTTCCTGGGTGGCAGAGGGTTTGGGACTTGGCTTGGGTGTCTGCAGCCTGCCAGCAGGCATGGAGACTCCTGGAGTCGGTGCTGGATTTAGCAGCTGGTCTCAGTCCAGGAGCTATTTTGTCATGACTAATGCTGTTGAGCATGCTGGCAGAAGTCACAGATCTTGTAGTTAGAACGTTTTAACCGTCATTGAGGACAGGGGTGATGTAAGAAGGTTTTGAGTTTCTCTCTTTGAAGAAGGTGTTCAGGTTCAGAGCCCCCTGAATCACATGCTTGAGGCTGAGGCATGTCAGAAAGCCCTGGGTTCCTTCACCAGCCCCTGTGAGTCACAGTACCTTCCCCTGCACAAATCCTGCCTCCTTGCTGGGGCTACAATTACTTCTGTCAAGGTGACACCGATATGTAAATTTGGCTGTTAAGCTGTATGCAGATCCCTCCTTTGAACTACATCTCTGTGACAGCTGTAACAAACTGAGGCCCAGCACACTGAGTGCTGTGGAACAGCGTGCCCTCAGTGTGCAGGACACACTGGCAGAACTTTGAAGAGCAAGTCTTAATGCAGGTGAAAAGAAAACTGTGTGTTCTCTAGTCACAAGCAGAAAACAAGGACCTGCTTCAAGGACAGGGCTGTAAAAATGACAGGCTACCCACATGGATGCAGCATGTTTTTACAGAAGCCCTTACATCCTGTGGGAGCTTCCTGGAGTGATCCCAGGCAGGTCTCTGCTGGGAGCTGTGTGCAGGCTGCTGCTGGGGATTTTGGGTTGGTCCAGTGTGACGAAGTCAAGGCTGGGAGGTTCCCCAGCTGCCAGCAGCACCACTGCCTTGGCAGCTTCTGGGCAGTGGCAGAGGGGGGGCTGTAAAATGGGAGAGAAGTGTTAGAGGACAAAGGTAGTGAAACATGGAAGACTCATTTTGAGTCACAGCTGGATGTGGACTAGGAACGACATGGCAGAAATCCTCCCCGGCTTGGTGGGAATGAAACAGTGCAAAACTTCTTTTAAAATCTTTGTGGCACACATGCCAAGCCAAGCCCTCTGCTCCATCACCCTTCCCTTGGTGGAGCCAGGTTCCTGACGTTGTCATGCTGTGCCACAGGGGGCTCGGACGGGTCCAGGCTGTACGACTGTGTCTGGAGGTACAATTCCAGCGTGAACGAGTGGACAGAGGTGTCGCCCATGCTGAAAGCCAGGGAATACCACAGCTCCACAGTCCTGGACGGGCTGCTCTACGTGGTTGCCTCTGACAGCACGGAGCGCTATGACCACACGCTGGACAGCTGGGAGGCCCTGCAGCCCATGCTGTATCCCATGGACAACTGCTCCACCACCTCGTGCCGTGGGAAACTCTTCGCCATTGGCTCCCTGGCTGGCAAAGAGTCCATGGTCATGCAGTGCTATGACCCTGACAGTGATCTCTGGTCCCTTGTCAACTGTGGCCACCTGCCCCCCTGGTCCTTTGCCCCGAAGACTGTCACGCTCAACGGTCTCATGTACTTCATACGGTGAGTAGTGGGAGCAATCACTTCCCTCCCTCCCCGTGTCCCCATGAGGAGAGCCCACAGCTTCCCTGGCAAGGTGGATTTTGCAGGTGCTGGAGGGAGGGCACTGGGTTGGGACAGCACAGCAGTGCTTCCCCTGATGGTACAGGGAGGGCTGTAACACCTCTTTCCTTGTGTTGGTGGGTCTCAAAGAGCTGCCCATAAATTTGTGTGAAAATGTCTGAGTGTAACCCAGGGCTGGGGAACAGACATGTGTAAATCCATCTGAAGTCAGCAGCGCTGCTTGGAAATTGGCTTCTCGGTTTCTTCGGCTCCTGGTTCAGCCCCCCTCGTTGCTATAAATAAGCACATAAGCTCCAAGAAAACGTTAAACTCTAGTGCAGGAGAGGACGTCTTCCGTCTCAGCAGAGATAAGAGGGCTGAAGATGAAGTGATTGGTCACTATTTTTAAGCACCTTTCCAAATTGGGACTTAATTACCCATCTGAAGCTGTCCTGGTGGCGCAAATACTTCAGTTATCCGCTTAATTAAAAATAAACGGGAAGGCATGCTAGGGCTGGAGCATTTCATCTCCCTGTGTTGACTCTGAGCAAACAGAGACTTCTGTGATAGCCCCCAGGCACTTCTCTTTTTTTAATCTCCTCTTGGCTTTGCATAAAGTAGCAGCTTTGGCCCAAGACTTTTTATTTGATCCTTTCGGGTCCAGCCAAGTGTCTTGCTGGCGGCTGTTCTGGTCAGCTGGTTGCAGTCTGTCCTGCCAGGGTGTTGCAGCTGCTCAGCTCCTTGTCACAACCTGATTCTATAGAATTTCCTTTTTCTTGCCCATTTTAAAACACTGATGATTGACACTTCAGGATTTTCAGATCACTTTGCATCTGCACGAGTCAGTGAGGGGATGATCAGGGTTAGGTGTTCCTAACCCTGATGATCAGGGTTAGGTCTTCCCTCATGCCATGTGCTGCGTGTCTTCTGTGATAGCCCCCAGGCACTTCTCTTTTTTTAATCTCCTCTTGGCTTTGCATAAAGTAGCAGCTTTGGCCCAAGACTTTTTATTTGATCCTTTCGGGTCCAGCCAAGTGTCTTGCTGGCGGCTGTTCTGGTCAGCTGGTTGCAGTCTGTCCTGCCAGGGTGTTGCAGCTGCTCAGCTCCTTGTCACAACCTGATTCAATAGAATTTCCTTTTTCTTGCCCATTTTAAAACACTGATGATTGACACTTCAGGATTTTCAGATCACTTTGCATCTGCACGAGCCAGTGAGGGGATGATCAGGGTTAGGTGTTCTTCCCTCATGCCACGTGCTGCGTGCGCGTGGGCTGCTGCTCCACGTAGAGCTGTGGGATAATCTTTGGAGGACAGAGGAGTAGGTTGCAAGTAAAAGTAGCAAATTGGTTTAATAGCTCAGGCTAAAGGCTCTGAGTGATGATCCCTCGTGCTGAGACTAGTTTTATACCTGTAAATAAAGCACAGGAGTGAGGTTCAGGTGCTCTCTGCAGCTGCCCCAGAGTTGACTGAAAGTGGGGAGAGGAGCCCCTAGTCTGGCTGCTGGCCCTGCCTGGAGCTGCCTTGCAGCATCTTGATTCCATCTGTACCAGGACTGTCTTGGAAGGACTGACAGCTCCTCTCCAGCTGCCCTGACCTTGTCCTCCACGCATTCTTGTGTCAGCAGCGCGTGTCTCTGAGTCGCAAACGTCCCTCACCTGTCACTGTCGCCCTCCTGTCTGCCGAGCAGGGTGGCTAAGAGAAGCCCTGGGGGATTATGTTGCCTCCCCAGCTCTTCTCTCCCCCTGCCCATCTAAATTTGGCTTTGATGAAGAACCCAAGCAGCGTTTCTAGAATGCAGAAGAGTAATTTTGTGTTCTCTTCCCCAGAGATGACTCGGCTGAAGTGGATGTTTACAATCCATCAAAGAACGAATGGGATAAAATCCCTGCCATGCTTCAGGTAGGACATTTTTCTACTTCCAGGATGTCTTAAATGTTATAAATTAGTTTCATTTACCTTTGGAAAACCAAAAGCTTTTTAGAGTCAGAACCCCTTGCATGTGGAGCTGGTTTAAGTGTGTTAGAGTCACTGGGAATACAGTCCTGGATGTGGTGGCATGTCTGGGTGTGCAGCCCAGCACGTGAGATCTGTGGGCAGCTCTGCTTCAGAGCCCAACCTGCAGCTGGCAGGCATGAAGCTCCCTCCAAGGAACAGATCCCACCAACCCCCTCGCTGGATCAGGCAAACACCCCCTGGTCATGGTGTGTATTTATTGTTACCTTGCAGGTTCATGTTGGGGGCAGCGTGGCTGTGCTCGGTGGGAAGCTCTATGTCTCGGGAGGCTATGATAACTTGTTTGAACTCTCGGATGTTCTGGAAGCCTACGACCCCGAGACACGAACGTGGAGCATCGTGGGCCAGCTCCCTGAGCCCATCTTCTGGCACAGCAGCGTCAGCATATTCCGGCAGTTCATGCCAGAAACCACACAGGAGGATGACAGCATCACGCTGGACAACACCATCAGCTTGAGCAGGCAGAACCAAAACCTTCACAACCAGAACCTCAATGAGCTGCCTTAGCACAGGAAGCAGCTTGACAGAGTCCCTCATCCAGAACCTGGGCTGCTTTAAGGCTGAGGCAAACCAGTGCTTGGAAACAAAACCATGCTGTTCACAGAGGGAGCAAGAACTCTGGCTGTTGGATGTGATGCTGTGGGCCTGCAGGCAGCGAGGCCTCCACTGCTTCCCTCAGCCCTTCAGGGTGGGAGACGGCGCCGCGCTGCCCACAGGGACCCGAGAGCTGATCCTGGGGAAAGCGCTCGTGATGAACCATGGCACAGCACCGCTGCTTACAGCTTGAGTCTGGACACCTTTCACTGGGAGCTCCTTCACCCTGTAACGCTTCATTTGCCACCAAACTCCTTCATTTTCTGTCTTGGGAGGGGTCTGTCTGGTAGGGCAGTGATCTGGACACCCCCCCGTATTCTGTGCCTCAGAGGAAGATAGGCTTCCCGTGCACGTGTTGGATTGAAAGGTAGTTATTTTAGGGGTTTTTTTCTTCTTTTTATTTGGGGTTTGCAGTTTTATTTTGGCCTGTGTAAGATTTGCCTTTATACTTGCCCAAGTGCCCTGGCCAGGTGGGCTCTGTTAATCTACCTTTGCTGAAGAGCAGCTTACTTGCGCTCTTCAAAAAAGCGTGCAGTTTACTTGTGGAATGTTTTTGGAAGAAAGCAAATGGCTGAACCTGAAGCATGGCTCCCTGACAGCAAGTGCTGCACCTTCTGGAGAACCCTGAAGTGTGGCAGAAGCTAAGGCGTGGCTGGATGCATTTGCTTTTTTGGTCTTTAAATTTTACCTAATAGAGGAAAAATTTGCGTTTAAACTGAATTCAGAGATGGAAACCCCGTGTACTCGATCTCTCTCCTCCAGGCTTGCCCCTGGATCGAGGAGCATCCGAGCCTCATTTCCACAGCATCAGCATCTTCACAGCTTTACAGAAACGTGTTTTGCCCCAATGCTGTCTGATGCTGCTGCACCCCTCAGCCACGGGGAGCCTGGAACCCTGACAGTGCCTTGAGACGGCCGCGTGCCAGCGGGGAACGCGCAGCGCCCAGCGCCGCTGCCCCTTGCTGTCAAACCCCTGGACAGAGCAGGGCACGCAGGGGCCCACAGTTCGGGGCAGCTGCTGCTTTTTTTGGGAGCAGTGGCCAATTCCCGACGGCGCCGCGGCTCGAGGCATTTCTGCTGAGCTATAAATATCGCGCTCCGGCGCACGCGGCCGTGCTCGCTGCTGGACCCCAGTCCCACCCGCTGAGCAGCTACAGACCTGTATTTATTTTTTGTAGAATTCATTGTGTTGAATCCTCAAGTACAGTTGAACTCCATCCTTTGAAACAAAGGCATTTTACATTTGCAGATAATGTATTTTTATTCTCATAGTTTGTTTTTAAATTTACTTGCAGCGGTCAAGTTAAATAAAACTTGTTACACAGTTCTGTTCTCTGTGAGGGGAAGGGACCTGGAATGAGATTTTACTGGGAGTTTCTCATTCCAGATATGCTTGAATTGGAGCCTCTCTGCCTCCTTGGTGAGGAAGAAAGGGGAGAGAGTACAGCTGCAATTGTGGGGTGTGGGGGTACACACAGAGATCTCTCCCCACCCTGGCACCTCTCAAGCTGTGGTTCTCACTCTCCCAGCAACCCTGGACTGGGTTATTTGGGACAGAGCATGTCCCCACACGTGAGCACAGGAGCGCAGGCACTTTGTAGCTGCTGCAGTGTGTTCTGTTCTGAGCAGACATGGGTTATGCCTTTAATGGGGCAAGGAAAGAGCAACTGACAAAAGCTTAACAAAACAAAGGAGAAATAAGGCACCAGTTAAACAGAGGAGTTAAGGAATGGGCAGAGTCACTCTCTGTGGAGGAAAGTGAGCTTTAATCACAGGCAGGGTGAGAGGGCTGGAGGAAAGGGGAGGGCAGCACCAGCTCCTCAGGCATCAGAAAGTGAGTCACAGTATGACACAGGGAGGTCAGTCCATCCCACTGCACACCACGCATGGACACTGGAGTGACTGTTCTGACACATTTCTTCATTTGACACTCCATCAAAACATCATGGTGACTTTCTTTCCCTGCAGCCTGGGATGGGAGATTAGCAGAAAAGGAGGGGAGGGGGCTCAAAAGAACAAGTGTGGCAGAAAAGTGGCTCAGCTTAATGCTTTAGTGTGTTTCAGTGGAAGGGGATGGGTGGCCACACTACGTCTCACAGTCCTCAGGAATCGTTGTAGTTATAATCAGCGATTGCTCAATCACATCCGCAGGGGAGAAGTTCTCATTTGAGCAGAGTTTCTGTGCAGGGACCTCCTCAGGCAGTGGCCCACGGGCCAGCGACTCCACGATCACCTCGGCTGAGCCCACCTCCAGCTCTGGCGGCGGCTGCAGCACCACCATCACATCCTTCTCATCCTCGATGATCAGGTTCCGCAGCTTCCGCTGCCGAGGGTTGTAGTTCTCCACTCGGTCGTGGATCTCCATGTGGCGCCTCAAGTGAGCCTGCAAAGGAAGGGGAGCGTGGAGAGACCCAGTGAGGGCTGGCTCCCCAGTGCACCAGGGGGTCCTGGAGCTGGGGAAGGCCTCACCTGCCGTGTGAATTTGTAGCCACACTCAATGCACTCAAACTTCCTCACTCCCTTGTGCCGGCGAACATGGACACGCAGCTGTTCTACCGCTGGGAAGGGAAATGAGAGCCTGTTGGCAGCAGCTCCATGTCATACCGGCTCACAGCAATGCCAACCCACCCACGGGAAGGAGGCAGCTCCTGCAGAGCCCCACAAGAACTGGAGCCCCATGTTACCTTTGAACGTCTTCCCGCAGATGTGGCAGAAGTGGGGCCGCCCCTCCTGGTGCCGGCTGGCGACGTGCCTCAGCAGTGGCCCCTTCTCTGTGAAACGCTGCTCACAAAACTCGCAGCTGAACGGCCGCTCCCCGGTGTGCGTCCGGTTGTGCTTGTCCAGGCTCGCTGCCGTTAAGAGGGGCAGACACAGAGAGTGGCTGGTCAGAAGCACAGCCCATGCAACCCCATCCCAGAGGCTGTCAGGCTGGGCCAGGCTGGCCAGGAAGGCAAAAGCAACACAAGGAGCTGCCTGCTCCTGCTAAAGGTCATGAGCAACTTCAGCTTGTTCCCTTTCTGTGCCATGAGAGCAGAGCAGGTGACAGGAACATGCTTTTCTTGCTATCTGCCTGCACACACAAGAGCATGGCTTTGCTCCTGGGGAAGCTGCTTTCTGGAGATCCTGAATGCTGGAGCCCTAACCCTGCCCCAGCCAGGGGTACCTTGTGTCCGGAAGGTCTTGCCACAGAGATGGCACTGGAAGGGTTTCTCGCCAGTGTGCGTGCGCAGGTGCATGTTGAGGTTGGCTTTCTGCGTGAAGGCGTGGTGGCAGAACTCACACACGTAGGGCCGCTCGTTCCTGTGGGCAGAGAAACATCACCATCACCTCTGCCAGCTTCAGCCCCTTGGGTCTCAGCCCAGCACTCTGTGAGGAGGGTGACTTTCAGCCAACCCCCAGGCCTGCGGGGCAGGACTGCAGCCAGGAGAGCTAAGGGGACATAAGAGAGGACACGGGTGACATTGTACCTGTGCTTGGCCTTGATGTGCATCTGGAGGCCGTTGCGGCTCGAGGCCCTGTGCCCGCACTCCTCGCACACAAACAGCTTCTCTCCGCGGTGCTTGAAGGCCTCGTGTAGGCGCAGCTCTGTCCGGGACAGAAAGCACTTGGAGCAGGTTGAGCACTGCAAGGCCACAGGAGAGGAACGGGTGTTAGGGTTGGGGTACACCCACCCCAGACCCACTCACACCTGGCCTTTCCCCAGCTGCTCCAGGGACCTCCCTGCCGAAGCCAAGGCAGCACCACCAGCTCAGAGACACCCACTAAGATGGGACAGCCCAACAGAGATGAAGTGCTGGTCAGTGCTTGGATCTGTGGGCTGCTCCTGTACCCAACAGAGCCCATTTCCAGTAGCACTGTGCCCCACCCCTCACTGAAAGAGCCAGACATAATGTTATGCCATTCCATAGGCCAGGTCGACATTCAGGATCACACCCTCCCCAAAACCCCTGGTCCCTACCGCATGGGGCTTGGGTGCACCGTGCAGCTTTATCATGTGGCTCTGCAGGTCCTTCTTCTGCATGAACTGCTGCGAGCACGAGGAGCACTGCAAGACAGGAGAATGGGGTCAGCTTCCAGCTGCCCCCAAAGTGTGGTTTCAGAGCAAGGAGAGGACTGACAGGAGAGTAGAACACAAATTCCTGGTACAGCCATGGGAAGCCTTTGGCTGTGGTGCCTCCCTGGATCACACTTTGGTTCAGAGACAGGGAACAACCCTGAGTGGGCTGTCATGGACCAGGGCTGGGCTGCCCTAGAAGGGAAAGGCTCGTCCCTGCTCCATGCCAGTGTCCAGCAGCATCCATAGGGATGTCGGATGCAGGCCATGCTGACCTTGTATGGCATCTCCCCAGTGTGTGACACCATGTGCAGCCGCAGCTCCATCCGCCGCTTGAACACCTCCGGGCAGGCCGAGCACGTGAATACCTGTGACAGACGGGGTGACATTGGCTTCCACAGCACCCAGAGCCTGACCCGGAGCCCACAGCTCAGCCTCCTGCCCAGCACATGGCACTGGCACCCAGCTACAGCATTCAGCCTGTACCAACAGGAGCTGAATTGTGCACAGTACAGCCCTGGTGTGCTGAAACACAAGTGAGGGCTGTGTTGTGTATCAGGCGTGAGTCCCAGCCACAGAGGCCCTGGCTGTGGGGGTCCCAGCCATGGAACATGTGCCACACAGTGCTGGCAGGGGTTTGTCTGGGACTGAGTGTGGGCTGGGAATGGGAAAAGGCTCCAATTCCCCTGCTATCACATGGCAGCCGCACTCCAGCCCAGCAGGGCAGCTCCTGGGCGTACCTGTTCCGATCGGTTCATGCAGTTCCTGGCTTCGTGTTCCAGGAGATTCTCTTTTCTAAAGTAACATTTGCCACACTTGGAACACTCAAATGGCTTCTCTCCAGTGTGTTTCCTTGGGGTATGCAAATACAGAAGCCCATCACTGCCTGTCAACAGCATCTGCACAAACAGGCCCAGGAGGTCACAGGGAAGGGTGAGGTGGGTGCTTCCCCCCACCCCCGCAGTGCTACTATTCACAGCTGCCCTAAAGCTGCTTTATGCCACTTTTGAGTCCCCTCAACAGTACAGCTGTCAGTGCCCACTGCACTCCATGGAACACCATTTCTGCAGGGCCAAGATCCTTCCCCAACAAAAGCAAAGCTTGAGCTCTCACTGCAGGGCCATGCCCTGCTCTCGGTGATCCACCCTGGAGCTCCTCACCAAGCCCAGCCATGTGTCCCCAGCAACCCCAGAAACTCCCCCTCAGCCTGGGGCATTCCAAAGCCCAGGGGGATTTGCCATTGCCCACCTGCAGCTAGCTCAGCCCCCAAAGAGCCCCTCACCTGGCCCTCCTAAGCCACAGCTCAGGACAGTCACTGCAGCTCTGGGAAGTCTTTAATTGATGTATAACCCACCCCGAGGGGCAGAGGAGACCCTCCTTGAGCAGCCCGGGGATGCCGAGGTGCCGGGACTAGCCGGCAGAAAGGAGGCCGCCCTTTCCCCCCACCCGGGAAGGGGCCGAGCCGTGGGGCGGCGCGCACGGGGAAGGAGAAGCCGGAGCGTTTACCTGTTGTGCACTTTAAGGTAATATTTGCTGAGGAAGGTTTTATGACATGTGGGGCACTCGACCGGCACCGCTGTACCTTTCCTGCTCCCCGGCGCCTTTCCCGGAGCGGGGGGGCTCTTTTCGCTCCGCAGCACCTTTTTCTCGGGAAGGGGCTCGGCGTCGCCGTCCCCCCGCCCGCCGCCACCCACCGCCGCCTCCTCCGGGGCTGAGGGGGAGCCCTGCGAGGGAACAGCGGCGTCACCGCGCCGCCCCCGCCGGGCGGCGGGGCCGCGGGCGGAAGGCTCGGCACAGCGCCACGGCGTCGGGCACGCCGAGCTGCTCGGCGGCCGCCAGCAGGCGGGCGCGGTTGTGCGCCGTGAGCGCCAGGCGGCCGGTGTAGAAGAAGTCGAGCAGCAGCTGGAAGGTGTCGGCGAGGCCGTCGGGCAGCGCCACGGGCCCGCCGGTGCCGCAGGCGCGGAAGAAGCGGGAGCAGCTGGCGAGCACCGGCCAGTGCGCGCGGAACTCGCGGCCGCCCACGCCCAGCGTGGCGTCGCAGAACTGCCCGGCTGCGCGCTGCCGGTTCAGCTCCCGCAGCACCCGCACGCTGTGCGCCGCCGCCGCCGCCATGGCCGCGCACCGGAGCCCGCCGGCAGCCGCCGCCGCCGGACGTGGCGTCAGCGGGCGCCGGCAGTGACGGTGAGAGCGGCCGGGGCGGGCCGGGCCCGCGGCGGTGCGGGTGGAACCGCGCGGCTCAGGCGGCGGCCAGGCGGCGCGTGTACTCCTGGATGGCCATCTGGAAGTGCTCGGCCGTGTTCTGGTGCGGCCGCAGCAGGATGACGAAGGCCCGCGGCACGAAGTACCCGCCCAGCACCGCTGCCAGCGTGCCCAGCGTGCCGAGCACCCGCGCCGCCGTGTCGGCCCGGCCGCGCAGCGCGCCCTGCGAGCAGAGCACGGCGGCCGAGCAGCCCAGGTGTAGCAGCAGGCTCACGGTCAGGCTCTTGGCCTCGTTGTAGGCGGCGGGCAGGTCCGTGCCCGCGTAGCTGAGCGCGAAGCAGCCGGCGCTGAGCAGCAACGTGTAGGCGATGGCGGCGTCGGCCGCGTCGCTCTGGGCGCACTCCAGCACCACCCTGTCGGCCCACACGCGGTACTCCCGGCGCGGCACCGAGGGGCTCACGGCCTCGGTGGCCACGCACAGCGCCACTTGTGCCGCCGTGCTGGCGGCCACGAACAGCACCGGCCCCTGGCGCCGCATCCAGGCCTCGTAGAGCGCGGGCCAGCGCGCGTTCAGCTTGAAGATGCAGAGGATCTGGAAGGAGCGGGTCGCCACGCACGACAGGAACACGGTGAAGCTGATGGCGAAGAGCGGCACCCGCAGCAGGCACGCCGCCTGCGAGGGCTCCCCGAAATAGCAGAAGAGGCTGCTGCAGGTGCAGGCCAGGGAGCCCAGCATGAGGAAACACGTCTTCCCGCCCGCGGACTTGACCACGGGTGTGGAAGCATTGAGGGCGAACAGGACAACCAGCGCCGCTATGAGCAGCATGAGAAGAGCAGCCAAGGCCAGCAGCACCCAGGAGAGGGGCTCGGACCAGGACAGGAACTCGACGGTGCGGTTGAAGCAGACCTCGCTCCCTGCTGGGGACCACTCATCCAAGCCACAGGCCTGGCAGTCAAAGGGGTCTGCGGAGGACACGGACACCTCACACACCTCGGACCCGGTAAGAGCTCTGCCACGGTGCGGGGCCCGGCCCGCAGCTCCCTGGGCTCTGCTCTCCCATCGCACCTGCTCGTTCCTGCGGGCATTCCCAGCCCTGGCGTGGCAGAGAGGGCTCTTTTCCCAAAAGACCTCCCACCTAAAATTGGCCCCGTGGACTCTCCCAAAATCCATGGCCTGGGCTGAGACAGGAGCTCAGCTGTGTGAGGCGCAGGGCCATGGGTGCTGTGGATGTGAAGGGGCCCATGCATCAAGCAGTAACCTGGGAATGATCTGCAGCAGCTGCTGTTCAATGGGACAGTACCATGTAGGGGGGCGTTGTGCTCCCAGTGTCCCCAGAGCTGCCCCTGCCCGCTCCACAGGCCAAGGGTGCTGAGGCACTAGCTGCCAGGAAGGGGTGTGTTGTTGTGGCTGGTGATTCTGAGGCAGGAGACATTTCCATATGCCAGGTGCTGATGATCACATAGCAGAAGCCCCATGTGCTATCTGAGGCACAAAGGCAACCACTAGGTTGAATTTCCCTGGCAGAGGATGCGGTGCAGGGAACAGCTACCGGGCCGGACATCCCCATTCCCTGGCCACAGGCAAAGGAGCTCTGTTTGCCCAGGTGGGCTCACCTGTGGGCAGTACTCCCCGGAAAGCACAGGGCATGGGCTTTGCATACCCACTGGTAAGCAAACAGGAGCCAGACCCACTACCTTCAGGTCAGCTCAGAGGTTTCACTGACCACAGGAGGTGAGAGGCTGGGAATGGCGAGACAGGAGCAGGTGGTAGGATGTGGGCAGGGGAGGAAAGGGCAGGAGCAAACCCTGTGGTGTACTGACCCGATGTGTTCAGGAAGGTTCCTGGTGGACAGGCCACACAGCTGAAGCAGCATTTGTGGCGGCTCTGCTGCAGCCGCATCTCTCCTGGCTTACAGGCCTCAGAGCACACGGAGCTGGGAGCCTGCCAGGAGCACAGACAGGGTCAGGCTGGCAAGCAGCAGCACTCTGCCACCCCCCCATACTGCCTTGGCCCTCACTTTTGCCCTGCTGTGAGAAACAACCCAGAACTGGCGGCATTGGGATGCAATCAGCTCAAAAGTGAGCAGTAAATAAGACCTGGGTGCAGAACAGTACCTGGCCATCTTCTGTGTGCCACAGGATTTTGCCTGGGTCGATGCTCAGCCTCTCAGGGTTCACACGGAAGGTTCCTATCACATCAGAAGCCCAGTTTGAGCCCAGCCACTTCCACATGACAATGTCATAGCCTTTTTGAATGTCCCCGTGGGCATCGAAAGAGATTCGGCTCTCGTAGAGGGTGAAGTTTACTTCCCTAATCTTTTGTAGGAGCTGTAAAACAGAAGAGTAAGAGAGGAGCCGTTCCAATGGCATGACTCCTGCCACTGGAGGGAGATGTGCTGGAGGATACTTCCTCTGTCCTGCAGCTGCTTTCAAGCCCCCCAACATCTGCAGGAAGTGAGGGGCTGGTGGTAGAGGAACAAGTGACCTAGGATGAAGTCTAGGTCTTGGCTGCTCTGACTGTGAGGGGCACCTGAAGCCCACAAGGGTCTTCAGCTGGGATTTGAGCCTTTGAGAAAGACAGGAAGCCTTTGGGCACAATGGAAAAACCCTTCCCTGTGGGAAGGGATCCTCATGGATCTTCTTCCACAAGGTTGCTCTTACCTGCCAGGGATAGACAGTGCCTTTGCTGCAGGCCCCCGAGGCACAGCCCAGCAGGTCATGGAGGCCATGGGCCACAGCATACACGGCCGAGTACACGTTGAAGGAGCCTTGAGCATCATACATGTCAGGGACAGTGGCGCGCACACGGCAGCCGGTGCAGCGCTGGGTGCAGTCCAGCCGTGCATTCCCCACAGATTCGCTGCCTGCCTCTGCACTGCTGGCACTCTCAGCCACAGCGCCTTCCTCCCACATCCTCCAAGCTTCAAAGCGTTCCAGCATCGTGGGCTCTGGCTTCTCTACTGCCATCCCAAACACCGAACCGATGGTGTGGATGCCAGGAACCTGCCAGATAGTTTGAGCCAACGACCAGTCTTCAGAGGCCACCCACACCATGCCCGTGACGTTCCTCTGGACCACCACCTCGAAGAACGGCAGAACGCTTCCTCTGTTGGAGAACACGACAGTGACGTTGACCTTGACCTCTGTGAGGATTTGGACCAGGTTGTGAAGCTCTGGGTTGTTGGCGTCAGAGTTGGCGGGGATGGTGGCTCGGTAGCCCACGCACACGTTGCTCGCGGTCAGCAGCTCCTGCAGGGCATCCAGGCCAGTCCTGCCATAGATGTTGTCGCTGCCCAGCAGTGCCACCCAGGTCCAGCCAAAGTGCTGCAGCAGCAAGAAGATGGCCTTCACCTGCTGCCTGTCACTGGGGATGGTGCGCAGGAAAGAGGGGTACAGCCGCTTCAGGCTCAGCAACTCCGTGGAGGCTTCGTAGCTGATCTGCAATGAGATCCAGGGGAAAGGGGGATGCACTGGCCCAGGCAGCTGCACCCCTGAGAGCTAATTGCATGGACAGCCTGTCCTGGGAAGACTTGGAGCTGGGCAGGCAGTGGACCCAGTGCCAAGCGTGCTGAAGCAGGAGAAAGCTGTGATGGATGGCAAGTCAGCCCTCTGACTGCCTGAAAAGATCCTGTGACAGCACACACAGAGCAGCTGCATTTCCAGCTCTACCAGGCTCCTCAGGTCTGAGCCCACCCTCCCTGAAACCATCACTCCTTGGGATCCCTGGTTTTCATCAGCCATAGAAGCTGCACTTACCTCTGGTACAAGAAAGAGGCTGAGAACAGCGGCTGTGGTGAGGGCCAGGCGCGTACTGTCAGGGCCAATGACAGCCACAGCCTGGGGTTCATAGTGTTGGAAACTGGGGAGCACCTGCACACCCTGCCTGCCCTTACGAGCAAGGGCACACAGCGTGGCGTGGAAATTGGTAGGCTCAGAGCAGGTGTCGTAGATCTCGTAGCCCAGGGTGACATTAGGGAGCAGCGTGGTGGAGTTGTTGATCTCCTCCACAGCGAAGCGCAGGGCCTGGGACAGGCAGTAGCCGTGGCTCTTGAAGGCGGCGCTATGGAATGGAGAGTGGTTGTTAGGGAGGACTAAAGGGGACTAAGGGACAGCGCTTTGGGGGCACGGGCAGCGCGGGCACTCACTCGTCGCAGCCGCGCACGAGCAGGCTGGCCTCGTCCCGGTGCGCCTCGGTGTGCAGCGGGAACAGCCCGGCCAGGCGGTGATCGCCGCGCAGGCTGAAGGGAGAAGCGGCGGCGGCGGCGGCCGCGCAGAGGCACAGGCGGAGCAGCGCGGGCGGCAGCATCGTGGGGCGGCCCCGCGCCGCACCGGCGGGCGGCTCTTAACGGGGCGGCGGCGTCGGCGGTCATGCCCGCGCGGCGCAGCCGCCCCCGCCGGGCTTCGGCCCGTGCCCCGGCCCGCGCCAGCCGGGCGGAGGCAGCCTGGCGGGAGTTCGCCGCCTCCTTCACTCGCATCGGGATGGTGCCGCCGGCTGAGCCGGGGCTGGTGGCCGTGGAGGCGGCGGAGGGCTCGGCCGTGCTGCTGCTGGAGCCGCGGCAGGTGAGCAGCGCCCGCGGCGCGCCGGCCGCACCGCGCCCCGCAGCGCCTGACCGCCCGCTCTGTCCCGCAGGCGCTGACCTTCACCGGCAAGTGCCGCCTGCGCTGCCTCTATGGTGCCGTCCGCCTGCTGGGCTTCGCCGTGGCCTCTCACCACCCGGGACTGCCGGTCTTCTCGCCGGCCACGCACAGCGCGCTCAGCCTGGAGGCGCTGCCCGGCGCCCGCCCGCCCGCCGCCGCGCTCCGCCAGCTGCGCGCC
>NW_024371260.1:3625508-3654715 GCF_014805655.1 Passer montanus | reverse complement strand
GCCATGCGCTCGCACCGCGTCCGCCGCCGTGAGTGCGGGCCGGGAGCGGGGCGCGGGCGGGCGCCATTTCGCGGGCGGTGCGGGGAGCGGCCATTTTGTGCGCGGGGCGCTGCGCAGCGGGCGGTGCCGTTTGGCGGGCGGGCGCGGGGCTGAGGGTGATGGCGGCACTTGGCTCTTCCAGCGGCGCGGGTGAAGGTGATGGCGCGCTTCTCTCCCGACTGCGCCGTGGTGCTGCTGGAGCACCTGGACACGCCGGTGACGCGGTTCCTGCTGAGCCACCCGCCGCTGTCGCGGTTTTTCGAGCCCCAGGTGAGGCGGCGCGGTGCCTGCGGCGGCGGCCGCCCTGTCAGCGCCAGGCCGCGGCCTCGCACAGCCCGTGCTGAGCGCTCGCCCTCTCGCCTAGAAAAAGGAGCAGTCTAACTTCACGCCGGAGGACGCGGTCCTGGCGTCCGTGGGCATCGTGAAGTGCAGCCCCGACCGCGGGCTGCTGTTGTCGGAGACCACTTGCCTGGCGCTGGAGGAGCTGATCCAGGCCTGCTGTGGTGAGTGCAGGCCTTTGGTAGCCTAAAAAAAAAGGAAAATTCATGAGGCGTTCATGAGTTTAAAAAGTGCCCTGACCAGCACACGCTGATTGAGGGCCGAATTTTTCTTTATGAAGAATGTGCATCTAGGGCTTAGGCATTGCCTAGGGTGGGTCAGTGATGCCATCATCAGTCCAGTTCACACTCCGGTTTTCTTTCTAGCGGAAGATGAAAGTGTACCTGTGGTGCTGGTGTGTGGCCCAAAAAATACTGGAAAGTCAACATTCAACAGATACCTAATTAACCTGTTACTGAACCGGTGAGTCTTTCCATGTTCTGTAAGCCTTTATGTGCTACAGAGGTTTAGGAAAAGGAAGAAAATAAAAACAAATGTTTGACGGGTCTCTTAGAAGAGCCATCAGAACTCAAAGGTGCACAGCTTTTAAACACAATAATTCAGAAAAACAGATATTCTTGTCTTGAGTGATTTCAGGAATGTTGCCTACTGAACATTTCCATTGAAATACAGTTAAATTGCTGCCTTGGAGTGTGTGAGCACATTGGGCACCAAGCAGTTTGGGCTTAATAGGAGAGTAACAATAGTTAGAAATGCACCATGAGTGTGATTGAGGGAAGGAGAGATTCATGAATCTTAGCTTTGCAGCCTGGAACAAAATGTGATTGTTCTTCTGATATGTTCAGGTCATGTAGTTCTTCTGGTGGATGCTAACACACAGTCTGTGTCCCTGCAGCCTTCCTGTGGTGGAGTACATGGAGTGTGACATTGGCCAGACAGAATTCACTCCGCCCGGGTGCGTGTCCCTGAGCAGCGTCACGGAGCCCATTCTGGGTATGTGTTGCACTGCTTCTGTGGTTACAGAGACCTGTTCCGTTTCTGAAATGAACGGGGTGTTCTGGGCAGAGGCTCTGCTTCAGGGGAAGCTGCTGCCACAGCTGTCACAGTTTCCTGGGGAGAATAAACTAAGGGCTGTTCAAGTTTTCTTGTGGGGGTGTTTAAGCTCCCTGAGTAACATGGAGCTGTGTAAAGAAATGTGATGTTGTAGAGGTGGTAGTACATGCTGAGGTGTATGAAAGGGGATGTTCTGCCTTTCAGATGTGAAGGTCTCCTTGGGAAAATCTGTATCCGTAGATAAAACTAACTTTGAGAAATCCAAAGTGGATCTGCTGCTGTGATGAGTGAAAAACAGAGTCCAGGAAACTGCTGGAGTTTGTAGTTTCTCAGTTTTGGGTCACTGTCTAAAAGGACATTCCCAGGCTGGTTTGCTGTTTAACCAGTTTGTCATACAAACTTTGTTCTTTAAAGATTTCCAAGTGTGTACGCAGTGATTTCAAACAAAACAAACCACACCAAATATTAACCTGAAACAAACAAAACTCCCAGCCTGCAAGTGACAGACCAGTTTCCTCTACTGGCAGGCTGTGCAAGGACAATTGGCATGTGGGAAGAGTGGGTTATTTCATGAGAGGAGACGTGTGGGTGTTCAGGGACAGGAACGTTTTGGTGTGGCCTGGGGAAGGCACTGGATGTTCGGTGCTCTCTTTGCCAGGTCCCCCCTTCACTCACCAGCAGATGCCCAGTAAGATGGTGTATTATGGCCAGACCAGCTGTGAGCAGGACACAGAGAGGTACCTTGATGTTGTGAAATACGTCTTCAGCTACTACAAGAAGGAAGTGCCTCTAGTCATCAACACCATGGGCTGGGTGAAAGGTAAACGGGGTCAATCTGCTCTGGAGAGGTGTGGAGGGAGGTAACGGTGGCACAGCACCGCGTGGAACAACAATTCACAGCGTGCCCACCCTGAGCTAACGCTGCTGTGCCACCTGTCACAGTAGCAGCAGCAGTTGTGTGTTTCCTGTGCCCCTGAAGGTGAAGGGCTGCTGCTCCTCATCGATATCATCCGGCTGTTGTCACCCAGCCACATTGTTCAGATGGACATGTGTGACTGGAAGGCCATGCCCCCGCTGACGCCGGAGCACGTGCACTTCAGCGCCGGGCTGCACACCAAGGGCAAGCAGCAATCCAAGTGCAAGCAGCTGGGAGTGGACAGCATGGAGAGCTGGAAGTACGCTGAAGGGGAGGACGTGTCAGCTCCACAGCACAAGCTGCTGTATGTCCACCCAGAATTCCCTCGAGCAGGGGTGGCAGGTGAAGTGTAAGTAGGATGTTGAGTGCTCTGTGAGGTCCATGGGCTGAACAGAACCACACGTCGTCCTTGACATGGGGTTGTTCTTTCAGACGAGTGCACAGCACCATCCTGCGTGACATGTCCATCCTGGGATACCTGGGGCACCTGCAGAGCCCAGACATTGGGGCAGTGCTCCCGCTGCACAGCCTGGTGCCATATCAGGTAACGGAGCTTTTTGGGATGGCTTGCCAGGGAATGTGCACAGAGCCCATCCTGAAATGATGGGCTGTTCTGTTCCTCCTGCATATGTTTCTCAGAAGAGAGACAAACACTCTAATCTAGAGTGACTGTATTCAGGATGTCTGGAAGCCAGGTTTCTGGTGTAGCACGTGTGTGCTGTGTGTCCTGTGTGTGCAGGTGTTGGTGCAGAAGCTGCTTTGTGTGCCCTGCCATAGTGCCTGTGTGTAGGTGTGGTGTGGGAGTGTGCAGGGTCTTATCTCTGAACTCAAACTCAATCCAAGTGGAGCTGATGAGCACTTTTCTCTTTCCCACCTCAGGTTCCTTTCAATGCTATTGCACTCAGGGTTATTCACACGGATGTTGCTCCCAGCAACATCATGTATGCAGTGAACGCCAGCTGGGTCGGGCTCTGCTGCATTCCGGAGGAAGTGCGGTGCCAGAGCGAGGGGCCAGTCCTGCTGACACAGACCCCCATCTGCGACTGCCTGGGCTTCGGTGAGCACGCCTGCAGCTCTGCTCTCACCTGCCCTGTTTGGGCAGACAGGTTGCAAACTGATGGAATTACCTACTCTTTTAAAATCAGCTGGAGAAGTGGGATGAGTGTGGCGTGTTCTCTGCTGTTAGAGGCTGTATTGCAGTCCTTGGACTTTGGTTAACAGGTGGTAAGAGCTGTGGGGAATGTCCTTGAATGGCGCCACTCAGAGCTTCTCTCAGAACTCCACAGTGACTCACTTTCCAGTTCACGTTCTCAAAAGCACATTCCGTGTAGCATTTGCAAAATCCCAGTAGTTGTCTCAGTTTCCTTGTGACTTAATTTAATGTTCCAGTTTGGACTTTGGTGCTCAGTCATGTAGGGATGTGATAGTGAGCAGGGATACTTAGTAACTGATCTTTCATGTGGGTTTTTTTTTTTTTTTTTTTTCAGGAATTGTCCGAGGAGTTGATATGGAGAAGAAGCTTTACCACATCCTGACACCAGTGCCTCCAGCAAATCTGAGACTAGTGAATTGTCTGCTCCTTGGGAACATTGCCATCCCTAACTGTGTGCTTGTGGACCAGGTAGGAGCTCACAGGAGGGGTGGGAGTTGGCTGAGTTGCAGCTGTCTGGCAGATTTTCCATTTTCTTACTCCTGAGGCTGATGCGTGCTGGGAGATGCCCGGGCATCAACAGATGGTTATCTCTCTGTGAAATTGTCCTCAAGCACAGAAACCTTGGGGAGAACACATTGTTATGCTCGTGTTTCAGATGCCACAGTGGGGTTTGGTGATTGCTGAGTCCTTCCCACCATCAGCTCTGTCAGCCTGGGGAGGGATGTGCTTCCCCCTCTGCTGAAAATGCAAGTTCTTAAAGTTGTTTCTCGTTTAATTTTTCCATTTTGCAGCAAGGAATTGAGGGAGAGATTCCCTATGTCACATCCGATTACAACTACAGTATCATGGGCTCAGGGAAACTGAGGAAGAAGAAGCAGCATTTGAAGAGAAGATTTGAGTGTGATTACACTTGAATCCTCAGGATGCTCAGCCTGGATTTGTTCATGTGGGACCTCAGGTGGTTGCAGGAGCCCCGGGTGCTGCAGAGGCCCTGGGCAGGTAGATGCTACAGTGGGGCCAGTTTTGATAATGTTTTGTATGTTCAGTTTGTATTTTTTGGTGTTTTGTAATAAATATCTATGGTAAACACTGGGCTGGTTTGGATCTTTTCCTAGCCTGAAGCGGAGAGGGGAGGGAAGGAGCACCACAGGGAGCCCCTGTCCCCCTGGGGGACAGAGATGGAGCTGCTCAGTGCTGCACTGTCACAGCCCACCCTGTGTGCACTGGGACTGCTGCCCCTGCCCTGTGCTGTCCCAGCTGCCTGTCTGGTGCTGCAGGGAGAGCTCAGTGCCCTGAGCACGGGCTGGGAGCAGCTTGGGCTGGCTTTGATGTGTCCCCAGCTCTAAGGGACTGTGCCATGGATAGAGGCTGTAGTGGGATGGGACTGGGGTGGAACTTGTGACCCAGGTGCTGCATGGAGCACTGGGATGTGTGGCCTTATCTGACCCCACCTGCTCTGCCCCACTGGGACATGGGAGGATCTTTATTTATTTTTCTTCCCAGCCCTTTGTCAATTAGCAATTTGCTGCCAAGGGAAGCTGGGGGTGGTGGGAGTTGCACAGGGCTGAGTGCCTCAGGTCAAGTTGAGGACATTTTTGGAAAAAAACTATTCTTTATGGGTAATACCAGCATGCTGGGCTCTTCCCGGATCTGTGACTGCAAAAGGCTTTTAACAGCAGCTCCTGCAAAATGAGGCATGGCTCTGCCTCAGCCCAGACTGGGGAACAGTCCAGCCCTGGAATCTGCAGCCCCCTGAGCCCAGTGCCCGTTCAAATCCCCTGGGCCAGGTCTCTGGAGGAAGGAGGGAAGCAGAGGAAGGAGGAATGTGGTGCACTTGGGGCCAGAGCTTTTTGGCTGGTGGCTGCTGTGGGTGTAAGTAATCTGCAAAACTGCTTTTATCTGGTTTGGGAAGAGACTTCCTAGAACTCCAGGAAGGAGCTGTAAACAAACAAACAAACTGGGATGAGAGGTGAGGAGGGGACAGAGCTGGAGAAGAGCTGCAAGGGCCTGTGCAGTGTTGCAGCCTTGTAAAGAGTTAAACTTAATCCAAGCCTAATTATCCCCATATGGCTGGGTCTGGCAGCAAAGGAAGAAGTTGGCCAGCATTGTGGCCTGAACAGTGGCTAAAATAAATAAAGGGGCCGTGGTGCGGCCAGGGGGAACATCCCAGGCAGGGTGAGATGGGAGTTCAAGTCACAAGGGAGCGAGTGGAAAAAGCTTCAGGAAAGGTGAGGTAGGCAAAGGACGAGGGAGAAATGCCCAACCCTAAAAGCACAGTGGCCAAACCTCCCCCTTGGTGTTGTCACCAGCACCCACCTCACCCAGCTGAGGGGAATGGATCCCACGGTGGCTCTGTCCCTGGGAACCAGGGGACAAGTGAGTAACCTGTGTGTGCCGAGTTTGGTTTGGGACATTTCATGGGGAGGTGACACAAGGTGCCAGTGCCTGCTGGGGCCCAGAGGTGGATGCTGTATCCTTAGGAAAGGGGAACCTCACTTCTGGCTTCTGGTGCTCCCTGAGGGGAGGAGGGACAAGAGGGAAGCTGGGGGTTTTGGAGCATAAACCTTGGTGAAGCATTCCACCTACAAGAACACTTCTGTGATCAATGGGAAATCTGTGACAGCACTTCAAATATTAAGGATGCACTAAATCAACAGGATTCATTTTGCAATATGTTGGCATCTGTTACCTTTGCAGCAGCGATTTATGATGGAATTTCTGGCAAATGGTGCCTAGAAGCAACAAAACTCTGAGAAGCACCTGGTGCCTCTGGGAGGAGATCCTGTGATGAATTTGGAGGCTGGGATGGTCTTGGCCTGCCAGTTTTGCACAGGGCAGGATCAAGGTGCCATCTTTGGTTGTCTTTGTGGGGTTTAAGCCCTATCTGCTGCTTTCTTGGATTAGCAGGAGGAAAATCCCCCTGAATATAGGTTTTCCCTGTGCAGGCTGGGGGCCCCCTGTGTGCCCACGGGTGCAGGGATACAACCGGAGCTCGGGGCGGCGCATTCCTGCCCCCTCAAAAGCCGGACGGCCGGCAGAGCCGCCAAACAGCCCCCTTCTCAATGCTGATTCTTTCCATCACAAGCACGTCTTGTCTCCGCGGCCGAATGTCTTCCATAGACGGTGGAAAGTGAAATTTGTGCAATGTCTGTAGGAGGCTGAAGAAAGGCCCTTTGTGCGCCCCCCGCGCGGGCGCTGGGCAGCCTCCAGCAGCACCCTCGGCCGCCCCGCGGCTCCCGCCGCCGGCGTCAATGCACCGCTTGTCCAGAGACCGGGACCCACTCTTAAAGCCAGAGCTGGTCTCCCTCCCTTAGTCCCACCGGTGGCCCCGTCGGGGCGGGCACGGCTGCGGGGGGCCCCCGGCCGCAGCCCCGGGATGTTTCTGTACTGGAGGAAGCGGGGTGCCTACGAGCTGGAGGCTTTGCCGCCCGGCCTGGCGGGGCTGGAGTACGGGGCGGCGGAGCGCTTCTCCTGGAGCTCCAGCCTGGATGTCAGCGAGGAGCTCGGGGGTAGGTGGCCGGGGGGCTTTGGGCAACCGGCAGGCTGCGGCTGAGCGCGGCCGCCCAAAGCCTCCAGCCTGGCAACGAGGGTGAGGGGCTGGGAGGAGCTGCTGGGTGCCGCCGGGATGCTGTGGGAATGCTGCAGGTGCAGCTGGGGAGCGCTCAGCACGCCGGCCGCTGCCACCGGCGCCGCTCCCCCGGGCCCGGCCGGCGTTTGAAGCAGCCGGCTGCCGCTGCCGTGCGCTCCGCCGCAAGGACGATCCGGTTTCAAAACTCGTTTGCCGTCACCGGGAGCGCCGGCTGTGATAGCACAGCCGGCAGCAGGAGGAGGAGGAGGAGGTGACCAGGCGGGCACAGGATCTCTCCTGCAGCCCTCGAAGTGCCTGGTGGGAACACGCTCCTGCCTGTGCCCCAAAGCGGGGCTCCCTGCGAGGAGCTCCCAGCCCGCGTGTCCCAGGCCCTGGTGCGGGTGTGACCCGCGGGCAGGCTCGGCTTTTGGGAACGGCCACGCGGCTCCGGCCGTGCCGGCGTGCGGCTGATCCCTGGCACCGCCGGCCGCTTCGGCCAGCCTCTAGTTTTTGGTGAGTTTGGGAAACTTTACCCTTGGGTGCATGAAAGAATTTCTTATTTGTTTCCGTTATTATTCCCGATAGGTCAAGTGAAACGGCAGCGGCGGGGGGCGGGGGCCGGCCCTGCTCGGCGGGCGCTGCGGGGCGGCCGCGGGGACAGAGGCCTCATTGTGCTCCTGCCGCGGGGGCAGCGCCCGGCCCCGGCTCCCGGCCCGGCTCCCGGCCCGGTTCCTAGCCCGGTTCCTAGCCCGGCTCCTAGCCCGGCTCCCAGCCCGGCTCCCGGCCCGGCTCCCGGCCCGGTTCCTAGCCCGGTTCCCGGCCCGGTTCCTAGCCCGGCTCCCGGCCCGGTTCCCGGTCCGGTACCCGGCCCGGCTCCTAGCCCTACTCCCGGAGGGCGACGAGCTGAGCCCTGCCCGGCTGCTCCCGCACCGTCATCCAGCAGCGTCCATGGTGCCACAGCAGCCTCCCAGATGGGAGCTTGAGCAACCAGCACCATTCCGAGTTGCTTCCCCCTCTCCAGGCCGAAGCAGCGGTTTCTTCAGCGCTGCCTCAAAAAGCAGACTGTTTTATCCCACAGACTGTTTCTAACCCCGGCCTTGGCCGCGGTCTCGCTCGGGTCGGCGTGGATGCTGTTTTTGTTGGCAGGAAGGATGCGGGAGATGGAAGCGGTGCGGCGGGGAAGTCCCTGTGCCGCTGGGCTGGTGTAATAGCCTTGCCACCTGGCAGAGCCGTGCCACCTGGCAGAGCTGTGCCATTGTGGTAGAGCCGTGCCACCTGGCAGAGCCGTGCCACCTGGCAGAGCCGTGCCATTGTGGCAGAACCGTGCCACTGTGGTAGAGCCGTGCCATTGTGGCAGAGCTGTGTCACTGTGGTAGAGCCGTGCCATTGTGGCAGAGCCGTGCCACTGTGGCAGAGCTGTGCCATCTGGCCTCTCCACATCCCCGGCAGTGGCTCCCTGCCCAGCAGGCAGCTTCCCAACGGTGCATCCCTGCCTGCAGCGGGGCTGTCCAGCCGGAGGGTGTCTGTACTGCTCGTTTGCCGCTGCGAGCAGCCCGGAGTCTGTTATTTTTAAACGATTAGGTTCGACACATAACAAAAGCCTTCAAAATAGGATTTGTCCCTAAGGCAGATTTAACTGTCAAAGCTTAAAGTGGCTCCTAAGCCCCGTTGGGGGCTGACAGCGGCAGATTTAGTGCTGCTGCTGCAGCCCCACGCTGTGCCAGCCCAAGGGGAGCTGGGGCAGGTCCGTGTCCTCATCCTGTACCTGGGGTGCTGAGCAGGAGGTGCCGGATTCTGTCACCATGAGTTCCCCTTGCGGGAATGCATCCCTGGCTCTTGGGCACGGGGCTTCATTCCCCTGGACGAGCTGTGGGGCTGAGCCAGAGTGCTTCGCCAAACTCTGAAACCCGGGATTCCTGGTGTGGGGGCCTCATCACGGAGCCGGAGGGGGCTCACCACGGCACCCAGGCACTGACCCTCCTCTCTCCACAGCCGAGCCGTGCCCAGAAGAGGAGACAGCGCTGCACTGCCAGAATCCCGACTGCGCCGGAGAGAGGAGGGCGGCCAAGGTGGGTGCGGCGGGGTGGGGGCAGCGCCGGGCAGCTGCTGCCCGGGGTCTTGGGGGTGAGAAGGGGCAGCGGACAGCTCTGCCCAGCCTGCCGCTCCCTGAAGAGCCCCTGGCCTGCCGTGCCGGGCGCGCATTCCCTGCTGGTGTCAGGGTCCTGCTGGCATTTAGCGGCACAGCGGCGTTTCCCCGAGCTGCCGTGATTCGGGCTAATCCGCTGCAGCCCGTCTGTTCCCTGCTCGCTAGCGTGAAGCCAGGGCAGATCCAGGGTCCCTTCTGTCCCGCGGGGCCGCGGGCGGTGTCTCGGGCGCAGCAGGCAGGACGGCCCGGGCGCTCGGGGGTGTGCCGGTGCTCTGTTTGCACGCCGGGCTGGCAGGGCCGGGGCTGCTGGGGCACACGTGGCACTGGGCTGCAGCTGCCCAGGAGCGCAGCTGGCACTGCCGGGAGCGACTGAGGCCACCCCGCCGCTGTCACCCGATGGTGCCTGGCAGGTAGGGGGGAGGGGGAGGTGGGCGGGGGGAGCTGGTCAGGCTGGGGTCTCATCCTGCAGCATCACGGAGCAGGATCGTGATCCCCCTTGCTCTGTGAGGCACCTGCTGAGGGGCGGCAGAGCTGCCGTGGGGCTCGGATCAGGAGCTGATCCCTGCGGTGGGCAGAGGGGTTTGGCCATCCCGCCTGGCCCCTCCCGTGGGGGTGACTCCAGGGATGAGCTGCTGGCACAGGGTGGATGAGGAGCCCCGCATCCCTCTGGGGCGGCTGCCAAGCTGGAGGCGTGCCAGCTGCGGGCACTGCCTGCAGCCTGCGGCCATACTCCCACAGGCAGGTGTCACGATGGCAGCGGAGGAGGGCTGAGGGTACAGGGTGTCCTGAGGCTGCCTGGGAGCTGCGATAGGACACTCGGGGATGGCAGGGGGTGCTGCAGAGGGAGCAGCGGCCCCTCGGAGAGAGCGCGGGTGGTGGGAGCGCGTCAGCGCTGACCTCAGCAGCGCCGGGAGGAAGGAGGGCAGGAAGCGGGGGCGGCTGGAGCTGCACAGGCGCTTCCTCCCCGCAGCAGCAGAGTCCTGCAGGCAAGCCCGGGCAGGGCTGTCTCCCCCCAGCACCCTCGCAGCCCTCCGCGGGCAGGGGAGGGTGGCGGCGGGGTCCCACACGGGGACGGGATGTGCCAGCCGTGCAGCAGAACTTGCTGGCACTACTGCTACCACAATCCCCAGGAGCGGGGCCAGGAGGAGCCGCAGTGAGAAAGGCACTGGCCAGAGAACACAGGCTGGGCGCTGTGCTGGGGGCCTGGCCGGGGGTTTAAAAATAACCCGCTGTGAATGCCTGGAGGGGCTGGGGCCGCGGCCGTGGCCGCACACAATCGGAGGAAACCCGCCGGCTTCGAGCATTGTTTGTCTGCAGACGCTCGCTTCCTCCGTCCTGCCACGGGGACACGGCTCTCGTCAGCACAAAGCGGCTGTGGGGTGCCAGGGCGGCCTGCCGGGCCCTGCTGAGGTGCTGGTGCCACGGTGCAGGTGACTGTCCCAGCCTCGGCATGTGCAGGTGTCCCCGGGTCTCTGCTCATTGCGGTGGAGCAGGGAGGGGCTCTGTGGGGCAGAAGCCCCCGTGTCATCACCATGCCCTTACATTACCCACTGCCACACATGTCCTGGTCATGCTGCTTTCCCTGTGCCCGCTCTGGCTGCAGCATTCCGTGTGAACAATGTGCCAGCTGCAGTTAGGGTGGGAGAGAGGACCCTGCTGCTCGTGGTGCTGGCCATCCCTCCTGCCAACACGCCCCAGCTGGCAGCCGCGGGCAGGCCCTGCCTGAGGGACTCGTGTCCCCGCAGGAATGCCACCACGCGGAGTGCCGGCAGCTGAGCCGCAGCGGCCCCCTCAGCCTGTGTGAGCTCTGCGATGGCCGCCTCCATGGCGCCATGCACTTCGATGGCCACATCCACTTCGAGCTGTCCCCGCAAGGTGAGCCGGACCCAGCTGTGGCACCGCTGCCTCCGCGGCTCTGCTCCTGTGGGGCGGCGCTGGGGTGGGAGTGGGATGGGACGGAATGAACTTGGGGCTGGTGCAGCTCAGGGGTGGGAGTGGGATGGGACGGAATGAACTTGGGGCTGGTGCAGCTCAGGGGTGGGAGCGGGATGGGACGGAATGAACTTGGGGCTGGTGCAGCTCAGGGGTGGGAGTGGGATGCAGCGGGAGCCAGCACGGGGCTGGGGGAGCTGTCAGAGCCCAGCTCGATGCCCGCTTGCAGGCTCCATCCTGGCCCGCAACATGTCAACGCGATCGTGCCCCCCGCGCACCAGCCCTGCCTCTGATGTGGAGGAGGAGGAGGAGGGTCCGGCAGAGAGCAGAGGGTGAGCCCCTGGCCCTGCACAGCCCGTGTGCTGCCCCAGCCCGCGGCATCCCTGTCACCCTGCCCTCCCTGTGCCCGCAGGGAGCGCAGGAGCTCGGCGCTGAAGCTGCCCAAGAAGAAGGCTTGGCGCAGGCACACGGACGTAAGGCACCAGCTCCTCTCCCTGGGGCACTCGGCAGGGCAGCAGCATGGCCCTGCTGGGAGGGAGGGAGGGACCTCTGGGCAAGCAGCTGCCACCTGCCCCCAGGACCCCAGCAAGGAGTGCTTCACCTTGAAGTTTGACCTCAACATCGACATCGAGGCAGAGATCGTGCCGGCTGTGAAGAAGAAGTCGCTGGGGTGAGTCTGCTGGGGACAGGACAAGGGACAGCATGGGGACAGATGCAGAGACAAATGTGGGGCCCGTGTCCTGCAGGGAAGTGCTGCTGCCAGTCTTTGAGAGGAAGGCGATTGAGCTGGGCAAAGTGGACATCTACCTGGACCAGTCGCACACGCCGCTGTCGCTGCAGTTCGAGGCCTATCGCTTCGGGGGACACTACCTGAGGGTGAAAGGTGCTGCGGGGGCCCCAGGGAGGCCTGGCCGCTCCAGAGTTCCCAGGGGACACTGACAGGGTGATGCTCCCACAGCCAAGCCCGGGGATGAGCTGAAGGTGGAGCAGGCAGTGCGAGATGCCAGGTCAGCCAGCCTGCCCATCCTGCACCCTGCCAGCAGTGCTGCATTCCTTGGGCCAGTGCTGGAGCCGCTGCCAGGACGCCGGGAGGGCTCTGAGAGCCTGGTGAGTGCCAGTGCTAGCTCTGGGGAGGGAGGAATTGGGGATGGGATGACAGAATGTGTGATCCTCCCATAGCCTTTCTCTCTGGTGAAGATGGGTCATGTATGGTGTGGGCTGAAGAGCCCCCTGGAGCCCCCAAGACCCACTTTTTCTCCTGGCTGTGCTGTGCTGTGCTGGCTCACCATGGCAGTCTAGCAGCTCAAGCAGTGGCACCAGCCCTTTGGCTGTGCCAGGTACAGGCTGGCACCAAAGCAAAGGCAAACAGGAGCCCTGGGGGCCCCAGTGTTGGCTGGGCTCGGTGCCACCCCAGCCCTGGGACTCGCCCTGGCCCCAGGACTCGCCCTGGCCACTGGCCCTCCTCTCAGCTGCTGGCAGCTGCTGAGCACAGCAGCTCTGTCCTGCCCCGTGGACCCTGGCCCCAGATAAGGCGTGGGACCGGCTTGGGCGTCGCTCCCATGGGAGCAGGGTGCCAGGCCTGAAGGGAGAAGCTCTGCAGGGTTCTGCCAGGGGGACACGGTGCTTGGTCCAGTGCCAGCAGGCCCTGAGGGCGGCAACCTGGCTGCCTGGCCAGGGCTAGTGGCCACCCGTGTCCAGCACTATGATGCCTGGCTGCAGGACCGGCAAGGCTCTAGCAGGGCCAGGGGACAGGAGGGCAGCCAGCCACCTCTGTGGGGGTCTCGGTCCCGACCGCCTTCCTGGGGACAGGTGGGTCCCAGGTGGCACCGAGGCCATGGGGCTGGTCACATCTGGAGAAGTGGCAGCACAGTGAGTAATGGGAGTGGAGCTGCTCTTCCCGCCTGGCTCTGCGGACGTGGCGGGGTGTGGGGCGGTGGCAGCAGCATGCCGCTCCCCAGGGCTTGGTGGCAGGCACGGAGCCCCGACCCTGCTGCGTTTTGTGCCCGGTGAGGAGATGGCAGCGGCCGCGTCCCGGCACGGCCCCGGGACGCACCGGGAGCAGCCCCTACGGCGGTGCCCGGGGCGGCGGGAGCGGCTTGGCCGTGACCCAGCTCTCGCGACCAGCCGGGGGGCTTTGATCTCCGCCGGCGAATTGTTCAGCTCTGGTAGCTTATCTGCCGAGGAGGGAAATTAGGTTTTCGGCGCTGGCCCCACCTCCTTTTGTTTCGGAGGAGCTCGGCCACAGCCTGCCCGGCCCCGGCTCTGCGGTCCGAGCCGGGAGTGCGGCTGGACGGACGGCTCGGCCGGGTGCTGCGACCCCCGGGATGCCCTGAGCCCCCGCGCCGCTCGGGCCGCTTGTCCATGGCCGGCCGCGCTTGGCCAGGCAGCACCCGGGGTCCTGCACCCCCGGGGCCCTGCACCCCCGGGATGCAGGTAGGCAGGTCAGTGCGGGCAGGGGAGCTTGGCCGGGGGACCCCACTGCCCGGGGTGTCTGTCTGTCCCACGGTGCTCGAGGTCAGCCAGGCCGCTGTCCCATCCTGGCCGCAGTGCTGGGCACTGACCCTGGGCACGCTGGCTGCCCTCCCTGCAGGCTCCGGGACGGCGAAGGAAGAACATAACAGAGTTCCTGGGGGACAGCAGCATCCCCAGCCCCGAGCCAGCCCTGCACAGCAGCAGCTCTCTGCCCAGCAATGGCACTGACACCTGGAAGAACCGCGCTGCCAGCCGCTTCAGCGGCTTCTTCGGCTCCGGGACTAGCACAGGCTCCTTCGGGCGGGTACGTGGGATGCAGGCACGGGGAGGGGCGTGGGGACTGCCTGTGGCTGTGCTGGGGAGCTGGGAGGGATCCCCCTGGGGCTCTGGACCCTAGCTCCACAGGCAGGGTGAGGTGGTCCATGGCACATGCCCACTGGCCCCTGCCCAGCTCTGTCCCCTGCTTTTGTCCAGGAGGCTGAGAAGCTGGAGCAGCTGCTGAACAGGCTGCACGCCTACAGCACCTTCGGGCTGCCCAAGCTGCCGCCCCAGCTCCGCTTTGACCGCGACTCCTGGGAGGAGGATGGGGATGAGGCCGGGCTGACACTGGAGGACAGCTGGCAGCAGATCATCCAGGACACAGAGGTAGGCACAGTGCCTGGGGAGCCTCGGGGGCTCTGCCCAGGCCCTGGCACAGCGCTGACACTCGGCCTGGCAGGTCCTGTCGCGCCGGCAATGCCACCAGCAGGAAGCCATCTGGGAGCTGCTGCACACAGAGGCCACCTACATCCGGAACCTCAAAGTCATCACTGATGTGAGTGTTGGCAGCTACTGCACTGTGCTGGGGCTGGGGGCTGTGGCTGCACCTCACTGCCTCTCCATTCCCTCCCCACAGCTCTTTCTCTCCTGCCTGGTGAACCTGCAGGAGTCAGGGCTGCTCTGTGAGGTGAGTGGAGGGGGCTGCAGGGCACAGGGTGTTCAGGGATGGCTCCTCAGCCTCGCCATGCTGCAGGGTGGAGGTGCTGCTCCCCAGCACTGCCCACCTCACCCGCACAGGTGGATGCCGAGCGCCTCTTCAGCAACATTGGGGAGATCATCCGGCTGCACTGCAAGCTGTGGCGCAGCGTCATGGCCTCAGTGCTGGCCAAGGCACGACGGACTGGGGCACTGCTTGACCCCATTGACTTCCTCGATGGCTTCAAGATGGTGAGTGAGGATGCCGTGCCACAGTGGGCAGCCGTGCCGCGCCGTGTGCTGCATGGTGACCGCCTCGTGTCCCCCAGTTCGGGTCCCTCTTCAAGCCCTACGTGCGGTATTGCATGGAGGAGGAGGGCTGCATGGAGTACATGCGGACACTGCTGCGGGACAGCGAGCTCTTCCGCACCTATGTGACGGTAAGGGGAGGCTGGGGCTGGGGCTGGGGCCAGGGCTGGGGCTGGTGCTGATGCCTGGGTGCCACAGTGGGCCGAGAAGCAGGAGCAGTGCAGCCGCCTGAAGCTGAGCGACATGCTGGTGAAACCTCACCAGCGCCTCACCAAGTACCCGCTGCTCCTCAAGTCCATCCTCAAGAAGACGGATGACCCGCGTGCCCGTGATGCCATCACCACTATGGTAAGGGATCAGGGGAGAGGGACAGCAGGGTTGGTGGCCCCTCTAGCCCCTCAAACCCACCGGCACTCCTGGCACAGATCAGCTCCGTGGAGCGCTTCATCAATGACGTCAACTCGCGGATGCGCCAGCGGCAGGAGCGGCAGCGCCTGGATGCCATCCTCAGCAGGATTGATGCCTACGAGGTGGTGGAGGGCAGCACAGACGAGGTGGACAAGGTAGGCTGGACAGGATGGAGCTGCCATCTCATGCCATGCCATGCCATGCCACTCAATGAATGCCACCCTCTGCCACACTGCTGTGCCACCCTGTGTCACTTCATGCCAAGCCACTCCATGCTACATCATGCCATGCCACCCATGTTATGTTACCCCATGCACCCCATGCTGACTCCGGGCGCTTCTGGCAGCTGCTCAAGGAGTTCCTGCGGCTGGACCTGACGGCTCCCATCCCCGGCACCTCCCCGGAGGACACCCGGCAGCTCCTCCTCGAGGGCAGCCTGAGGATGCGGGAAGGTAAAGACAGCAAGGTGAGGACTGCAGGGGACAGGGAGGTCCCAGCTCCAGCCTCTGCCCACCCACCCTCACTCACTGCACCGACTGGTGCCCATGGCTCCGCTCTCACCCCCAGATGGATGTCTACTGCTTCCTCTTCACCGACCTCTTCCTCATCACCAAGCCCTTCAAGAAGGCTGAGCGCACCAAGGTGATCCGGCAGCCCTTGCTGGTGGACAGAGTTGTCTGCCGGGAGCTCAGAGACCCAGGTGAGAGCACTGGGCATAAGGGGGACTACAGGGAGGTCCCTGGACACTGCTGACAGCCCCTGCCCACAGGCTCCTTCCTCCTCATCTACCTGAACGAGCTGGGGAGTGCTGTGGCCGCCTACACCTTCCAGACCACGGGGCAGTTGTGCCGCAGCTGGGTCGAGGCCGTGCGCAATGCCCAGGTGAGGGCACAGGGGTGGGTGGGGGACCCGTGGATCCCCTGTTCATACCCCATTCCTCACTGATGACTCCCCCTTCCCAGAACCTGCTGCAGCGGCTGCGGCAGCGCCGGCGCATGGAGGAGCAGGAGGAGGAGGATGAGGAGGACGAGGAGGATGATGGTGAGAGTGGCACTTCAGCTGCCAGTTCACCTACCATCCTACACCACAGCAGCGCCAGCCCGGACTCACAGCAGTGGTAGGGAGCAGGAGGGGGGACCTGCACACCCCCAGGCTGGCACAGGCCCCTCCTCACCTTCTTGCCTCCACAGCCCGTCCGACGGCTCCACCGAGACCCTTGCCATGGTGGCAGCAGAGGGTGGCGACGAGCTCTCCTCCCCCGACTGGGACACAGGACCCTTCAGCTCAACCTCGGACGGCTCCTCTGTTAGCACCAGCACCTCCATCGGCACCGGCACCTCTGTCGAGACCCCCACCTCCGCCGATATCCCCACCCAGGAGCTGCCTGCAGGTGCCCTGCCTGTCCCCCTGCCCCACGGCGTGGCCTCCCCAGGCAGCGGCTGCCGCTCGTCCTCCATCGACAGCGCCTATGGCACGCTCTCACCTGCCTCCCTGCGGGACTTTGGCCAGCAGCCAGAGGGGACGGCCGAGCAGGGCCAGGAGCCCTCCCTGGCGCCTCCCGCTCCACGGCCCGCCTCGCCCCGGCTGCGCCGCCGGACGCCCGTGCAGCTCCTGCCTTGCCCGGCCAGGGTGCTCAAGTCCAAGTCGGAGGCCAGCTTGCCCCAACTCCTGTCCCCCACTTCCCCAGGCCCCCTAAGCCAAAGCCGCAGCCTCTCTGACCTCTGTGCTGGTTCCCCCCGGACTAGCCAAGACCCCGCACCTCAGGCTGCCCCCGGCAGCAGTGGCAGCTCCACATCAGAGCTCTCAGAGCCAGAGGAGCCAGCGGAGAGCCCAGCATCCCTCCCTGGGGAGCTCAGGCGCGACCCCCAGCCTCCTGCCCGCCGGACCCTCTCAGACCCGCAGTCGGCGCAGCACCGCAAGCTGACTCTGGCGCAGCTGTACCGGATCCGGACCACGCTGCTGCTCAACTCCACGCTGACGGCCTCGTAAGCACATACTGCCCGCTCCCGGGGGACGCCCCAGCCCTTCCCGGGGCTTCCCAGGGACCGAGTCCGCGTGCTGAAGGCATCTCTCCCCGCTCTGTGTCTTGCAGGGAGGTCTGAGAGCCGCTGGCATGGGAAAGGACAGATGCATGGACGTACCAAGGAGCTTCTCCTGCTTCTAACCGTAGCGTAATGCCGGGGCCGGGCAGAGCAGGCACTGGGATGCCACGCTGGTGGGGACATGGATGGGGATGCAGACCAGTCCCCTTGGCGAGGACGTGTCCTGGGCATGGTGGTGTGGAGCTGGACATGGCACGTGGCTTGTGCTGAACCCCTTGTCCACAGACATGAGGGTTGTCGGGCAGGGGGCCCTGGGGTGGTGGGGGGCTGTGGGAGACCGTGGGTCAGCTCTTGCAGGCGAGGAAGGGATGACGACGTCGGCAGTGGTGAGTGGGGAAGGTGCTGAGAGGGACGTGGTGCCGGTGGCACGCTGCTGTGGACGGTGCAGGGAGGAGGCTGGGGCTGGTGGCAGGAGAGGATGGTGCAGGGCCGAGGCAGGTTTGCCCTGTGGGGTGGCAGTGGATGGCAGCACCTGGGACTGGAGTGTGGGAGACACGGTGGGACACGCGCGGTGGCCGGAGCCCCGGCTGCCCCCCCATGCTAAGCTGCACTCCACGTCCCAGCTGAGCAATAAAACCAGCTGGTGCACGCTCATTCTGCCTCGCCTTTCCTTCAGCTTCAGCAGCAACCAAGACTGGCCATCACCTGGGTGGGTGCGGGGAGGCTGAGGGAGCCCCACTGGGACAAAGAGGGGCTGGGACCAGTTCCAGCCCCCCGTTCTGGAGCTCGGGGTGGGGATGGAGCCCTGGGATGGGGGGCTGCACTGCTCCCCACCTACCCTGCGCCCCCGTTACCGCGGGTCTGCGCCAAGGGGCAAGGGAGGGCGGTGGCCGGGTCCGCGGCGAGGCACTGCAGGTCCCTCCCGCGCCCAGCGCTCCCGTCATGTGGTTCCATACCCCCCGGACTCATTTCCAAAAAAGCATTTCCTCCTGCTGCGGTTGGGTGTAAAAGCCTGCCTGGGGAGGGCTGGCGCTCACTCACCACGCGTCGCGTGCTGCTGACGGCAGCCGTGGGGTGCCGGGGCACCCTGCCCGGGCACGGAGCTGCCTCGACACCCCGCTGCACCTGCTGGCCCCTCACCGCCCCGGCATGACCCAGCCGCATCGGCCACAAGGATGAAGTGTTGCTGCCCTGGGGTGGCTTGGGTGAGTGCGGTGGCCTGGGGGGCCCGTGGAGCTCTGGCACCGATTGTGGGGTGTCCCACGGCTGTGGCCGTAACGGGAATGGAGGAGGGAGGGTGGAAGATGGATTAACTCCAGTGCCAAGCCTGCCAAAACCGCTTCCCCCTCTGGCTGGCAGCTGGGGCTGGGCTCTGCTCCACCCAAACATTCGCGGTGTGGCGTGACCACGGCGGCCGTGAAGGTGTCGGCCGCAGACCGGATGCGTCCTGGGAAGCGTGGGGTCAGTGCTGGGGCTGCGGGCAGGGCAGTGCCACGGCGAGCGGCCATGCCCACACCCTTTGTGGCTAGCTGGGGGCACGGGCGGCGGCACACGAGCACCGAGCGGCGGCTGCGTTCCGGGTGGGGAGAGGCGCTTGCCCGGCACAAGCGGCGGTGGCTCTCCCCACGCACGGCCAGCCCCGTGCCCACGGCTCCGCGGCGCTCCGGGCACCTGCTCCCCGCGCTGGCAGGGCCAGCTGCCCGTCGGTGCCCGGGCAGGGCCCCGCTGGGACGGTCGTGCCTCAGCGGTGACTCAGATGTGCCGCTGGCAGCCGAGGCAGCGCCCGGATCCGCCGGCAGCGCTCTGCGAGCGGGGCGGCCCAGCGCGGTTTCCAGTCTGCCGGTGGCGGCGGGTTTAGTAGAAAATGATTCAACTGCCGTAATCGGGGCCATCACGGCTGGGAAATCCAGCCCCCAGCGAGGAATCCCCTGGCTCCCTGCCCACACTGTCGGTGCCACGGCCCTCTCAGCCCCCGGCCCGGCCTGTGGAGGGGTGGCGGCGTGGGCACTGCTCGCTGCGCCCACCGGGGCTTCCAGGGGAGCGGGGCTGCTCTGGACAGCACCTGGCACCCCGCGGGGGAGCCGTGACCTACTTTGGGACGCGCGTAACGGGGCGCGATAGCATCGGGGAGAGCGTGAGCCAGGCACGGCTTCCTTTCGGGGAGGAAATCACCTCCTCTGTGAGGGAGATAAACCCCAGGAAAGTCAAAGCTGGCAGCGTTAACCCCTACGCGCCCGGCTACCGACGCCTCCCTGAGCTGGCGATCCACCAGCAGTCCGTGTGCCTGACTCACTGGTCCCCATCCCTGGGGACGTGGCGGGGGTCCTGTTGGCACAGGCCGTCGAGCATCTCGGTGTCGCTCCCAGCCAGCCTGGAAGCACCGTTTGCAGAGCACTCGGGGGCACCTGACAGCCCCCTGGGCACAGGCTGTGGCACAGTGGTGCCAGCAGGAAATTGCTCGCTCGTGTTCTGCGGGGAAAGCAGAGCACAGGGGCTGCCGCGGGGCATTCCCAGCCCTGGGGCAGCACACCCACGCAGCTTTGGGGCGGAGGGCCGCGGCTTCAGCCGCTCAGCCTTGTGCAAGCACCGCTGTCCACACAGCTCCAGGTACGGCTCTGCTCCGGTAGCCCAGCATGAGCTGGTGTGAGGGCTGTGCCCACGGGTGCAAGGCTCGGGGAGCAACCCGTCTGTCTGCAGCCCTGCTCTCTCCCTGCTTGCAGGTGACCTTGGCAGCGCTGTGGCTGGCAGCCAGCGAATCGCAGCCCCCGGGGTGGCGGGACCGGGCTGTGCTGCAAAGGCAGCGGGTCCCGGTGCAGCCACTCCTCCGCCTGCGGAGACATACCCACCGACGCCAGTGCCCTGACAGCATGAACTGGATCGAGACTGCTGGCCGCTGCTGCCATCCATGTCCCGCAGGTGAGCGCTGCCCAGCCCCTGTGGCATGGCACAGCACACCTTGGCACAGCAGGTGCATTGCTCCAGGTGGCCGTGCTCCCTGTCACCCCACTGTCCCCGCAGGGACATTCCTGTACGAGGCCTGCACAAGCCCTGAGAATCGCAGCGTGTGCCGCCCCTGTCCCGCCGGCACCTTCCGCACCCAGCCCAACACCCTCAGAGAGTGCCAGGCTTGCTACGAGTGTGACCAACACGGTGAGCTGGCACCACACCCCACCGTGCTGTGCCATGCAGCGCCGTGCCGTGCTGCTCACCCCCTGCTTTCTGCAGCCTTCCAGAGTGTGCTGAGCAACTGCTCGGCCACAAGAAACATCGCCTGTGGCTGCGAGCCCGGCCGATTCCGTGTCTGCCTCGACAAGCAGTGCAGCGAATTCTCTTGCCAGAAGTGCCAGTCCTGCACCGGACGCCTCATCCAGCAACCCTGTGAGTGCTGCCAGCTGCCCCACGGCACGACCTGCCAGCTGTGCCACCTCTGGCTGTGCCACCCTGCCTCATTCCCACCCTCTCCCCAGGCTCAGAGGTGCAGGACACACTTTGTGACAGCAGCTGCAAGCCTGACTTCTACAGAGAGGGTGATGAATGCCGGCCATGTGGCACGTAAGCATTGACCCTCGAGCCAGGGATGCATGTGGGGCCCATGGCATGGCACAGCATGGCACCCATGGGTTCCATCTCCTTGCAGGCGCACCGTGGACACGTGTGGCAAAGAGTGCCAGCAAGTGTGCGGCAGCAAAAAACAAGGTATGGGGACAACGGGGCCAGGGTCGGTGGTGTGCAGTCACCATGCTGGCCAGCTGATGGCAACGCTCCTGCTCCTCCTTTCAGGCTCAGGTCTGGAGTACATCCTGCTGGGACTCGCTGGGCCTCTCTTCCTGGGTGCCCTGGCCATCTACCACAAGAGGAAGAGGTTCTGGCCTGATGTCTCAGAACATGGTCCCCACCCCACGGCACAGGCTGCCACCCCCATGCCCAGGGCTGCAGCCACACCCCGGTGCTGGTTCAATGCCGGGAGCTGGCACAACCTGTGCTGGACCCCGCCATGCCCCCCGCAGGGGACAGAGCGTGCCACTGGCACAGCAAAGAGCCTCAGCCAGGCCTTGCTGCGTGAGCCACCCAGTGACGAGGGGGAGCCCTGTGCCCCCCCGGAGCCCCGCGGTGCCTTGCTGCAGGGCAGCCAGCTCTACGCCGTCATCGACGCGGTGCCGGTGCGGCGCTGGAAGGAGTTCATGCGGATGCTGGAGCTGCGGGAGGCAGAGATTGAGCTGGTGGAGCTGGAGGTGGTCCACATCCGCGACCAGCAGTACGAGATGCTGAAGCGCTGGTGCCAGCAGACCAGTGCCACACTGGACCACGTCTTTGCCGCCCTGGAGCGCATGGAGCTGTCTGGCTGTGCTGAGGCACTGCGCCAGAATCTGCCCATGGGACCCTGATCCCCAGCGTCAGCACCTGGCACAGGGAGGTCCCGACGCCTCCACACCTCACTGGGCACCTCATCCCAGCCATAGCCCTAAGTATTGTTACTTATGCCGTGTAGACATTTTATGTCAGTTTTATGTCCCCTTCCCACCTGCCTGTTCCCTCTATTTATGTCCTCCTGCTCCCAGGGCCGGGGAGGACCCCATTTCCCAGCACGTCGGCTGCCCAGCCCCTCGCGGGACGAGCGGGCACCGAGCCCACCGCAAACCCATGGGATAGTTCTCAAGGCTGCCCGCTGCCGGGCGCTCCTTCCCCCTCCCAATAAAGTGGTGCGTTCTCCATCCGCCAGCCCTGCCCCTTCTTCGCAAGGCTGTGGCAGCCAGGGCACTGCTGGCCTCAGGGCTGCCACTGGAGATGTGGCACCACAGGTGACGGAGAACGTGGGTGCTGGCACAGATGCAGGCGGTGTGGGCGTTAGGGGTGGTTCTGGTGATGTTGGTGAGGGGGCACCGCTGTCGGCGAGCAGGGCGTGGGTGGGGGGTGGTGTGGGGAGCCCCAGGAAGGCGCGGGGCACCGCTGGCGGGGTTTATCGTTTTAATCGCTGGAAAGGCAGGCGGTCTGGGCAGAGGTGAGCCGGAAGCTGGCCTTGGGCGGCTCTGGAGGGGCAGTAACGAGGGCGAGTGGTGCCAGCGGGGCGTGCGGTGAGCCCGGCCGGGCAGAGGCGGGCAGCGCGCAGGGAGCCGCGCGTCCCACGCTGCCGAGGCTCGCTTTGCAACGGGCAGCACGGGGGAGCGGTGGGCTGGCGGCAGCGGGGTGTGGGGTAGGGGGGGCTACGGGTGCCTGGGGCGGTGGGGGGGTTTCTGTGGGATGGGCTATGTGGCCATCCACGGCAGGAGGAGGGTGCCGAAGCATGTCGCGGTCCGTGGGAGGACCTGCCAGTCTCCTCCTGCTGCGAAGAGCCAGGGTGCGGTGTGGCGTGGCTAGTGCTTGGCTATGTCCCCTTTCTTGAGGATGATCTGTCGCTGCCAGGGCGCCAGCTTTGTCTCATCGTACCCGAGAGTCCTTAGCTTTTCCGACTGCTCCTTCTCCTTCTCCTCCTCCTCCCGCTTCAGCTTCTCCTGCTCTTTCCTGCTTAGCAGCAGGGGGCACAGGGCGCCGCGGTCACCAGAGCCGCGGGAGCCGCCGTGCCCGCCCACCAGGGAAGGGGCTTGGGCACTCACCGTTTCTGCTCCCTGCGGAGGCAAAGGGAAGAGTGCGGTTAGTGAGGCCGCGGGAGTCACCGGCTGGTGCAGCATCCCCCGACCCTGGCTCACCTCTCTTCCTCCAGCTTCTTGCGCAGGATGTCCCTCCTCCAGGCCGGCATGCTGGCCAGGCGCGCCTCCTCTTCCTTCTCCTGCAACAGACAGCCGTGTTAGCGGCACTGCCGGGAGCCCGCCCTCACTGCCGGCACCGCGGGGCCGCAGCATCACCCTGGTGCCCGGCACCACATCCCCCTGGCAGCGCCCCGCTTGGCACGGTGCCGGCGGGGCTCACCGGCGCATGGCTCGCCCCTCAGTGCCCACCTTCGGCCGGCCCGGGAGGAGGAAGGAGCGCGTGGCGTGGCCAGCCCTTGCAGCACACCGCAGCTTTATTGCACGACACGCGGGGGCCCACACTGCCCCGGCACCGCAAACGCCACACCAGAGGGGAGCGCAGCCCCGCCGCGGGGGCTCCCGCACAACACACAGCCACGGCAAGCGGCACACACGGCAACCTCGGCCCGGGGCCGCGCAGAACAGCGCCCAGCCCTCCGCCGGGCTGAGCTGCACCACGAGCCGCACAGGCAGGCGAGCGCACCCGGGCGCCAGCCCACAGCTGTCCCCTGAGCTTGCTGCTGCCCCATGCCACACCACCGGCACAGCCTGCAGCATCCCGCTGGACTCAGGTGTCGAACATCTCTGCCTCCTTCTCCTTCCAGAAGGAGAAGCTGCGGTCAATGAAGCGGCAGACGTCCTCGTCGCTGAACTCTCCCAGCTCCGCTACCGGCACTGCTGCCCCCTGCCCTTCCGGGGCCACGGCGGGGGGCTCTGGCAGGCTCTCTGCCAGAGGGTCATCCCCAAAAAACTCCTGCACGAGGTCCTCAAAGCCGTCAAGCCAGTGGCGGTGGCCAGCCTCGACCTGCTCCAGCACGGTGCGGTGGAAGCGGCGGACGCGGTGCCAGCTGTGGCTGCCCAGGCGGTCAAACATCTCGTAGCAGAGGAGGTGGCGGAAGCGCCGCTCCTCAGGGCTGAGGGGCATCTCCAGCAGCTGGAAGTAGCCCAGCATGAAGAGGTCGAGCGGGAGGCTGTCGTGGGGCATGGGCGAGCCGCCCACGTGCGGCAGGAAGTGTTGGGGCCAGTAGAGCACCGTGGCGCGGCTCAGTCGCCGGATCTGGCGCCCTGGCACCCGGCGGGCAACACTCCTCCAGCGGGCCAGCAGCCGCCCCGCCGCCGGTCGCCGCCTCCCCGGCCGCCGCGGCCGCTCCTCCCCGGGCCCTGCCGCGAGTGCCCGCTTCTTCCAGTGCTCCAGGAAGAGGAAGACGGCGCGCTCCTTGCACCCCTTGGTGCGCTCATGCGGGCTGCTCGGCTCTGGCAGCGCTGGCCTGCTCCTCCGCAGCGCCCCATCCCCGTACTCCTCCTCCAGAATGGGCCGGCGGGTGCTACCAGGGGGCTGCACCCGCTTGCGCTTAGTGACCCTGGGGGGAGGTGCGGGGGGTCCCCCTGGCCCCTCGTAGTTGGCCTTGAGGCTGCGGACGGAGACACCGCAGCCCAGGATCTCGCTCCGGGCGTCGTGCTGGGCACCGGGGCTGCCCCCGGCTCCCCCCGCCCCGGGGCCCTCCCGGCCGCTCAGGGTTGCTGGTGGTGGGGCAGCGCTCCTCGGCAGCGGGGGGGACCGGCTGCCGCGGGCAGGCGCGTCCTGCTGGGCGAGGGCGAAGCGCCGGGGCGCCGGCGGGGCGGAGAGCGGCACGGGCGGCAGCAGCTCCGCCTGCGACCCCCCTGGAAGCGGCTGCGCCTCGTGCATCACCCGCAGGCTCCCCAGCTGCCTCTCCAGGTGCTGCATGTCCTCCTCCCGCATCGGCTGCCCGGCGGGTCCCGGAATGCCCCCGTGGGCGGGTGGCCCGCGCCGGCACAGGGGCGGCGAGCGGCTCCCAGGCTGCGGCGGGAGAGAGGGCAAAGGGGCTCTTGAGGCCACGCCGCTCGCACCTCGCGCCGCTGCCGCCGCGTGTGGCATCCCCGGGGTGTGACACCCCTGCATGCAGGTAGGGTGGTGCCCAGCCCGGTTCGGAGCCGGAGGCAATGCCACGCACGCCGTCTCGCCAGGTCCTGAGCTGCTTGGGCCGTGCCCGCGCCGCGCTCGCCGCCGCAGCACGTGGGACCCCCCTACCTTGCGCCGCTGCTCCTCTTCCTCCTGCATGCGGAGCTGCAGCTTGCGAACCATCACCTGCCGCTTCCACTCGGGGATGGGCCGGCCGTGCTCGTCCTGGCTCGGCACCAGCGCCTCCACCTCCGCCGCTGGCCCAGCGCCTGCTGCCGGCACCGGCGAGCTCCCGTTCAGCACGGGCTCCGGAGAGCCCCCTGCCAGGCAGCGTGGTGGCCCAGCAGCCTCGGGGGTGGCCGGCGGGGTGGGCGTCCTGGTGGGTGACGGGGAGGACACTGGCGACTCTGCCTGTGGAAGGAGGGAGGGAGGGCGGTGGGCACCTGCCGTGCTGTGCTGTGCCGCGCCGCCGGCTGCCCTGGCCCCCATCGCCACCTACGTTGGCCCCTGCCTGGCCGCTGCCGGAGAAAACAGTGGTGAAGCCTTTGCTCTGTGGCGTTGGCTTGAGGCTCTTCCCAGCTTTGATCTCGGCCAGCAGCTCCGAGTTGTCGCCGGTGGGGGACATCATGTTGAAGGACTTGGTGCCTGAAGGGAGGCAGAAGGGGCAGTAAGCACCCCGCCAGCACCATCTCCCTGCCCCTGTGAATCCCCCACCAGCTCGCAGGGGGGGGGGGGGGGGGGCCCCCCCCCCCCCCCCCCCCCCCCCCCCCCCCCCGCCGCGGCCGGGGGGGGGGGGGGGGTGGAGGGGTGGCTGGCTGACTGTCCCACTCCACGCCATCCAGGAGCCCCTGGAACACCCCTGAAGCAGCATCCAGACACCCAGCTCACCGCTCCACAGCAACAGCACATCACCAAACTCCTGGGTCCATCAGACCCCAGTGGAGCAACCCCCCAGCAGCACTCAACAGCCTGGCACCCCAGCTCCACAGATCTGTAAGAGCAGCACTCCGACAGCAGCTTACAGGGTCCATGGCACCCTGCTGCAGCAGCACCCCAGCACCCCAACACTCAGCTGCACGGGTCCCAGCCTGGCCCAGCCCCGAATGCCACCGAGGCACTATGTTGCGACAGAAGCGTGCCTCTGGAGAGATGGCTCCGTGGCCGGTGGCAGCCCTGCCACTGAAGGACATCCCCTACACTCCCCTGGCAGCTCCCGGCAGCCACGCACCGACAGCCTGAGCCAGACTCCCCGCCAGCCCGGTGGCACCTGCACCCTGGGGATGCTCTCCCCACTGCTCACGCCGCCCGCCTCGCGAGCACCCACCGTCCGTGCCAGCCATGCGTGAGTCCCTAATGTCCCATGGTACCGCGCCAAGGCAAAGCCCCCTCCCCGCGGCCGGCGCCCGCAGCTCGGAGCCAGAGGGCTGCGGGTGCTGAGCGCCCAGCGGGACGCTCGCACTGCCATCCAGCGCCGGCTGAGACCCCCCGGTGCCGGGGGCCGGCGCTAATAAAGCGGCCGAGCCCGCCGGCGGCAGCCAGCGGCGGGGGAGCGGCCGGTGCGCTCACGTGGCGGGGTCACGCCGGCCGGCTGAGCGCGAACAAAGGCCCTCTGTGTGCGGGGCCCGGCTGCTGCCCAGCCCTGCCAGCCCTGCCTGGCGCCGTCGGCAGCCCCGCAACAGCGCTTGGCGTCCCGCGTGGCACCGCCGGCCGGCGACGCGCAGCGAGGGCCCGGCGGCCGGAGCGCCCCGGGGTGACGGCCCCGGCGGCCGTCGGTGCCCCGTGGCTGCAGCCCAGGGCCTCTCCGGCTGTGCCCCGCGCCACGGCACCCCCTGAGCAGGGAGGAGCGTGGGGCCGCGGTACTTACTCTTCATCTGCCTGAGCGCCTTTCCTCCTAGGGAGAGAAGCAGAGAGGCGGCGCGGGGCGCGCGGCAGAGGAAGGATTTGGCCACCGCGAGACAAGAGAGAAGAGAAGCGGCCAGCAGTGAGAGCAGGCAGGGGCGAGCGGGCGTGGGGGCCCCCGCGCCGACACCGGAGGAGAGAAGGACAGAAAGGCTGTCAGGAGCCGCGCGGCCCAAGTGCCGCGGGAAGAGACGAGCCAAGGAGGTCAATGTCACAGTGCAGCCAATGGGACAGAGCCCAGGATCACTCCCCGTGCCCACCCAGCACCCTGCCACTTACTTCCCGTGGAGGAGGAGGAGCGGCGGGGTCCCCCGGGAGTCTCGGCGAGTGGGGGCGGCGGTGGGGGCGTCGGGCAGGCGGTGTCGGGCAGTGGTGGGGGCGGCGGTGGAGGCGGCAGCTCGGCACCAGACTTGCTCTCCCCATTGCTCATGGTGTCCGCCGAGATGGGTGATGCCTGGAAGAGAGCACGGGCAGGCGTCGCTCGGTGCCGGTGCCACTGAGCTGTGCACAGGCTCGCGGCGCGGGGCTCACCTCCTCGGTGTGTGCCATTCGCTGGGGGCCTGGCTGCTCGGCCACAACGTGCCCCAGGTGCTTGTAGTAGTCACCGGTGCTCGGCTGCTTGCCGAAATTCCTTGACCGCCTGCTGGAGTCGGCCCGGCGCAGGCCCTCGGGGCTGCTGTCACGCGATGCCAGCTGCAATGGGGAGCCCACCTCAGCTATGGCCGTGGCACAGGGCCGTAGGAGAGTAGGACCATTGCCCTGGGGCGGATGCAGAGCTGGGACGGACAACCCCAGGTGGGTGCCCTGGGGTCTGTTCGGCAAACGGCTCTACCAGGGGCTGCATGCCATGTTGGCAGCGTGCAGCATCAGTGCCTGGCACTGTGACCCCAGACCTGTGCCCAGGATCCTGTCCAAGCCTCCCCCGGGATAACCCCCTGGGAACAGGAGTGCCGAGCCGCAGCCCCGAGGATTACAGGAAGCTTATCCCACGCGGGGCTGGGGCCCGCTTCCAAACCTCCCTCTGAACAGGGCTCTCAAGCAGCGCAGCACAGCCTCAGCTCACCCCGGCGCATTCCACAGCGGCTTTGTGAGCTGTGCTGCGCTGCAGGGGGCTGTGCCCGCTCCCTGGGTTTGGGGTGCCATCGTGGCATAGCCGTGCTCCCCTCGCTGGGGGCCCCACTATTTGCATTTCCTCGTATGGCACCTCCACCCATGGCATGTTCACAGTGAGCCCGAGTGCTCGCTGTTACCGCCACCTGCCCCAGCTAAGTCAACAAACATCAGCTCGGTGCTTCCTACTGCAGCTGCCATGGGAATTGTGCCAAGCCTGGCTCCCACTCTGGCAGTCCCAGCCCCGGTCTGGCACAAGGGTCCGTGCCGCTGAGCCCCATTTCGTGGGGCACCCACACCACTGTGGCACCGCTCTGCCACACGCCCACCCCTCCCCAAGCAGTCCTTTACTCTGGTAAGCACTAAAGAGCCAAGGCCATGCACAGCGAGCACTGTGGGGTCCCAAACCCGCCACGTGCCTGGCACACACTGCTCTGCTGAGACCCCCATCCCATGTGCCCCGTCCTCCAGAGCCTCGAGCTCTGCCAGTGCCCTGACCATGCCCAGAATCCTGTCCCCAGTGAGGTGGCAACAGCCATGGTAGGGGGTCAGGCAGCCCCAAACCTACTGCATCCTTATGCCCCCCCAGCCCGCCATGGAGGGCTGCACCCCTCTTACCTGTGCACGCCTGGCTGAGCCCTCTCAGCTCCTGGCAGCGCTGGCTGTGCCACCCGACACCTGTGGCGCGGGCGACACCGGAGCCGGCCGCTCGGGTTACCGCCTGCGCAGCTGCCCACGCCCAGCTCGGCATGGTGCCTGTGGTGTCGCCGGGCCGCATGGGCGCGGCTGCCATGGCAGGATGCTGCCGGGTGCCGCAGCCGGTGCAGCAGCGGAGTGAGCCCACCCAGTGCCATGGAGCCACCAAGCATCCCTGGCCCCAGCTTGCTGCATCCTCGCCGCTGGCTGAGCCCTATCCCCCCCAGGGCACGCCAGCGTTGCAGGCATGTGGCCTCCAGCTGGGACTGTCCCCTCCCAGTGCGGGCAACAGCTGCTCAGACGGGATGGGTGCCCGGTGGCGTGTCCCTCCCGGGTGGTATGTCCCTTGAGCTGTGTATGGGGCACGGTGCAGGGGACACGGTGTGTGGGGCCGTACCTCTCGGCGCAGCGCCTGGCTCTCCACGTGCCGCAGGTTGTTCTTGGCCCTCACGTAGATGTCAGCGGTGTGGGGGGCAGCGGGGGGCGCAGGTGCAGGGTAGCCAGGGGGTGGAGGGGGTGGCCGGGTG
>NW_024371260.1:3619635-3625477 GCF_014805655.1 Passer montanus | reverse complement strand
TGGTGGCGGGGGGAAGGCAGGGGGTGGTGGCGGCGGGGGACCCTCGCCTGCTGGGCCCCGGCCCCGTGGCCGCATCTCAGGGTCCAGCATGTCCATGTACGCCTGCATGTCCGCCAGCGCCGGCTCAGGCACCCCTGCGCAGGGCAGGGGGTCAGGGGGGGCTGGACCCGCACCCCCCGCCCCGCGCCCCCTGGCCCCGCACTCACGGGCGGCGGGGGCCCCTGGGAGGCCGCCCCTCTTCTCCCCGGTGCTGGACTGGCTGGAGTGGCAGGAGTCGTAGTTGGAGAGGGTGCTGGCAGGGGAGCCCACCTCGAAGCGCGCCTGGGGCACCGACGCCGTGGTGTTGGGCGATGACATGCCCGAGTCGGGCTGTCGGCATTCCCCATCCGCCGAGGGGTCTCGTGACAGCACGCGGTGCTCCACGCTCTGCTGGCACAGCCGAGGGGTCAGGCAGCAGGGCAAGGGTGGGGAGGCCCTGTGTGCTCCCTGAGTGCTCCCCACGCCCTCATGCCCAGGTACCGCCGTACCATGTTCTCCACGGTGCGCAGGTACTGGGCGCAGTGGCTGTGGCCATTGTAGTCGGCGAGGTCGGCTGCCGTGTAGCCATCCTGGTCACGGATGCTGAGGTCGGCACCGTTCACCACCAGGATCTGGCAGCACTGGGGAGAGTGCGGGTGCATGGCAGGGCTGGAAGGAAGCACCCCACCCCTTGCCCTGACACCCTGTTGGCCACCAGCACCCACCTCCAGCTCGCCATTCTCGGCGGCATCGTGCAGCGGGGTGCCGCCCCAGCCGTCGGCAGTGATCTCCCCGCCGTGCAGCAGCAGCCAGCTCAGCACCTTGGCGTGGCCGCGGCTGGCGGCGAAGTGCATGGCCGTGGCACCCTCGGCATCCCGCTCCGACAGGCTCACCGTGGTGAAGCTCATCTGTGTGGGCAGGCGGGCTGAGCTCTGGGGCTCTGTGCCACCGCGCTGTGCCACCGCGCCGTGCCTGGACAGCGCTTACCAGCCATACGATGACGGTGTTGTGGCCCATCTGGGCGGCGGCGTGCAGAGGGGTCATGCCGTCATAGGCGCGCGCGTGGGGGTCAGCCCCACAATCCTGCACCAGGTACTGGATGATCTCCAGGTGGCCTTCCTGGCAGGCGAGGTACAGCGGGGTGGCCCCCGTCTTGGTCTGGGCACTCAGCGTACTGCAAGTGGGGCACAGCGCCCGTCACCTGGGGCCACTGCTACTGCCAGGGCTGGGACGGGGGGCAGGCAGGACACAGGGACATGGGGGCTTGTGGGACACAAGGAACATGGGCAGGTGCAGGGGAAACAGCTGTGGGCAGGCAGGGCAGTGCCAGGGCTGGGAGCTGTCCACCCCATGGCTTCCCATAGGTCCCCGTGCTGCTGCGGTGGCTGCAGCTGCAGCGGGAGGTCACTAAGTTAATCAGCCTGCTTAGGCTAAGCTCCTTCCTCCGGCTGTTTTTGGACACTGCAATTTAGTCGTATTTTAAAGTAAGCTGCTTACACAGCACCAGCAGTGGAGCCGGCAGGGAAAGGCCAACCTGCACCATGGTGCTGCCCAGCCCAGCTGCTGGGTGCTGGTGTCTCCTCGCTGCCCCAAAAGGCTTTGGCATCCTTGTGCCTCTCATCCTGAATTGTGTATCCCAAATGGCACAACCCAAATCCTGAATCCCACATCTTTTACCCCACAGACCCATAATCTGCATCCCACACCCCACATCCTGCCTCCCGACCCCACAGGAAGCTGTTTTATTAAGCGCTCCATAAAAAAAAAACCAAACTTGTTGAATATTTAAAAGAGGAAGAGCAATAAATACTCTGCTCTGTTATCGCAACGATCGCAGGCCCTAAATAATTGATCCCTGTAACTGTGAGACGGGCTGTGGCCAGCACGCCCTTCCCGCTGTGCCTTGCGTGCCGTGCCACTGAGTGCCTGCCCCGTGTCCAGCAGTGCCAGGCTGGCACAGCCCTGTGTGCTCCCCCAGCAGGGGCTGGGCACGGGGCTTGGGGCAGTTTCAGACTGGGGTGCAGGAGCCAGCACAGGGTCAGTCCCTGATTCCCATTTCTCAGTAATTGGGAAGGGGTTAAGCCACTTGGGCACCACCACTAAACTGCTTTGCCAGATGGCTGAGACCCCATGCTGGGCCACCGGCTGCCGGGGGCCCGCGGTGGACGCGAAGGTGGGCTGGGAGCGCCAGCATCCCGCAGCGGCACCGGGATTGGATTTCGCAGCTGTAACGGAGCCTCCGGGCAGGCGCGGGGCTGGGAGCAGGGCCAGCCCTAAATAATTCAGGGGGAAGGCGGTGACAGCAGCGGAACAACCCCGGCAAGCAGCGTGAAAGGCAATGCGAGAGCCGTGCCACACCTGGGCTGACGCAGTGGGCATCGAGCAGGAGCAGTGACTGGTTTGGGGCTGGGCCCGGGCTGCAGGGATTAATCCCAGAAGTGCTCAGGGCTAAGGTGGCACACCTGGGGCGAGGAGACAAAGAACTGGGGCTGGGACAGCTCTGGCCAGTAAATGCCATGGGATCCAGGGATCTCTGTGGGCCTGCCTGGAGAACAAGATGCAGGGCTCTGGTGTTGTGGCACCCAGAGACAGAGGGGTGCCGAGTGCTGGTTCACGTCCCGCTGCCTCAGGACTCCCTGGATGCGGGAGAGCTGTGCAAACCCTCTCATCCACAACCCCGGAGCCTTCCAGGGACAATGTGGAGCAACAGCGCATCCCCCCGGCTCCGCTTTGGCCCGGTCTGTGGGTTATTTCTAGTGGCCTCTGCCCACCACAGGAAATCGGATTAGCGGCCAGCTAATCACCTGCTGCAGCCTCGTGGCGAGGCCCGGCATCGCGGGCCCCGTGGGCTGCTGTGCCACGTTACCGAGGGACCAGCCCGGCCCCAGGTACCGCTCAGGAGAAAAGCGGCGATGCTGCCGCGACGGAGCCGTCCCAGAGAGGCTGCCATGTCCAGCAATGCCCACGGACCTGGGCAAGCGGAAAGGTCGTCTCCGGCGCGGGGAGCAGCCTCTCCTCGGCGGTCAGCCTAATCCATTTACATAACAGCGGGCGGACAAAGGCGGCTGTGTTATCGCCCCGCGCCAGGAGCCGACTCAGAGCGGCCAGTGACAATATTTCTGCCAGCGCTCGCCCCTCTCCTCCTCTCCCTTTCTTTCTGGACCATAAAGAAGGTGCAGCTGGCTGCCCAGCCTGATAAGGTGGCCGCGTTGCCCTTGGAGCTGGGGGATCAGGGTGGCTGCAGCATTCGTCCCCAGCGCTGGCACCTTGCCCAGTGGCTGGAGGGAGGGTTGGGGCCACAGCAGGCACCCTGTTCTCCCACTAGCCCCAAGCTTCCGGCAGACCCCGTCTCGCTGCCAGCAGCGAGAGCCGTTACCTGGGGCAGTGTCCCAAGAGGAGTCGCAGGGAAGGGAAATCCCCTTTCACCGCGGCGTAGTGGACGGGCAGCGCTCCCGTGTTGGTGGCTGCCGTGGGGTCGCTGCCTCCAAAGCGGAGGAGCCAGTCGATCACCTCATGGTGACCGAAGCGGGCTGCCAGGTGTAGGATGGTGGCACCAGAGTTGTCTGTGTCCTGCAGGAGGAAGTGGGACGGCTGTCAGTGCCAGGCACCAAGCCCTTCCGGCAACGGGGTTGGGGACCGCAGGGAGCCGTGGGGCATCCCTCAGCCCGGGGCTGGTGCCAGGCGGGTGGGGCGGCTAGGGAGGAGCTCCCGTCCGAACGGAGCGGGGCTGCAGCAGGAGCACAGAGCATTGGAGCGACAGTGGGACCAGCGTGTCTGCCTCCGCCAAGGGCCCGCGTCCGCACACAGTGAGTGCAGCACAATGCCCTCCTTGTTCTACCGGCCGCGGAGCCCCTAACTTGCCGCCGAGCCCCGCTGTGCCGCCGGCCCGTCCGCCCTCCACGCTCGGTGGGGCGCGGGTAGCGCTGGCCCCTGGCCAGGAGGTCGCCGATGCGTGCTGACCCCTTCCTTAGCCGTTAATCTCCGCTCCCAGCCCCGCCGCCTCCTCTTCCTTCGGCCGTCACATGTCTTTAACTCTCGGCCGGCCCCGGGGCAAGCCGCTTACGGCCGCGGTCCCGGCGTTGTGTAACCCCGGGAGGGGGCGGCAGCCCCGGGGAATATGTGCTGCCCTGGCGGCTGAACCCCTCCGGGATGCCGGGGACTCCCCGGGTCCGTCGGATACCTGCCGCTATGCACGGCGGAGCCCTGCCCGTGCCGGCTCGGACGGACCCCCGCTCGCCGTCGGCGGAGTTGGAAGCGCCACGCGTGACCGTCTCCCCGCGGCCGCGGCCACCCACGCGGGACCGCGGAACGCCTCCCCGGCCGCCCGCGCCACCGCGGGACCCTCCGCCGCCCCCCGCGACCCCGCTCGCACCTGCACGCCGCAGCCCCCCTGCGTGAGCAGCCACTGGAGACAGGCGAGGTTGCCGGTGGCGGCGGCGTCGTGGGCCGGCGTGGCCCCGTTTCGCGCCCGCGCGTCCCCTCGGAGCGCGGCCTCGGCCGCCAGGTACCGGAGGCAGGCGAGGCGACCGGCGCGGGCGGCGTGGTGCGCGGGGGATGCGCGGCGCTCCCGCCCCGCCGCCCCCCGGCCCCGTCGGCTCCTCCTCTCCCTCCCCCGGGGCCGCCCCTCCGCCCGCCCCGCCCGACGGCGCGGCGATTGCCCGCTCGCTGCTCGGGACCCCCGCGCCGCTGTCCCCGGCCGCTGCTGCGGCAGCCGCGCTTTGCCGAATGGCGGACGGGACCAGGACCGGGACAGTGCAAGTCCGGGGGAACCCCAAAGCGCACCGTTCGCGGCTGCCGGCGCCGCTGTCCGCGGCCTTGTGTAGCGGCCCCACGGGTGTCCCCTCCCGCCGGCCACCAAGGCAAGAGGTGCGACAAAGATGGGCTCCTCCGGCACCCTCGACGTGCGCTGCCAGTCCTAGAAAGGCAGGCAGAACGGGGGGCGCTGGGCGGACGGCTGCCCCGCCTCAGCCGGTCGCGGGGTGCCGGCAGCCGGGCACGGTCCGCTTTGGTATCCACCCGGCCTTGCACCGGTCCGGTCGCGGCCGCCACACGGAAAAGTGGTTTTATGAATCGCTGGCGGGGCAGCGGGCGGCGTGGGAGTGCAGGCGGGGAGACCCTCCGTCAGGACCGCGGACAGCGGAGGTGCTGCTCGATCAGCACCGAGGACAAGGCAAGGCCGCCCTGCCCGCCTCCTTCCGCGCCTGTCCCCCGCCCTCCCCGCCCGGCCCTCCCGCCCTGCCCCGCCGGCGGTCCATAACGCCGGTAGCGGTGCGGAGAGCGGGACCGCCGTGTCGGCACCGGGCGCTACGGGACAGGCACCCGGCTCCGGCCCCTTTCCTGCTTCCACCGAACTCTGCAAAGCGAGAGCTCCGGCATTTCCGGGCCCCCGCGGGCCGCCCCGTCTGCGGTCCCCCACGGAGACTCTCCGCCGCGCTCGCACCAGCGAGAGCCGAGAGCTCGCGGTCGGCGAGGCCGTGAGCGCCGTGGCTCCCGGCACCCCGTGCCCCCGGGCGCGATCCTGGGCCCCCTCCGGTCACTGCCTGCTCGGGACTGTCGCCAACACCCGACCCAAAACCCCGTGGCGCCCAGGGGAACTGTGTTACAACCGGAGAGAGCCGACGGCACCGGGAACGCGGGCGTGCTGCCCGTGCCCCCCCTGAGGCGCTGGCTCCCCACGATCCCCGGGCTGACAGGGCACTCCTGGGCGCGGCGGGGGTTCCCCAGCCCCGGTGGGCTCACAGGGCTCCGCGGGCAGCCCCGGAGCGGCCCCGGCGCTCCTCCCCGCGCGCCGTCCGCCAATGGCGCGGCGGGGCGGGCCCGGGGC
>NW_024371260.1:3602444-3619472 GCF_014805655.1 Passer montanus | reverse complement strand
CGGGGCTGGGCAGGCGCGCCGGTGCCGCAGCGCCGCTGCGGGCGGGGCGCCGGTGCCGCCATGTCGGAGCCGGGGTCCGCGGGCCCTAGCCCGGCCGCCATCCAGGTGTCCAGGTACGGCCCCGCCGCGGGCAGGGAGCCGGGCAGGGCTGGGGAGGGAGGCGGGCGTGCTGCGGGCGGCGGGGGTGATGCCGGTGTGCCACCGAGGTGCTGCCCGCCCTGCTCTCGGCATCGGCGGCGCCGCCCGCTTTAGTCATGCTGTCAGTGACACCGGCCGTGGGCAGAGCGCAGCAGCGCCGCGCCCGTGCTCCGTGCTGCGGGGGTGGGAGCGGGCAGGGCTGCCGCGCTTCTCCCGGGCGCGCTTCTCCCGGGCGCGGTTCTCCTGTCTGTGTTCCCGGGCGCGGCCACGCTGAAACAGCAGCTCCTGTCCGTGCCGGCGCGCAGCCGCCGCCTCAGTGCCCCCCGGGCCGTTACTCGCCGTTGGCAGAAAGCGCGGCTGCTGCCGGGAAGCCGCGTGGAGCACCGGCGCGTGCCCGGCTCGGTCTGCGCCGCACCGGGGCCCGGCGGGGTGCGGCCCTGCTGAGGCGCCGGCTGCCTCGGCAGAGGCGCCCTGCTTCCTTCCGCTCGCGGCGGTAATTTGGAGCGGTTTCCATCGCCGCTCACAGGAAGCCGCATGCGAGCAGCGATGGCCCGGCAGATCAGCCGGTGGGCGATGTGCTGCCACCGGGCAGCCGCACCGGGGATGGGCTGGGGGCGCGGCAGGGGTTGCGAGCTCTCACGTGCCTCCTTCGGCAGGATTATGCGCCCAGACGATGCCAACATCGCAGGGAATGTTCACGGGGGAACCATCCTGAAGATGATCGAGGAGGCGGGAGCCATCATCAGCACCCGCCACTGCAATTCCCAGGCCGGGGTGAGTAGGTGCCGGGGTGCCTGCCAGCCTCTGGCATGGTGACCTTTCACTCCCTGCCATGTCCCACTGGGAGTGTCTGCTCCTGCATGCAAACCACTGGTGTCTCTGGCTGCAGCTGGGTCCCAGTAACTAGAAGTATTCTGCTGAAATTGTGGTTTACCAGCAGAAACATTATTACTCATTATTGCTGTTAATGTTTTAACTCCCGAGAAAGGCGAGTTGGGGCAGCCCCAGTGTTGGTTACAGATGGGGAAGGAAGCACGGCCAGTAGCTGATAAGTGGCGGTTGCAGTATCCAAGCCACACATGGCATGGCAGGTTTGGCTGGTCTCGGGGAGCTGCCAGCTGTGGTCCCGTGGTGTGGCTGTGATCACTATCTTGGCTGTCTCACCGTCCCCAGGAGCCCTGTGTGGCTGCACTGGCACGGGTGGAGCGGACGGACTTCCTGTCGCCCATGTGCATCGGCGAGGTGGCCAACGTCAGTGCCGAGATCACCTACACCTCCCGGCACTCTGTGGAGGTCCAGGTCAACGTCATGTCTGAAAACATTTTAACAGGTGGGTGGCTGCTGGTGGCTGTGTTCCAGAACACCAGGAGTAACAGTATTAAGCCAAGAGCTTGCAGAGGTGACCCCATGCTCTGCTCCATCACTGGCAGCATTCAGCAGACAGGAGATCTAGCATGTTTATTGACAGAGCTGGGAGTGGAGGGAGGGCTGGTGCTGGGGAGGGAGGCCAAGCAGGCTCCCTGGGATTTATGGCTCCACTGTAGTGAAAAACAGCAAAATCTGTTTGTAGCTCTTCCTGCCTGATTTGCTGCCTGTGGCTGCCTTTGGCCTGAAAATGTCCCTTTTCCTGCTGTTGCTGTGACAACCAGTTCCGCTTGCTGGGACATCTTCCCAAAAGCACATTGTCACATCCGCTAAGAGCTAAAGCCTGGTAGGAGCCAGCAGGGCAAGGGGCTACCAATACCAGTGGCATTGCCATTGTGTGCCCAACCCCAGACTGGTGGCAGGTGCAGCACTGCTGGCCTTGGCACCATCACCTGCTGCCCCCTTCTCCTCCAGGGGCAAAGAAGGTGACGAACAAGGCGACACTGTGGTATGTGCCACTGTCCCTGAAGAACGTGAATAAGGTCCTTGAGGTTCCCCCCATCCAGGTAGGACAACTCACTTTGGGTCCCCCCAGACTGGAACTTGTCCTCCCTGTGGAACGGCACTAACCTGGCCCTGTTGGCACTCCCAGCTGTGCCAGTGGCTTTGCCAGTCCCCTTCTTACCAGCCTTCTATTCCAGTATGCGAGAAAGGAGCAGGAGGATGAGGGGAAGAAGCGCTATGAGGAGCAAAAGCTGGATCGGCTGGAAACTAAGCAGAGAAATGGTGATGTGATCTTACCTGTCATCAACCCAGGTAACACGGGCAGTGTGCAGCCAGTGCAAATTTCCCAGCAGTAGTGGAAGACCAAACTGGTCCCCAGGGCACTCCGGGCATCCCCGGGGCCCTGTAGCTGCAAGTGTGCATTCTGAAACACCAGGGATGGGGATGGGATTTTGGAGCAGCAGTGTGTGAGTGGAGGGGGAGCTGGGTGGATACCTGTGGTACCCTGAAGGGGCTGGTGCATGAGATCCCCTCTCCAAAACCCTGTTCCTGTATCATTCCTTGTGTGCTTGTGTGCAGCTAGGGCTGGTTTTGCTCAGCAAGGGGTAAATGCAAGTGCTTGGCAAGGGTGGCTTCTAGGTCTGGCAGTGGTCTTCAGGCAGAGGTGGCGAGGTGGCACATGAGGAATGTTGGGGAAGGTGATGGGGCATGAAATTTGCTCAAATGCTTTTTTCTCCTCTGTCCTCCCTGCTCACAGACAGGCAGACGAAAGGTAAGGTTCAGTGGGCACTGCTCTGTGGGTGGTCACGCTGTGTGGGACTGGGCTGTTTTTCCTTTCTTTGAGCTTCTTTAACATCTCTCATTAGATAGAAAACACAGCCACTTCTGAGAGAGGATTTCCTCTGCTGGGAGTTTGAGGGTGTGACTTCTGTCACCTGGAGGTTGTGGTGGGACAGGGGTCACCAGGATGTGGCAGGGCTGGGGGCATGGGGGTGAAGGTCTTCCCAGCAAGGGGAAAATGGGCTCCATGCAGCAGGGTCTGGGAGGTTCAGCTGAGGGGGGAAGCAGACAGCCGTGTGACCCAGTTCACTCCTGTTTGCTTTCATGCTCTTTGAAAGCTTGAAAAGAAGGAAATGAGCTCAGCTAGAATAAAGTGCATGGGTGGAGATTAGAGGGAGGCAGCAGCCCATCAGGTGGTGAACAGTCTATGCTCCTGGAACTTCTCCAGCCTGGTTTAACCACTGGTTTCAACATAGTTCAGCTTTGCACAAGCTAGCCCCATGTTTTCTTCCTTTGGACAACTTCAGACAGGGGTGTATGGTGGAGTATGGGTGCCAGCTGAGTAGCTCTCACCTTGCTTTGCTCTCTAACCAGAGCCACACACCGTTGGCTACAGCCAGTCCAGCCTGATCCACCTGGTGGGCCCGTCAGACTGCACACTGCTGGGCTTTGTGCATGGAGGTGAGTGAGCACTGCCCTGCACAGCACCTGGGTTTCACATCCAGGTGGCTTTTCCCTGGAGCAAAGTGTGGCTGGAGAGTGACTCTGTTTTTGGTGGGCTCTGCCTCTGGAGGCACATAGGCCCCTTTGACTGTCCGGGTCAGAGTTGCTTTAGCTGAGACAAAAGCTTCATCTTTTTCTGTGACCCAAAAATTCATGTACTTGAACTGTAAATCCTACAGTTTTGTCATCGCCTCTGAGATTGCAAATCCTGGAGTGTGATTGCAATTACCTGAAGTAATTTATTCTTGGCTGGCAGCACCCATCACCTGCAGGGCTGGCACGTGTGGTCTAAGCCCTGGGAGAGGTGTGTTTGCTGAGGGTTGGGACAACACATACCTAAGCCTTAAACAAACAAAACAAACATGGTTCAGAGCTTTTCAAGGTTTGTGGGGCTGATCTCACCTTGCAGGGGTGAAGTTTGCTCAGAGAAATGTGGGAGAGACAGAGCTGACCTTAATCACAGCTCTATTAGGATGTTGGTATTGACTCCTGGTATTGACAGGAGCCCTTGTACTGGATTTTCCTGAACTTGGGGCTTAGTCTCTGGTCCAACTCCCCAACATAGCTCTGGTCATGCTGAGGCCTTACTGACCTTTGTGTGGTTTTCCTGAAATCCCATTGACTTCCCTGAGACAGTCCCCTCTGCTTCCCCTCACAGGTGTCACCATGAAGCTCATGGATGAGGTTGCTGGGATTGTGGCTGCCCGCCACTGCAAGACCAACATTGTCACTGCCTCGGTGGATGCCATCAACTTCCACGAGAAGATCAAAAAAGGTACCAAGGGTGGTGGCAGGCACTGTGATCTGCTGTGTTGCCACACCCTGGCTCCCTTGGATATGCTTTCAGGACATGCTGACAGAGAAAATTAGTCCCTGTTCGATTTGTCCTGTGCTCTGCTTAAGATACATCTTAAGCATAAAACATGCAGTACCCCTTTCTCCCTTGACTAGCTCCTCTCTGTTTCACAGGCTGTGTCATCACTGTCTCAGGACGTATGACATTCACAAGCAATAAGTCCATGGAAATAGAGGTGTTTGTGGATGCTGACCCATTTGTGGATGAGCCTCGGGAGCGGTACCGTGCCGTCAGCGCCTTCTTCACCTATGTGTCCCTGAGCAAGGAGGGGAAGCCCCTGCCCGTCCCGCAGCTGCTGGTAAGAGCTTTTCTCTCTGGACTGGAGCCAGCAGAGCCATCACCTCTCCTGCTGCTCCTAAGGCAGAGCCCAGCCCAAGAAATCCTCTTCCCTTGAGTTACTCAGCAAAAAAATATGAGCACGAATGAGACTTCCCAGGATGCGCTTTGGTTTTTTTTTTTGTTTGTTTGTTTGTTTGTTTTTTGTTTTGTTTTTTATTTATTTTGAAAATTGCCAGTGTGGAGGTTGGGAATTTTCTTTCTCATTGTTGAGGAGAGGCTGTGTGCAGGCCCTGAGTGGAAACAGGCCCCTCACATCCCTAATTGCTGCTCCCCATGGTGTCCCCATTCCAGCCTCCTTCCTATATTATCTCCCCTAATCCTGGCATGGCTTTGCTGACGTGGTGCTCCTGACTGGGGGTATTGCTTAATATTTGATGTGGCACAGGTCTCCCGCTTAATGCAGGGCACGGTGGCTGTCATGCTGTGTGTTTGACAAAGAGCAGCTTTTCCCTCACACTTCTGTGAGGGGAGGCATGTTCCCCTCCCTTCACACACTCGCAGCACACTGACGCTGCAGCTTTTCACTCTCTCTGTGCCCCCAGACGGAGACGGAGGACGAGAAGCGCCGCTTCGAGGAAGGGAAGGGCAGGTACCTGCAGACCAAAGCCAAGCGGCAGGCGCAGCTGCAGCAGGCTGCCCAGCAGTGACCTGCGTGCCACCAGCGCCCCCCAAACATACCGGTTGTTCCCGTTCGTTTTGTGTCCGGCCCGCGCCAGCCCCGTGCCTCCGCCCGCCCCAGCCTGCTGCCGGCCCCACCGCTTTGCTGCTGCTGGGCTCAGCGCCGCACACCTCGTGCTTCAGGTGGCCGAAGCTCCCTGAAAACCCCCAAGGAGTCTTCCCAAGGCACTCGCCATCTGCCTGCAGAGCCGTTGTTGCTGTTCGATCCCGCTGGCGAGGCTCCTGCCCGATTCAGAGCCAGGATGGAGGCGTGTGGCGGCTCGAGGGGCGCGTGGGGCCGTGAGTCTTTGTGCTGCTGTGTTCGACTCGCCGGTCTGTCCTACCATGCACACCAAAGCTTTCGTCCGCGCCGCGCCGGGGCCGCACTGAATGTCTGTGACATCTCTAGGTAGTTCTCTGTGCGCATCTAAGTTATTTAAGGAATCCTGTGGCATAAATAAAAATCTGTTTCATTGACTGGAGTGAAAGGCTGACGCTTTTATTTCAAACAATTGGGCTTTTCCTCCCTCCCCCAGATCCGCCCGCGCTGCCCAAGTGGCGCCAGGCGCTCCCGGCCTTGTTTTGAAGGAAGTCTGGTTGTTTTAACGGGACCCTCAGAGCAGTTCCTGCTGGAATGGGTTCCCAGTTTGGGATATTAAACAATAAACTACCCGCCAGGAGGTTGTAGTGAGGTGGGGCTGGTCTCTTCTGCAGTGTGAGGACAGGGGGCAATGCTTTAGGCTGACAGAGTGGAAATTCAGAACAGGAACCAGCAAATGCTTTCCCTGTTCCTCAGGCAGAGGAAGGCGGCGGAGTCACCGCGCCTGGAGGTGTTGAGCAGCGTCTGCACCTGTCGCTGGCTGATCCGACTTAGGGATTGCAGTGGCGGGGCCGGGCGGGCGGTGGGACAGGGTGATGGCAAAGCTCCCGAGCCTTGACGGCTCCGTGACCGAGCCCTGACGGCTCCGTGACCGATCCCGAACCGGCTCCGTGACCGAACCCGACCCAGCCCCGGCACCCGCGGCCCGAGCGCCCCTCACAGCACCGGCGGCGGCCGCCACGCAACTCTCGCGAGAGCAGCGCCGCTCCTGCTGCGGCGGCTGCGCGGGGCGGGGCTCTCGCGAGAGCGGCGGGGCCGTTTCCCGGGCGACGCGGGCGGGGCCGCCATGATGGCGGCGGCGGTGGCGCGGCGGGGGCGGCTGGGCCGGGAGGGCCGCGCCAGCCTTTGCTCCTTCCTGCTCGGCGCCTCGGTGGCGGCCCTGCCGCTGCTGCTCGGCTCGTCGCCCTCCCTGCTGGCCGCTCCCGGTCTGCGCGGCCGCCTGGCTCTCGCCCTGCACGTGGCGGGCGTGAACGCGGCGCTGCTGCTCGTCTACCCGCGACCGCTCTACAAGGTACGGGGGCGGCCCCGGCGGGCGGCGGCGTGAGGTGCGGCGGTGCAGGGGTCGGTGCCGGTGCCGGGGTGCGGCGGTGGGGATGCCCCGGGCCCGGGGAGCGGCGGCGGCAGCGCGTTCTCCCCTCCCTGTGCTTGCAGATCGCCGTCCGGGCCTGTTTCTTGGGCTTCGCCTTCGGCTGCGGGCTGCTGCTGAGCGCCGGCCGCTCCGCCTGGCGCCACTTCGGATGGTAAGGGCCGGGCCGGGCCGGCAGCCGGGCGGGCGCCGTGCCCCCGGCCCTACTGAGCCTGCCCTCCCTCCCGCCGCAGGTATATGTGCTCCCTGTCCCTCTTTCACTACTCGGAGTATCTGGTGACTGCCATCAACAACCCGCGCAGCCTCTCGCTGGACTCCTTCCTGCTCAACCACAGCTTCGAGTACAACCTGGCTGCCCTGTCCTCCTGGGTGGAGTTCACGCTGGAGAAGCTCTTCTTCCCAGGTCGGCCAGCCTGTCTCTCTCTGACTCTGCCTGGCTGCACGTGGCTTGCTTGGGGTCCATCTGTCTGGTGGCAGAGTGCAGGTGACCCTCAGCTCGCTGCCCCGTGACAGCCCTGCAGCAGCTTTGCCAGGGTCATAATCCCTCAGTGCTCAAAGCTTCTTGGGTTGGATCTCAGGAGGGCAGGGGGAGGCCCCCCTCACTCTGACATGCCAGGCCAGGGGATCTTCAGCCCTTTCCTGCCTTGGTGGTGCTAGACTGATGTGTCAGGTACACCTGGGCATCACCTTTTGACAGGAATAAAATCAAGTCATCAGAATCTGTTGCTGGTTGCCCGGTCTGGGGCATATTGGCTGTGCTCATCTGTTTATTCTTGGGAGAGGGAAACTGTCCCCCTTTGTTTTGTAGCAGCCTGAGCATGTCCTTGGCTGTGCTTTGTGTTGGCTTTGCTCTGCCTCTACAGCTGGGCCCCACGGACTAATCCATGCTAACAGCAAGCAGGGGTTGCTGGTTTTGTCTGTTTGGTGAGGGATGGCATGGTTTTTTTCTTTGAGATGGGGGGCAGAGCCCACTCACTGAGCAGCCCCCTGGAGACCTGTGCAAACCTGTTGTGCCCCTCCCTGTCCGTGCAGAGCTGAAGCAGATCACCTGGCTGAGCACCGTGGGGCTGCTGATGGTGATCTTTGGGGACTGCCTGAGGAAGGCAGCCATGCTCACGGCCGGCTCCAACTTCAACCACATCGTTCAGAACGAGAAGTCTGACACCCACACGTTGGTGACGAGTGGGGTGTACGGGTGGTTCCGGCACCCCTCCTACGTGGGATGGTTTTACTGGAGTATTGGAACACAGGTACTGTATCCAGAGTGCTCAGATCCTTTCCTGTCACAACTCCACTCTGCTCTTAGTGCTGCCCGTGCTGTGATGGGGTGCAGACAGCACCTGCTGCTGGGCATGGATTCTGCTGCCTCCCACTGGCACACGGGAAATCTGGAATCCCTGAGCGCTCTGCCTCATGTGATCTTTGGGAAGATCTTGTTCCCTTAATTTTCTCTGTGCAGTAAGGAAAGGTGGTGGAGCCGGGGTTTTGACCCACAACTCCCTTGCAGGCTTGAGGTGTGATTTGCTGCTGGTTTGAAGCTGGTATGCAGAGTTTTCTGTGTCCATGTGGTCAAAATGCCTTCCCTGAGTGGTCAGACTCAACCTGGCTCCTGCCAAACGCCAGTCCTGTGTTTGAGGGCAAGGAAACTCCCTGACTAGAGGGTCAGCTGTGGCCTAGCCTTAGCTAAGTGCTGCTGTAGCTGTGTGTTCTTGTGGCTGGCTGGGTGCTGGAACTGGGTTGTGTTTCTCTGCAGAGTCCATAAGGGTGGCACATGGAGCTTTTGAGAACTGGGGCAGTGAAGCCAGTGCTGCCTGTGCGCTGCTTTCTTCAGTGGGGAGAAACTAGTGCTTGTGAGGTTTCACAGGGAGTTTTGGGGTCTTTTTCTGTGTCAATGTTACTGGAGGGGGATGAGCTGTGGGGGAGGGTTCTCGAGGGGATGCTCACCAGCAGCATCTGTTCCAGGTGTTGCTCTGCAATCCCATCTGCGTGGTGGGCTACGCCCTGGCGTCCTGGCGCTTCTTCAGGGAGCGGATCGAGGAGGAGGAGATCACACTCATTCACTTCTTTGGAGAAGAGTACCTGGAGTACAAAAGGAAGGTGCCATCGGGTCTCCCTTTTATTAAAGGAGTCAAATTGGAACTGTAACGTGGGCAGAAACCAGGCTGGCTGAGCAGACGCCCGGCTCCTGCTGCGCCCAGTGCCTGTGTGGCACCGGCATCGGGAGATGCCTGCTGGTATTTCCCAGCCACCCAGGAGGAGCTGGTGGAGGGCTGCAGCATTGGGCAGCCTGCTGGGTCACTCACAGATCAGAAGCTCGTTCCTCCTCCTTGAGATCAGTCCTTCGTTGCACATTCAGGGATCTTCCAGATAACTTAGCCTGTAGCGACCCTAAAGAGAATGAATCCTGCCTGCAGCAGCTGAATTGTCTTGGAACGCCTCTGGAACTGATTCTACCGGAAAACAGCACTGCCCTCCTGGCCCTGGGTGGGGAAGGTGCTAGGCAGCAGATTGTTCCTGTTGCATAATTCGATTTTAAAGCTTTCTGACCTCATGAGCCCGGTGACACGACTTTAATCTCCTCGGGCCAAACTCCTTGAGCTGGCACTGGGGCAGCTGTGGGAGCAGCCTCCAGCTCTGCCTGCCCTCAAAGCGCAGCACGGCACCACTCAGTTCTCCCTAGGCCTTGGGGTCTGCAGGGAGGGTTCTGTTGCTCCCCTCGTGCCGCTGGATCTGAGCACCTCTGGGCCCTCTCCTCGTCCCTTGGATGCTGCTGTGGATGCAGTGTCACTGCTCCAGCTGCTGCCTCCTGCTGCCACCTCTGTTCCTTCTTTCTGCTTCCAAATCGCGCTGCTTCCTATCCTGCCAGGCTGCCTGTCTTGCAGAGATCCCAGGATTTTAGGTTGTGAAAGAGCCACAGCTGCCAGGCTTGCTAAGGGCTTTAGTCCCTGAGGTCCTCCCCTGCTCTTTTGGGCAAAAGCTGTGATGTTAGGGCAAGTAGGAGATGCTTCTAAGGAAATCTCCAACCAGAAGAGTTGGGCTAGCTAATGCTCTTTTATAGTAACCATTTGGAAATGGTTCCCACTGAGCTGTGTGGTATAACTTTGTTGTTATATACCAAAGAGGTTCACTGTTTTCTTGAGTTCTACATTATTCTTCCTTGCTGGAATGGAAATGAGTTGCTTGTCAGTTCATGCTTGGAGCTTGTGGTGTTCCATGGGGAAGGTGCTGCGGTACAGCTCAGGAAGGGGCACTTGGTGAGAATAGCTTGGGTTTGGTTTTCTTTTTTTATATTTAAAAAAAAAAAAAGGAAAAGAGAAAACATTGTCAGCTTCTGTCTGGTTATTTGAAGGTCTCTTGAGGTGCTGGTGGCCTCATGGAAACTGGAATCCTTTATAATTCCTGGTGGGTTCTCAGAACATGCCAGCACTGCATTGAGGCACAATTGTGACTCCATGACTTGTGGGGCTCTGCAGCCACAGGGATGAGGCTGACCCTAACCCTGACCCTCTGTTTCTCCTTGCTGAACTGATGCAGAGTCCATCCTCCACTGGGTTTGCTTGATCACAGAGCATCTGTCTGATGCCCTTGCTGCTGACTTGACCTTTGCTGAGTGAGGTTTTGACTTGGGAGAAAAGAATAAGGGTGAAAACTCACCACTTGGAGCGTGCTGATCTGTGCTGGGCACTCGGAGGCTCCCACCTGGGCTGTTCTTGTCTCAGGGAAGCACTGGTTGCAGCCAGTGGTGCCTGGAGCAGGTTAATCTGTAATTAATCTGTAATCTACAATTTTTTTGTAGGCAGTAATGTTCCTGCTGTGCCCTTTATCAAAGGAACTTTGGAACAAGTAATTGTAACTTGGGTTTGATGTGCTGTTTGACAACAAAGCCTCATCCCAAATTGTTCTTCATAGTAAATGAACCTTGATCCTAATTTCACAAGTGCTGGTTCCAGCTGTGCAAGCAGGATGTATTGGCACCAAAAGAAAGGGATAAACTTCACCCTGAGCAAAACCTTCAGTGTCTCTTGAAGCTTTTGAGACCAACAGCTTCTCTTAACCATTTCTTTCCCAAATCCTGTGATCAGAAGCTCTGTGAGGAGACAGCAGCTTACTGGGTGTGGGAAAGGCATGTGAAGTTTTAGGGAAAAGCTGGAGTAAACTGTGAAACCCTGCTCTCTGTGCCACAGTGATTGGTGAGTTCTTAGTTCCCACATGTGCAGGGAACCTCTAGAGCAGCTGTTCCTGGCACACAGCCCATGTTGATGTGTAGCTGCCTGGAACTCCACAGGATGCCCCATCACCTGGCCATGTACCCCTGGCCCTGCCCTGCCCTGCACCAGGAGTTATTTTTCCCCATAATTTTCCAGTGTTGTGGTTTTAGGAGCAGCTGGACACCCTGGACACCCTGAGCCAGCAGATCCCTTTTGTCAGCAGAACCACGCAGACATGGACAACTGCACCCTTTTATTTCACTCTGACACATGCAAGGAAGAGCACATAGAGAGTTTTTCAGAAGCAAGTCCACCTGAGGCCTTTGTTTGTGCTGCAGACACGGCTGCCCGGGCTGTTTGCTGCCCTGGCTTGTGGCACTGGGCAAGAGGAGCTGGTCAGTGACTGGGGCATGGTTCTGCCCAGCAGCTCTGCCAGGTGCCCAGCACTGGGCTCTATGGTGCTGGCTCTTTCAGGGCAGCAGTCTCTGCTCCACTCTTCTGCTGGCCCCTGCAGCAGTCTTTGTTTTTTGGGGAGGAGTCTCCAGGGGTGTCCCTGGCTATGAAGCCCTCCCCAGGGCTGGCTGAAGCCCCCTTGTTGCTGCCAGGTGAGGCATCCCTGGGGAAGGGAAGACACCTTGACAGGGTCACTGTCTGGGAAAGGGCACAGGAGGAACTTGGCACTCAGGTGCTTGCTGTCACCTACCTTGGCACCACTTCATTGTTGTCACAGATCTTGAGCAGCATCTGCTCCTGTTCTTCTCTGGGCTCCTGGGGCTCCTGCAGCCTGCGGCAGGATGGGTGTGAGCCATGAGCTATGTCCCCCCTGGCCCTGAAAGTCCCTGCACCCCTCACCTGGGCTCCAGCCGCTCCTTCACTTTGGCGATGGAGCGGACGTAGGGCGCGATCTGCTTGGTGATGGTGCTCAGGCAGCTGTTCTCCTGCCGCAGCTGCAGCAGGTCGTGGAGCTGGGCTGGGGGCGAGAGGAGCGGGCTGGGACACGGCCACCCCCACGGTGTGGGCACAGGGGGCACGGGGAGGGAGCGTGGGGTCACCAGTACCTTCATAGATCTCCTGCTCGTTTGCTACCCGCTGGTAGGTCTCCTCCCAAACCTGGAAGGAAGAGAGGGAGCTGGGCAGTCTGCGGTGGCACAGCACAGAGGGGCCCTGCTGTGCCAGGATGTGCCAGCTGTACCTCCTCAAAGACGCTGCGCATCATCTCCACGGCGGAGTAGTGAGCTGCGATCTGCACGTCCATCTGCAGCGACTTCTGCAGGATCTCACTCATGATCTCCGACTTGATGAGGGAGTGGTGCTTGGTGAGGTCACGGTGCAGCTCCTGCACCTGGTCCTTCAGGCCCTGGATCTCCGTCTGCAGCATCTGCAGGAAGCAGGGGGCACAGCCAGGTGAGCAGCACCAACCTGGCCCGTGCTGTGCTGTCCCATCCTGCCTCCACCCTGCTCCCTACCCGGTAGGTGTTCTCGTAGTTGCGGCAGTGCTCGGCAAAGGGGGTCTCACGGCCCTCAGCCAGCAGCACCTTGGTGCTGATGTACCGGTGCATCGTTGGCTTCTTCACCATGGGGCCCGTGGACATTTTGTCACTGGTGGGGGTGCAGCTGGGCACCATGAGGGTCTTGGAGCATTGGCCACCGGGGAGCCTGCATGGAGAGGTGACAGTGACGTGCTGCAGGTGAGCAGCAGTGGGGGTGAGGTGCCAGGGACCATGCCAGCTCAGTCCCACCACCCCTTGGCTCCAGTGGGACGCACCAGTCCCACACGTCCCTTCCCTCACCCGAGCACAGAGGTTCAGTCAGAGGTGCCTTACGTTGCCCCAAAAATCATATTTCTGTGGGCTGCTCTCCGGATTCCTGCAGTTTTGGAACCAGCTGTGGCAGTGAGAAGCCAGGAGCTGAGCCCGGCACCCTCCAGTTTCTAAAGGGTGGGATACAGCTCACTCTCTCACCGCTGGTATCTCCTGGCCCCTTGGCAGGCACCACTGCCCCTGTGTTTCCCCCAACCCACGGTCTCCCCGTGCTAACCACCACCACCATTGGTCCTACCGTGCAGCGCCGTGCTCCGCCTGCCCGTGTTGGGGCCAGCAGCCCCCAGGAGCTCAGCCACCCTGCAGTGCCAAGCCTGGCTGGGGGCGAGGAGCGGTCCCCATGGGGCGGCAGTGCCCGTTTGTCCTCTCTGTCTGGGAGGGCCTGGCAGGGCGGGTGCTGCCGTGACATCAACAGGCCTAAATATATCCCTGGTGAAGAATGGCCGAGCACTTCTCTGAAATTCTGATAAAAATAGTGGCGGGCAAAGAGGCTGCGGCACCGCGGGCATGTGGGCGAGCAGGAGCTGGCCCAGGTGGAGCACCCGTGGAGAGGGGGCAGAGCCCTCCAGGGAGCATGGCAGGGGCTGGGCTGGGGAACAGAGAGAGGCTTAACCAGGCCCCCAGCTGCCAGCCCTGCTGCTGCCCACCCCTTTGCCACCCACCCCACTTCCCAGAAGTGTCACTTGAAGCCTGTTGTTCATCAGTGCAGCTGTGCCTGTGCTGTCCTGGTACCCCTGCTGAGCTGACAGGCTCAAGGGCAGCAGCAGGGGCAAGGCTGGCACGGCGAGATGCTGATGGGACTGTGCCGTGTGGCACGTGGCAGGGGACACAGCAGCACATGTGCCTTGGGTGCAATCCTAGCACCTCACATGTTTGTGCCAGTGATGCCAGGTCCAATGCCACCAGCGCTGCCCACCACGGAGCGGCGGGGGCTGAGCATCAGGAGGGGCTCCAGGCAGCGGGCAAACTCTGCCCGGTACTCGCTGTTGATCTGGGGGGCAAGAGAGGACAGTAGAGCTGGGCTGGGGCAGAGCTGGCAGCTGGCACTGCCCGCAGGCAGGGCAGGGCTCTACCTTGCTGGTCTGGGCTGGCCGCAGGCGGTGCGGCAGCTTGACGATCCTCTGCAGCCTCTCCATCAGTTGCTGAAAGGCAGCAGTGAAGCATGGTGAGGGGTGCTCAGCACCTTGCCCATGAGTCAGCACCACCACAGGATGCTCTGACCACCCCTGCAGCACTGGCAACACTCACATAGCCCAGGTCCAGGAACTCGGCTTTGTTGGCAGAGCTCAGGAAGGCCGAGCAGGTCACCAGGTGGACCTGTGTGTGTGGAGGGGGTCTGTCACTGCCTGGCTTTGGTGTCAGGATGTCCCTGCCTGCAGTGAGGCCCTACCTGCAGAGTGGGCAGCAGGCAGGCAAGGTGGGCGAGCTGTTCCTTGAATGCCTTCTCCTTTTCCTCATGCTGGCTGCAGCAGAGCAGAGCATGGCACAGCCTTTGCAAGACCCGAGGGAGCCATCCTGCCCCAGGCATCCCAAAACACCTTGGGAAGGGGGGACATCCCTCGGACAGGGCTCAACCCATGGTGCCTCACCTCTGCACAGCTTTCAGGAGTGTCTTTTTCCTCTCGGAGAGCTGCTCCTGCAAATGGCACAGCCGTCCTGTGTCCAGCAGCCACCCCAGTCCCTTCCCACTGCCCTGGCTCTGTGCCACGGGCACAGGTGCCTGCCTCACACCTGCATGCGGCTGAAGAGGGAGTTGATGGCCGCCTCCTCCTCGCTGGCACTGTTGCGAACCTCCTCGATCATGGCCTTGAGCAGGACAATGGCCTCACGCGTGGAGGTCTGCAGCTCCTTCACAGCCTGCCCAGGGTGGCGAGGTGGCTGCAGTGCAGGGGACAGCACTGCCCCCCTCGCCACCCCCACACCCCCCGGCCCTGCCCACCATCACTGCCTGGTCCAGCCGCTGGCAGCCCTGCATGTAGGCGGTCTCGATGTCGATGCAGTGTGCCCGGCTCTCCCTGCAGGCACAGACATGGGGGCAAGCACAGGATGGGGCACACGGCGAGCCCGGGGCTGGGACTACTCACCCCTGCATGTCCCTGAAGCAGTTGATGCACAGCATGGACTTCTTCTCGGTGGAGAACATGATGTAGGGCTCCTCGTGCAGTGCTGCAGGGGACAGGAACGTGGCACAGCCTGGCACGGCACGGTGCAGCACGGCATGGCACGGGGCAGCCTGGCATGGCACTCACGGCACTTCTTGTGGATGTCTTTGGTGCGCTTGGAGAGGGAGACGATCTCGTGGCGGGTGAACATCCTGGCATGGTGAGTCTCCTCACGGCATGGGGCACAGAGGGGCTGCCCACAGGTGTTGCAGAAGTACATGGTGTCCAGCTCCTGTGTGAGGGGACAGAGCTGGTGGCAGGCATGCCCTGCCAGGGGTCCCCTAGCCACGCTGGCAGCCCAGCCCGCTGCCCTCACCGCCTTGGTGCAGCAGCGGTCGCAGTTGGCACACTGCACGTCCTCCTCGCTGTCGGCCGAGCTGTCCACCAGGAACTGCAGCAGCCGGTCCACGGGGGGCAGCCCCGTGCCTCCCCTCACCACGGAGGGGTGCCTGCCGGGGCGAGATGGGGACAGGGACACCCACTGGGGCAGCTTGGGGCACGCAGGGAGCAGGGCTGTGCTGAGCTGCCAGCCCCGTGCTGTGCCCCAATCCTGGCGTGCCCCGTCCCTTACCCGCAGAGTGGGCAGCGCAGGCGACCGTCGCTGGCACGGCCTCGCAGGCAGCTGGCACAGAAGTTGTGGTAGCAGTCCAGCAGGCAGGGGTGCTGGTAGGGCTCGTGGCAGAGCAGGCACACCAGCGGGTGGCAGTTGGCCTTCTCCAGCTCCGAGCAGCTCCCCAGTGGGGAGAAAATGCCACCCGCCATCTGTGGGGTTGAGAGGCAAGGCTGTGCGCAGGGACCCCATGTGGCACCAGTTTGTGAGAGCACACAAAGGACAAATCCTGTCCCAGGGCCTGTGAGATACTATTTTTAGGTTATGAGCTGCGTGGCACGAGGCTGCTCCCCCTTCCCCTGGTAGCACAGGCTGGGGGCTGCAGCGTGGGGTCGGATGGTCCCCGCAGCGCAGTGTCCCCACGGTGTGTGTCCCCCCAAGCAGGAGCATCCCCTGGGATGGGCTGTCCCCTCCAAAGGAGCATCCCCTGCAGCACAGCATCCCCCAGGACAGGGGTGGGGGTTCCTCCAGGACAGGGTGTTCCCCCAGAGGAATCATTCCCTAGAATGGGGTGTCCCCTGCCCAGGGATGTGCCCTAGGATGGCAGCCTGGCAGTGAGGGCAGCCAGGTGCCCCACATGCCGGGAGTCCCCGTTCTGGGCACAGGTGTGTCCTGGCCAGGTGAAGGCTTTACCTCTCCCTGTCTGTGAGCCGGGGGGGTCCGAGCCGAGCTGTGCTGCTGCTCACCGTGTGCCGGCAGGAACGAGAGCGCTGCCGAGGCGGCACGGCCCGGCCCGGCCGACCCTGTGACGTGGGGCCCCCTGGCACTGCCACGCCACGGCCCAAAAATAGCCCCGTGCGCTGCTCGGGGCCCCGCGGCGGGGCTGGAGGGGACACTGCCAGCCACCCGGGGGACACGGCCACCTGCAGGGGCCGCGCTGGCCCGCGCTGCTGGGTCAGCCCGTGTGCGCGGTGAGGAGCCCCGGGATGCCCGGGAGTCACCCGGTGTGTGCTGAGGAGCCCCGGGGTGCGGGGTCACTCCGTGCACGGTGACGCTCCCGGGGTGCGGGATGTCACTCCATGTACAGTGACGCTCCCGGGGTGCGGGGGTCTCTCGGTGCCCGGTGACGCTCCCGGGGTCTCTCGGTGTCCGGTGTCGCTCCCGTTCCCGCCCACCGCACGCGCCGCTCCCGCGCTCCGGAGGCTCCGCCCCCTCTCCCGGCCCCTCGCGCCTCATTGACCACGCCCCCATAGCCACGCCCCCACCCCAGCCCCCGCGCTCGCCCCGCCCCGCCAGGCATCACTGTCCGCTCGCAGGCTCCCTGCGCGGATGGCACAGGAAGCGATCGAGGCGGTCGGCGCTCGGCTGGCCCGGCCGAGCGCGGTTGTGCGCAGGCGCGCGGGGCGCGCTCCCTTTCTGCCTCGCGCGGAGCCGCCATGGCGCCCGCCTCCTGCAAATGG
>NW_024371260.1:3600307-3602434 GCF_014805655.1 Passer montanus | reverse complement strand
CGCCCATCCGCGCCGTGCGGGCGGGCCCCGGTCCCGCCGCGCTGTCCGCAGCCTCCATCCGGGCCTGGGCCCTTCGCCTCCCGCAGCCCGCAGCTCGGCCCGGCCCCTCCCCGCCGTCCCTCGCGGCGCTGCCCACCCCGCTCACCCCCGGTCCCTCTGTGTCTCGCTCACCCTGTCCCGCTCTCTCCCCCTGCAGCAGAAGAAGCCTGCGGCGAAAGGTGGCAAGAAAAAGAAGCAGGTTCTGAAGTTCACGCTGGACTGCACGCACCCCGTCGAGGATGGCATCATGGACGCCGCCAACTTCGTGAGTTCGGGGCCTCCCCGGGAGCCGTGGTGGCTCCGCCGCCCTCGGGGCCCTTCCAGGGTGATGCTCCGCTCCCAGCGGCCCCGAACGTCCCTGGAGCCATCCCTCGGCTCTGCCCTGCTGCCTTGAGGCCATCCCATGGGCAGAGGAGCAGGGAGTGCTGGGGCTGGGGGTGAGGCTGGGTTTGGAACATTTTGTAGTTAAAGCACAAGCGTTGTCCCTGTCCACGGGCAGTTTCCCTGTCTGTCTCTGCTGGGTAAGTTTGTGTCGTGGCAGGGATGTAGCCAGGCCAGGGATGCTGCAGTTTGTCAGCATGAACCTGTGCCCGTCCACTGCACTCCAGCGTGGGCCTTGGCGAGTGGGGCTGAGGGAGCTCAGGGAGCCTGACCCCGCTGTCCTGGCTGTCCCTTGGGGGGCAGGGACATGTCCAGCACGGCCTGGCCTGGGGAAGGGGCTGTCCCGAGCTCTGGGGGCAGCGTGCGTGTGGAGGCTGACGCTGCGCTCCTCCCGCAGGAGCAGTTCCTGCAGGAGCGCATCAAGGTGAACGGCAAAGCGGGAAACCTGGGCGGGGGCGTGGTGACCATCGAGAGGAGCAAGAGCAAGATCACCGTCACGTCAGAGGTGCCCTTCTCCAAGAGGTGAGGAGGGACACGCCGCTCCTGCTGGGCCCTGGGCAGGAGGGGCTGCCAGGGAAAGGTGTCAGAGTGCGGGAGCCGTGCTGCAGTTTGTGCTGCCTGACTGGCTGCTCTTCCCAAATGATGTATGGCACAGGAATGTGTTTGATATTCCAGCTGGGAAGGGTCCTGGGCTGGGCACTGAGGGGGCCTGCAGCCAGAAGGGGCTGAGGGGACACTTTGGGGGTGTCTGCAGACAGGAGGACCAAAATCCCCCTCATCTTGTGGGGTTTTGGTCCTCCTTGGGCCAACATCAGCAAAGTGTGGTTGTGCCACATTGTTCCCCTCGTGCCGTGGTGCTCTGGCTCTCTGCCCGTGCTCCAGGCTGCCTGTCCTTGGGCTGGCACTGGCACACCAGGCTGTGCCACGGCAGAGCTGGCTCAGGAGCTGGCTGGGAAAGGCAGAGCTGTGTGGGTGGAGGGCGTGCCCTGCCCTGTGAGCACCTGCCTTTCTCCCAACACTGTTGCCCCACGTTGCTGCCACAGCTGGCACATCCCAGCAGCGGGTGTCCAGCATCCCAGTGGAGATTCCCTCTGGGGTGGGTGCACAGCACTGGGCTCACAGATCTCCCAGCATCCATGCCAGCCATTCCCTGGTTGCAGTGTTTCCTGGAAGGAGCTTTGCTGGGAGGTGGCCAGCGGGCTGTGTTGGTCCTGCTGGAGGTGGGAGCTGCAGGAATAAAGGTTTATCAGCCACAATGGCACCTGGGGGCTGGCAGGGGCAGAGGGGCACCGCTGTCAGCCGTGCCTCTCCCGCAGGTACCTCAAGTACCTGACCAAGAAGTACCTGAAGAAGAACAACCTGCGGGACTGGCTGCGCGTGGTGGCCAACAGCAAGGAGAGCTACGAGCTGCGCTACTTCCAGATCAACCAGGATGAGGAGGAGGAGGAGGAAGAGGATTGAGCCCCGCCGCCGCTGACGGCCATTTTGTACAGTTTCACTTTTCTGCAATAAACAGCGGCAGAGTTGTTCATAGCCCGTGCTCGGTGCCGGCTCCGGGGTCGGGATTTGAGGAGATTTTGTGGGGGTTTGGGGCTTTTCGGGGAGCGGCTCGCGGTGGGCGTGGCGATGGGCGTGGCCATGCTCACGGGGGCGGGGCGATGGGCGTGGCCCCGGGGGGCGGGGCCGGCTCTCGCCATCTTGGCGCGG